>NC_062573.1:46580625-46918750 GCF_022837055.1 Prionailurus viverrinus | reverse complement strand
CCGATGCAAGTGGCTTCATTTTCACCATGCCTCAGTTTCCTCATCTGTGAAGGGGAATAGTAATAATACCCACCTAATGGAGTTGCTGTGACGACGCAGTGAGTATGACATGCTAGGCACTTAGAACCGTGCCCGACACATGGTAAACGCTGTGGATGGGGGTATTAACAATGGGTTCAAGGAGGCATTTAGGCCACAGCCTCGGACTGAGGGACAGAAGCGCTGGGTTCTGGTGTGATGGTAGCCAGCAGGCCCCAGGCCTTGGTTTGTACCCCATTCCGGGAGGGTTCCAGGTTGTTCTCTCCCTCCCTGCCATCCCCGCTCATCCTCTGTTCTCATCAGCCTGGGTGAATTGCTTTCTCCTTCTCCTTCTCCTTCTCCTTCTCTCGGAGCTCTCTCTTCGGGTTCTACTTGCCAGCCACTCCTTGACCTCTGGGGTCTTGTGGTGTTAGCAGCTCTCTGCTGTTAACCAGCTCTCAGGTACCACCCCATGCTGTGCTGTTTTCCTAAACCCAGCTCCCCCCGCCCACCCCGGTTAAAAACATCTCTTTGTTAAACCCCCCTTCTTGCCTGACTTGAGTGTGCCATGATAGATCTGAAGTCCAACCCCAGCAGCCGGAATCCAGAATTCTCTACCGGTCCACTACACTCGTCCTCTTGGGACACAAGAGATGGGTCACATCTCTTTCATCTTCTAACGAGAACCGACTTGAGCCCCCTCCATCTTGGGGCGCTGAGAAACCCCATGCTCCGTTGGAGCCTGTCCTTCCCTCATCCAAAGAGGCCAGCAGAGGGAGGAAGGAGGGCTCTGAGGAGGGCCTGGTCCCTGTCCCGACTTCCTGCTGCAGCTTCTCTAGCATGGCATCATGGCCATCACTGGGGAAAGCTGGCCTTGCATGGTCTGGCTGTCCTTGTCTGCGGCTGCCATGAGGCAGTTTTTCCCGTCCCCGAGTGAGCGACAGCACTTCTGAGTACACGTGTGCTGGATTACACGTGTGCTGCCCCATTTTATTCTTGCAAAATCCTTTTGAAGTACAGGCTTCTCTTCACACCAGAAATGAGGAAACTGAGGCCTACACAGGTTAACTAACTGACCTGCATTATTTATATTAGAACTTTCCAATTTTGAAATGAAGTGTTGGCTTCTCAAGTCCAATTTCTGGCATTAGAATAATCTTAAGAGTCAACTGTGGGCCTCCGCACCCAGGGGCTGGCTCACTGGTTGACCGTGCTGTCCAGCTGATATGCTCAGTGACCCCCTGCACTGAGTCTGTCCCGTCTTTATCACGTTCTCTTTCTTCTTCTCTGCTCTCTCCCCAGATCCTCTTTAACTCTCCTTCCCCCGAGTCACATTTTGAGAGGTCATTAAAATCCAGAGTGAGTTAGCAAGTTCCATTTAAACCCTTTTTCTTTTCAAACAGACCGTGAGCCTTTCCAGACTCCCCCTCCCGTCACCCACTCACCATTCAGCCACATTTAAGCCCACTGCTGACAGACGGCCTTCCCCTCTTTCCAAATGTTGCCCTCCTCAGCCAAGAATATTCTATGTGCACATTGTTGCTGGAATGGTAACATTTGCAAAGTCTTAACATTCTGAGTCTCATATCCGCGGAAATAATTCTTCTCAGAGTAGTAGCTGGACAAATCCTCACCGAAGGGTGTAAGTTCTGAAGATCATGGAATTGTAGAGCTGGGTGGCCTCTCAGAGACCTCCAGGCAGCTCTGCTCCAGACAGATGAGGAGCCTACACTGTAGAGCTCAGGGAACCTTCTCAGAGTCCACTGGGCCTGGCCCGGGATCTGGGCCTGCTGAGCCCTGGGCAGTGCCCAGCACTTTCCCACCACCTCGAATCTTCTTCCACTTCCTGCCTAGTGATAGTGCTGCCTGACGTCATTGGTGTGGGAGAGGGTAATGAGCTGGGAGGGGCCTGGGGGACTGAGGGCAAGTAAGGCTTCTGCCTCAGCTGTGTTACTTGCTTTGTGTCTTGGGGCAAGATAGTGCACCAGTCTGAGCCTCACTTTCTTGTCCTTGTTGTAGGCTTGTTTTGAGGATGTGAGGATGGTAAATAACTTAGTAGGGGTACTTGGTGCAGACACAGGTCAAGGAATGGCGCCTCTCTCTTCCTCATTCTCCTTTGCCTCTCCAACAAGCAGTGTGCTGGTCAGCCTGCCTCCTGAGTGTGGCCCTCACCATCAGTGGTGACGGCTGCTGCTATTGCCTGTGAAGGCTGAATCCCCCATTGCTGCGCTGTTGGGCCGGGGGGAGCCCCTGACGGGCACCTGGCACGTGCAAAGGCCTTCAGGACGCTGGCTGCCTCAGTGGGGCTGCAATTCTTCATTTCGCATGCTTTTTCAAGTGATGCATTTTCAGGCACGGTTTCAAAATCATTCCACCAGGAGATTTGGGGGTCCACAGATGAGTGTAAATCTGGACATCTCTTCCCCTAGATACGTCACTGTTCATGTCATTGATGCATTCATTATCTTGTCCCTGTTAGCACCTCATTTCAGTTCCAGGGCTGAGCAAGCCTTTGTCAAGGGGGAGAGGGGCTGGCATTGGTTCCTAGCACCTGTAGACTGGCCTGACCATGCCGTTCCCTGTCTCCTGCAAGAAATCCTCCTTTCTCTTTGGGGTTCAGTGCTGTTTTCAAAGCGTGCTCGTGAGGCCTTCCTATCTCTGAGCGCGGGAAGGGGTGTGGTCTTTCTTCGGGTCCACAGCTGAGCCCAGGGTGCAGCCTGTATATATTGAAGGTTGGTCCTGATGCTGGCTTTGTAGACAACAGCCAGTCTGCGGCCAGAGAGAGTGAAGGGAGATCCCTGCTCGGGGCTCCTGGAACCACACCCTAGTGACCACTGTCCTGCCATCCTGAGACTGTCTGCCCTCAAGGAGCTCTCTAGCTAGAAGGGGAAGGATCAGTAATAAATAATCGGTACCTTGTGATAAATGCTGTCGTGCAGGTGTGCTTGAAGCCAGAGCTGACACAAAGGAGAAAGGAATCCGTATCTGCACGTGGAAGTCAAGGAGAGCTCCCAGAAGAGGTGACGTTTAGATTGGATTCTCATGCACCAGCTAGATGGGGAGGGACAGTCCAGATATAGTGAGCCCCTATAAACACTTCTTGTGTTCTCCAAAGATCCTCTCCTCTGTTTCTCCTACACCCCTGGAGATTCCTTGATTAGTGGTAGTTTCCTATGTGTCCCTGGTAGAACCAGAGGGAAGAACAAAGCAGGGAGGGCTAAATATGGAAACAGCTAACATCAAGTTCCAAAAAATTCTCAGAGTAGCTGTTTAAAAATCTTCCAGGTTGTCGTCTGACGGTGCCATCATCCTTCTAAGCTGGGTCTGGGGATGAGACCCATGCATAACTGCAAATGTACAAAAAATAAAAATAATAAGTTTCAACACAATGCATTGAGTGCTGACCCTATAGCCTGGGAGTTAGGAAGGCCAACTGTGTCCCGTTTTAGTTCTGTGAACTTGAACAATGACTTCATCCTGTCTGCCTCAGGGTTCTCATCTGTAAAGTCAGGGTAATATTGGAACCTATCTCATAACGTTGCTAGGAGGAGAGGTGGGTGTGTCATAATCAAAATATGTATATTTGGCCTTTGTCCTAGTTCTTAACACAGAGCCCCTAAATCCCTTGGAATTTCCTGGGTGAGAGGAACATCTTTTGTTCTAATGTGATGACTCTTGGTGGGCCTCTAGAGAGCTTCAGGATGGGTGCTGGTCACTGGAAAGACCAAACTTTGTTTAGAAGCCTGGAACTTTCTACCCACTCTCTGACTTCTGAAAAGGGAGAGGGGCTGGAGATTTAGTGAATCGCTAATTGTTAGCGATTTAATCAATTGTTCCTACATAATGAAACTGCCATAAGGACCCCTAAATTTGGGGGTTTGGAGAGCTTTTGGGTTGCTGGGAGGGTGGTTCACCTAGAGAGGGCATGGAAGCCCTGTGCCCATTCCCCCTACCTTGCCTTCCTTGTGTTTCTCCATCTGGTTTGTCGTGAGTTGTATTCTTTATAATAACTGGTAATAAGTGAAGTACTTTCCTGAGCCCTGTGGGTTATTCAAGCAAATTATCAAACTTGAGGAGGGGATTGTGGGAACCCCCGAAATCTATAGCAACTGACATCTGAAGTGAGAGCAGTCTTGTAGGACGGAGCCTTTAACTTGTGGATCTGATGCTTTCAGGGAAATAGAGAGGGTCAGGAGAGACTGAATTGAAGGACACCCAGGGGGAGGACTTGGTTTTGGTATGGAAAAACCCTGGAAGTGTTGTGAATAAAAGCAGCCTGGAGTGGGTTAAGCAGGTAGACAGAATAATGGCCCCACATGGTGCCGACATCCTAATCCCTAGAACCTGTGAATATGTTACCGTATGTGGCAAAGGAACTTTGCAGATGTGATTAACAGTTTGGGGATGGGAAGATCATCGGGCTTATGTGAGTGGGCCCAATATAGTCATAAGTGTCATAGATGGGGACAGCAGAGGCAGCAGATGGAGAAAGGGCCACAGTCAAGGAAAACAGGCAGCTTCTAGAGGTTGGAAAGAAAGGGCAAGGAGCAGATTCACTCCTAGAGCCTCCAGCAGGAACACGGCCCAGCTGACACCTTGATTTTAGCCCAGCGAGACAAATTTTGAACTTCTGACCCCCAGCACTGTAAGATAATAAATTCGTGTTGTTTTAAGCCACTAGGTTTGTAGTGATTTGTTACAGCAGGATTAGAAAGCTCGGTCAATGCATGGAGAGTGCTCAGAACGGAGCCTGCGTTGGGAAGTGCTCCCTATGGTTGCTGAGTTTTGTTGGGATTTCTCTCCACCAGGTAAGACTCAGGGGGGGTGACAGTGAAAAGAACAAGCCACCACCTGCAGCAAGTTCCTGACATCATGGAGTTTAAGTTCAGGAGGAGGGGACAGCATGTGAATAAAGAAGTAATTAAGTGTTAATGAGGAGTAAGAAAACAAAGAAGACCAACATTGAAGGGCTCCTGGGGTTGGGGTCTATTGTAAGTGGTGGAGGTGGCAAAGGCCTTCTTTAAAAAAAAACTCTTAACTTTTTTTTAATGTTTATTTTACTTCTGAGGGAGAGACAGAGCATGAGTGGGGGAGGGGCAGAGAGAGAGGGAGAGACACAGAATCCGAAGCAGGCTCCAGGTTCTGAGCTGTCAGCACAGAGCCTGATGCAGGGCTCGAACTCATGACCCGTGAGATCGTGACCTGAGCCGAAGTCAGATGCTTAACTGACTGAGCCGCCCAGGCGCCCCAGCAAAGGCCTTCTGAAGAGGTGCCCTGGAGCAGAAGCCTGGGTGCAGAGGGAGGGGGCCAGGTGGGACTCCCCAGGCAGGTGGAGCAGCCAGTGTGAAGGCCCAGATCAGAGACAGCAAGAGGCCATGTGGGGTGGAACAGAGTGAGGGGGACAGGAAGCAACTGAGGAGTGGGGCCTGGAAGGTCACAGTGGAATAGGGTGCCTCCGAGGTCATAGTTAAGAAATTAGGATTTTACTCTGAGTGGAGTGGGGAGCCACGGGGGATTTTGAACCTAGCAAAACCACACCTGGCTTAGTTTTAAAAGGATCACACAGATTCAGGGCTTCCCAGTGGGGGGCTATTGGCATTTGGGGCGTGGATAATAGCTGTGAAGGATTGTCCTAAGTATTTAGGATACTCATCCTCCAGGCATTAAAGGGGACAAGCATTATTGTGAAAACTCTCCATGCTTCCACTTATTTTCAAACACCTTGGGGAGGGGGGGTTGGATGGAACCGCCCTGGCCGAGAGGTAGAGTGAAGGCTTGAGGCCCTGAGGCACTAGGTAGAAGCAGAGAGAAGATGGTAGCTGGGCGGGGGCAGTGGAGGTGGAGAAGGCAGAATTTACGAGATTTAATGATGAACTGGGTGTTGGAGAAAGCTGAGGGTGAGGAGGACCCCAAGTTTTTGAAAATTTATAATCTGCTCCCCCCCAGCCCAAGTTTGTTCGTATGGTGGAGAGAATGATGTAAAATTACATTTTAATTTTGGGATACCCATAGGATATGTTCAGGTGGGTCTTTGAGACTGGAGATCAGAGAGAGGTCAGGAGGCAGAGAGAAGTTTGGGGGTCCCCATGGTTGGTAAAGCCACGAAGCTGACTGAGATCAGCCGGGGAGAGAATGTTAAAAGAGTGAGGCCGAAAGACAGAATCTGGGGCTCTGGACGCTCAGACTTCAGGAAGTGGAAAGGATCCCGCAAAGAGGATGGAGAAGGATCAGCCACTGTGGAAGGAGAACCAGAAGAGTGAAGGTTCTGGCAGTTTTCTAGAGAGAGTGTGCCAGGCACTGTATGGGGCCCTTTCAGGTAAATCACCTCATCAGCTACTCACATCAGCCCCGCGAGGCTCATGGTATACTGCCGAGAGATTGCTCTTCGAGAACATAATCCTTTTGCTTTAGCTTTTGGCAAATGAAACGTGTAATTTCAGGGTGATTATCCTCATTCTGCAGCGTGTTGCCCTTACTTAGCATCTGCTGAGCACAGCTCTAACGTAGCGGGGGATGGGTGTTCTCATGTGTGATGACACTCCAGTGGCCTCCGCCATTTTTAGGAGCTCAAGAAGGGAGAGGAAGCCTCCACTCCTGTGGTCCATTGGATTTTGTGAATGGGTCTAGCAAAATACAAGTGATCAGAAACTACTGTAAAATGAAGCTATTTCTCCAGCCCCTTTTAAAGCTAGCAAATGCTATCGATTTTTAAATTTTACCTTTATTTTATTTAAAAAAAAATCTAAACCCATGCTCTTTTTATAGTAATGGCACCTCTACTTGATGAAGTATTCTGCAGCCATTGAAAATGCTTCTGAGAAACAGAAAATAATGTAGAAGAATGCTAATATTTTAAAGTTAAGAAGGCAGATTATAACATTGCAGATCCAATAGATCAAAGCCATGTAATGTAAACAAAACAGATGTGCAGGAGAAAAACCAACAGCATTGTAAAGAATCTGTCAAAATATTAATAGTGCTTTTCACTGGGGGACAGGAAAGTAAGAAATAGATTTCTCTTTTTCTTGATTTTATGTATTTTCCAAATTTTTGTAATGAGTATGTATTATTTTTAGAACACTGTTGCTCAATAGAACTTTCTATAATGATGGAAATAGGCTCTATTTGTACTATCTAATCCAGAGCCACTGGCCACGTATGGCTAGTGTGCACTTGAAATATGATTACTGTGACTGAGGAACTGGATTTTTAATTCTATTAAATTATACAAAGTTAAGTTTGAATTTTAGTAGCCATATGAGGTTAGTGATTACTGTATTTGACAGAGCAGGTTTTTAAAAATGTTTATTTCTTTTTGAAAGAGTGAGAGAGACAGAGAGGAATCAGGGGAGGGGCAGAGAGAGAGGGAGACACAGAGTCTGAAGCAGGCTCCAGGCTCCGAGCTGTCAGCACAGAGCCCAACGCAGGGCTTGAACTCACAAACGGCGAGATCATGACCCGAGCTGAAGTCAGACGCTTAACCGACTGACTTCAGGTGCCCCTGACAGTGCAGTTTTAAAGTGCAAAAATAATATGAAGAAACATATTATATCTCAATAAAGCTGTTAAAATAAAGTAAATATTTATGTGTTTACTATTAAGAAGGTTTGGAATTTTATTACGATGCAGAAGTGAATTTTGACTCCATAATAGAGACTATGGACACAGCACAGGAAAATGTTGGGGTTTTTATTTAAATAGTTTATTGTCTAGCTCAATAAAAAAAAAAATTAATATGGCGTTAAGCTTGTTTGTACCTGAGTTCAGTTTTAGACTAGAAAGGAGCAATCACCTGGATGTCATTAGTTGTTGTTCTGCAACAACTTTTGCTATTATGAAAAATATTCTTTTGTAAACAAACACACCGAGATCTTTACATAAGTTCAAACTATGTGAGTAAATAAATTTGTTTTGAGTTGGGCACAAAGCTTATTATGCCCACTTTACAGATGCAAAAAATAAAGTCCAGGAGGTTTCACTTCCCAAAGACGTGAAACACGAAGCAAAGGCAAAACCCAGAGGATTTTATCATCTTTCACAATGTGGACAGAACAATATCTGATAACCTGTCTTGGGAAGAGGGTCTTCCCCAAGGAAATGGAAAGAGTTGCTATTTTAAGGCTCTTTCAATGAAGGCCTGTTTGTTTGCGTGGTTAGTTGGATTTGTTTTTGATCTGGGGCTTCTAGAAGTGTCCTAATACTAGTTCACAGGAAGCAAGGCACTGTGCATCTCTCAAAGGTCACCCTTGATTTGGGTGGATCTGTGTCTTTATGCCTTTCATGGAATACCAGACAAAAACCCTTTGTCTTTCATGTGAGCTTACTCTGGACCCCCAGCCCCGAAACTCCATCCCTCTTCCCTCCCTCCACCAAACACAGCCCCTCCTGGAGTTAGCCAATCTAATTCTACATTTGGAAATTTAGAGAGATTTAGAAAGGTGCAGAACTCTCCTGGGATCGTGCTCCCTGGATCACCGAGGCTCACTGGACACAGTATGAGAGAGGTGACCTCAGCAGGGGCTGGGATGCTCCCGTCCCCTCCCCGTCTCTCTTCATCGGTGGCCCAGGGTGTTTGCTGGGAGCAGCAGGCAGCAGCACAATTTAACACAAATGAATCGGCTGAGTGTTTTCAAACCTAAAGTCTCAATCCTCTCTGGTTCAAGTTCTAGGGAAAGGTTGGAGCCAGTTGTGATTTAAAAAAAAATAATAATAAATTGGTTCGCCCGTCTGTCAGAACGGCCAAGAAATATTCACATGAGGAGGACTATCCAAAAAAATGAAGAGTAGCTCTTTTCCAAGACAGATCTCTGGAACTCTCTCCCTCCCTTGCTCAGAACCACTTCCTCTCCTCAAATCTCACTTTAAAACCTTCCTGTTTGCTTTAGCCTATGACTGACTCAGGCCCCATTCATCTTTCTTTCCTCTCTCCCCATGACCACATCCTTCCACTCTCCCCTCACCGTCCACCGTGAGAACACTTGCCTGCCTCTTTCCTCCCTCCATTCCTCAGCCCCTTGCCTGTCACCCTGCCGGCCTGCACAGGCCACCCTCACCTGGTCCAGACATGTTTGGAAGGGTGAGGGCCTTATCCACACGAGTGTCTGCTCCTCTCCCTGGCTCTCAGAGGCGGTAATGAATTTCAATGGTACTTCTGCCTAAAGAGGTACTTTACCAGTTGTAGTTTTAAGTTACAGGCTCAGACACTTGAGAAGCAGAACACAAAAGGACCTTGTAAGAGGCCTGCAAAGATACCAACTCCCAGCCCTGTTTCCCTGGGGATACTTCAGGTAACGCCTGAAGGAGAGGTGGGAATAAAACACACGCCAAACCAGAGCTGTTGTTTTACCTTCAGAATAGAGTTATAATCATCTCAACTGCGCTTCCTATTTCCCTCAGGTAACGAGGAAAGTAAATCCCCAGTAAAGTTCCCAAGGTTGGCCCCGGGAAAACAGTCCCAGAGTAACCCCAAGTGTTTGAATTTTTTGTTCGGGGCATACACGCAGCCCTTTCTAAAGAGTGTGGTTTCAGGTTGGTTCTCTGGACAATGGGCAAGCTGTCGCTTTCCCACAATGCATTGCTTCTGTCTTCCCAAGATGGAGCATTCTCCCACAGACGTGGGGGTCAGCCTGCGCTGTCTCCGTGGTGGCCTCACTGCAAAAGAAATGCATTCGGAGCCAAGCACCCCATATTTTATCTGGTGAAACATACTCCTCTCACTTTTGGTCTTATCACAACAACAACAGCTGCCATTTTTCTACTGCATATTGTTCCCGAAGCACATTTGTCTTTGTTATGGGAAGTGTGGAAGGCAGGTCCCATCTTACCCTTAAAGGTTTGGCGGGACTTGCCTCAGGCCACAGAGGTAGTGAGTGGAGGAGTTGGGAATCCATATGAATCTTCTAGAGGAACTACAGACCAAACATAGACCCCCCCCTCCAGATGAGCACATCAGTGTCTAGAGGAGAACGATCTGGACAGGGCTTCCACATGATGGGCAATGCAAATAGCACTTAGAGTTGGCTTTCCCGTTGGCTTTTGAAGGTTTTCTTTGATTTCTGGTGGCACATCTTCTTTTGCATCATACCTGCCTCATTTTAAAAACGTAAGAGTGAGTCAGTGTTACCCAAGCTCACCCAAACAGGTGGCAGAATGATGGTGCCTGTGGTTAAGCCCACCTGGGATTAAGTCTGGAGAAGTTAATTCTGCTGTATGAAAAGCAAATAATAAAAAACACACTCAAGAAAAACTGGTAAGGAAATAGTAAGGAAAAAACGCCAACCTAACTTTCGAGGGAAATATATTATATATATGTGTATATATATATGTGTATATATATGTATATATATATACACATATATATGTATATATGTATACATATATACATATATATGTATATACGTATACATATATGTGTGTGCGTGTGTATTATAATTGAAAATTTGTATTTAATTGTGTATTGGTTTTTCTCCTTTCAGGGCCTTCTTTTTTATCCAGAAGTTTCTCAGAGGGCTGGTGGCTTGCCCTGCCACTCGGATGGCTTTGTAGGTGCACTTCATGAAACCTTGGACAGATGTGGCAGACAATCTGGGAAGGAGATAGGGAGAGACAGAGAGCTGTTAGCATGGACACTGGGATTTTGAGAGCCATTTCTGAGCGCAGGTGGGGAAAAGGAAGCCACGGGCCCATGCATGGAGCCTCTGTGCCACACCTGGGAACGGTGACTTGAGAAGTGACTGACGTGTTTATTTGGTGTGAGGTCAGCTACAGCTCTGAGGGCAATAACACAATCCCCATAAAGTAGACCCCCCAGGCTGGCCCGCTGGCCCGCTTGCTGCAAACCAAGGCCTAATAAATGAGACGTTGCTTCCAACCCTCCATAGGCGGTGGATCCATTCACTTTGTGGATTACGCAGCTTCTTCCTTGCCCTCCCAGGTCGATCCGTTGGTTGCTTTTTAACCCCTTTCTGGCTCTGTGCTGCTTCTTTCAGATGAAGAGGGAGGGAAAAAAGATTTAATTTCAGCGCCTATGACCCACTGTAACAGAAGGTTTTGTGAAGAACGAAGTTGAAGCCGTTGGTAGAAGTTAGGGGGGAAAAAAAGAATTCTAGTTATAAGGGCAGCAGAAAAAGACTCGCACTTCAGAGTGGACCTCAGAGGAATGCGGATGAAGAACACGGGTCTCTTTTCCGAGGCCGACACAGAATGAGGATGTGTTTTATGCAGGAGCAGCTGTTCTTGCCACTGGGCTTCTGCTTGTCATTCTTTCAAATGTCACAGTCAGACCCAGGAAATTCCCAGGGAAGTCCCCTGCATCACACAGTCTGCAGTTTCTCTGTGTGAGTATGATTCGGTTGGATCTTGAGAGACTGTTTGATCTTCAGGAAGCTGTTATCACCAAATGGATCTTCCTGCAGCCAGGAGACAGCATGGTTCCCTGAGACTAAAGGGAGAGGAGTGGGAAATGGGAATCTGAGTCCTAATATCGTTTCTGCCACCACCGGCCTGGTGGCATCGGGAAAGGCCTGTTATGTCCCTTATCTCGACAGCTTCATCTGTGGATTGGAATGCCACGGAGATGCCGACAGTGAAAGCATCTGCTCGTGTGCTTGTAAGTGCTCAAGAAACAATTTCTTCCCGTGTGCCTACCTCAGTTTTCTTCAGTAGAGTGAAGCCTCGGACCGGAAGAGCTCCGAGGCCCCTTCCGCCACGACCCTCCGTGGCTCTGCTGGCAACCCCTTAAAATGTCCCAACGAACACTCTAGTGAGCCTCGGTCGATCAGATTCTCTCCGATTACGATAGTGTTGTCACTGTGACTTTGTACCATAATTTTTATTTCCCCTGATCTTGATTTTTTAATTTCTCTTTTTTTTGTTTTATGGCTTTTGCCTTTTTTTAAGTTGTCACAAATCATTCAGGCAATAAGAAGAAACAAAAGTGTAACAAACTGGATGAAACAACACATTGACTGAAAGCCAGGGAATAATACTGATCCAAGTACGAATACTAATACATCAGTCTTACTGGACACTTACGGTGTATGAAGAGCCGTGTGAAACACTGTTCAAACATTAGGTCACTCAATTCTCATAATAACCCCGTGAAGCCACAATTATCACCTTCACTTTATAGATGAAGAAACCAGCATTAGAGATAGCAAGCAAGGTGTCCACGGCCACACAATTAATGAGCAGTAGAGCTGAGCCACAAATCCGGGTCTGGCTAAATCAGAGCAGTGGTGTGCAGAGAAGCGGGCTCTCAAAACAAAAACAAAAGCAACAAAAAACAACCAAAGCAAAACCAAACCCCTAAATCTTGATGTGCATCCTTTATTGATTTCCATTGTGTAAATACTCCCACCACAGCCAATTTCCAGTTACCAACAGCTTAAAATCAGCTCCAAAAACTCCTGAATATTTAATAAGCTGCTCTCGCAGGCCGATAGAGACCCACCCCAAAACACTCCAAGGAGAGTCTGTGTTGATAACCACTTAGCAACCCTCCCTCCCTGGATCACAGGCTGGGGCTGGAGCTGATAGAAAAGAAGGGAAAAAAGGGAAAAGAAGGGGAAAAAAGAAGAGAAGGTTTTGGACAGAGAAAGGAAAGAGAAGCAAATTCATTCATTCATTCATTTACTGAATACCAGCTAAGTGCCAGGCCTGTGATATGTGCTGGAACTCAGGCATGAGTAAGATGAGCAGGGCACCCAAGCCTAAAAAGACCAAAGTATGGTGGGGAGAGAGAGACAGGCAAACAGATAATTAAAAACATTATGTAATAAAAGCATGTATGAGTCTGTGGGAGCCCAGGTGAGAGAGGAATGGGTTCTGCCTGATGGGCCTGAAGGATGGAGTTGGCCACATTTAACTGGAGGCTTCCACATAACGCAAATTTGGCTTTCTTTCCAATTTATAGAGGGTTTTGCCTCACTGGAGAGGCGTTGTCAGCTTAGGTGCATTTTAGAAATACATAGAGAAACCAAAGACGGCCTCCAGAAAGGGACAGTGAGGCAGAAAGTCAGCTCCTGGAGTTGGGAGTGTTGTCTTATGGACCGCCATATTCTTGTCACCAAGCACCATACTGGCATCAAGTACTCAATAACTGCTTGCTGACTGGATGAATCATCAATGAATAACGAGTCGTGAACTTCAGAGAAGGTTGTTGAGGAAAAGGGACTAATGATAAGTAATGAGTAAGCAGCGTAAGTAGTGGTGATCCCTAAGCATATAAGGGATCGTGTAGAGGAATAGAGGGAGCACCCAAATAGGACATGGGCAGGGACTCCAGATGCTCAGAGTAGAGGTGAAGCTCATGGAGGAGTGTGTGTTCTGGAGTGTTTCTTCAGCCATCTGGTGTGCCAGTGCGGGGTAGGGGGTGCATTTTCTGTGAGGACGATCTGAAGATGAGGCAAATCTCTGGCCCCCAAGAATTAGACCATTCATTGTTTTGGCTTCAAAGTTCAGTTTGGGAGAAGCTGGAAAGTAATTGGTACAGTTACTTTTGAGTTGGGGATTTCAGTGGACTTCATTCATGTTTGTTTGCTCTTCTGTTCCTCCGATGATCAGACAAGTCCGCTGTTATGGAAGACCAGGAGTAGATTGGTCTTTCTTGGGACCCCAGATTGTTTTTGTAAGAAGTGTGTCTGCATGTGCAGTTTGTAGATTATTTTCTTTATTACGATGCCTTATATTCGTAGATGGTTCCTAGTTTCTCAAGATCTTTCCCATAATTACTTTTGCTGTGTCCTCTAAACGATCCCAGGAGGATGTTAAAGATGCAAATGTCTCTACTTAACTCATGGAGAAAGTTAAACTCCAAGAAGTCAAGGCACTCACTCAAAGTCACCCAGCTGAAGATCAAGGGCCCAAGATCGTTCATTCTAGACGTGGAGACCTTTGCATTCACCCAGCTTCCCTTATGATAATGCCTACCTCCTGGAGTGAGCACGTCCTGGCTGAGGCACAAGAGCAGCTAGAAATGGTCCTTCTTACTTTTTGAGAACTTCTTTCTCTGGAGTGAAAAATTGAACCTGCCTGCCCCAGTTTCTCAGCCACCTCGTGACTCGGCGAGCAATTGCTTTAACTCTGACAAAATGAGGCCACCTCCAACCTAAATGGAGCCCGTTTTCAGAGTAAGACCCTGCGTGGAGACAGCTCTTTCCTGGAAGGATAACAAAAGCATGCTTTTGTGTGTATTTCACTTGATGGAAAGGAATCCCCAGTGAGGCCATTTTTTCCCCCTGAATTCTCTCAAGTCCAGAATATATCCAAGTTTCCAAGATAATCTCAGAAGAGCCATTCATCTATGAAGATGGCCAAATTGTCTTCCAGCTCAGTAGACAGGATATATTTGAAAGAGAAGGTGAGGGGGTGAGAAGAGGGGTGTGGGAAGAGGGTGAGGGAGACAGCAAAGGAGGGAGACATACGAAGGGGAAATGTGTGTGGACAAACACTGACAGGGGAAGGAAAGAAACCAAAGGGCCAGCCCTGACTCTGGGGTCCCATCTGCCAGGGACACTTTCAGCTGATTCTTTTTAGGACCTGTCACGGTCTGCCTGGCGAGCTGTCACTTCTCATCACTTGGCTCTCACTGAGGATCTTTGTGTCATCACTGTCATGAAGAGACCTGGCAGCTGGCGAAGAATTTCCTGGGGCGCTACCTGATCCGCCATTATTTGCCTCTTATCATCTTAGCGGAGTAGTTAGGCTGCTGTCAGAGGTAATGGAGACCCTGCCACTAAGAAAATTGGCTGTAATTTATTTATCAATTGTTTCTGCATACCACAAAAGCGGCCTTCTACTTTACGGCTGGGTCTAAGGTATTTGAGAGCCCCCGAAGTTCATGGTTTTCCGGTATTCTAAGTTCTACTTATGGCCTTTCCTGTATATGACACACAACACCACCCTTGTGGCTTGCAGGCCGTTTTCTTCTTTGCTTTCTTTAGTCACAAATCATCCTGAGGCATCCCTTAAGTGCATTTGTATTGTTAAGTGCACCGGCTTGATTTGGTGTTAATTCAATTTGAGTGCCCTTAATATCTTGTGGGGGGTGATGCAATGCAGGCCGCCTGTACCTTGTAAAACCGGGTCCCAGGTCTGCCTGGGAGCAGAGCACCTTTCCCATAGCCATTTACCAAAGTTGCTGATAAAATTTTCATAAGGGAACCTTTTTAGTCTGACCCTATTGTGTTATTCTACCATTAAGTCTCAGAGAACTGAGCTGGCTTCTAGTGACAGCTTATCACGTTCTCCATTATTGCTGCCTGCCTGAAGAGCTAACCCACTGGGTGTAGTGCTGCCCCCCCCCCAACCTCCTGCTTCTGGTCCGTTCTGGGAAAAGCTTATGGGCCAGCACCTAGGGGCTAATGTGCGATTGTCTCTCCGTGGGTGCCAGAGAACTGAGCGCTCTTCCTAAGGAACTGGCTTCCTTTCCTTGGAAAGCTCGAGAGGCCCCGAAGCACTTCGTGGAGGCTGTGTGATAAGAAGGGAAGGGAAATAGGGTTAAGAGTCACAGAGCACTTCACTTACAACTCAGCCCCCGAAGCTGTGATGACAATGCCAACACCACTGACATGCAGCTTGAGTTCGAGCATATTTGAAATACTGGAGTTAGGAGTCTGGCAACATCATTAACTCGGAAAGATCTCTAAAATCTGGGGTCAGATATACCTGGGTTTGCATCCAAGTTCAGTGGCTTACTTGCTTCGTGACCTTGATGCGGTCATTTTGTCTAAGAGGTCCAGGGCTCCCATCTGTGAAATGTGACATCTACTTCCTGCGCTTCGTGTGGTGACTGAGATCACACATATAAAGACCATGAAGTGTGACTGGCACATAGTCAGCCTCTCTTAGGGTTAGCTTAGAATCCAGAGGCCCCCAGAGGGTCCGAGGTGAGAAAGCCGGTTCGGATATTGAGGAAGTTATTTGGATAGTAGAAGACGAGATACAGAGTGAAGTCTGGTCCTCTGGCCTCATCAAGGTCCCTTTCTATCATTCCCACTGTGTCCCCAGTACCGTCCCCAGACATCAGGGGCTCGGGTGGATTTGGGGTGCGGGAGACCACTTTCCCCCGCCTTGATGATGACATTTCTTAGCAGCTGGCTAACCTCTTCTTGTCATTCTGCCTTGTTTTGGGGGCCGCGTGTGAGGAATGGCTTGAGCCTGACTAACGGTGCGGGCACTGGCCCTCCTTGAGTCCGCTGCTCTGGGGGAGAAAGCATGGCGGTCAGAGAGACAGGAATGGCAGGTGCTTTTGCAAAATAACATTGAAAACTTATTCTTATAAAAGCAATGCCTATTTCACTGTAGAAATGAGAAGAATCTAGATAAAATGCAGATACTGTAGTGAAAGAAAAAAAATCATCCATAATCCCACCACCAACCAGGAGAGAGATACTGTGCCGTGTTTTCTTCCGGCCCCTTTCTAGGCACACGTGTGCGCTCGCTTGTTCTCTCCCTTGCTTGCTGTAGTGGCTAAAAGCACAGTCTGGCTCCACGACTTGGGCAAGCTGTTGAACGTTTCTACCGTGCCAGGCCTGAATGGTGACAATCATGGGCTCATTTTCAAAAGGGTTTGGTGATATTAATATCCGAATCCCCACAGCCCGACTCTTGGTGGGCTTTATTAGACCCATTTTGTAGGAGGGAAAATTAAGACTGAGCGGGTATTGAAGTGGCCGGATGAGGTCTCTCCAAGCAAACAAAGTGGACCTCTTGGCTGCCAAGAAATGAACTCCAGCCCATAGAACTGGCTGGGCTGCTCTTGGGCTCGGGATTTGCTTTTACGGCACCGGAGAGTTAGGCCTACGTGGAGCGAGGAATAAGGCGGAAATCAGAAGACAGGTTTTCAGAAACAAATGTCTCGTGTAACAGCTCTCCTTGATGTGTGTTCGTGTGTGCGCATCTGTGTGTATGGGTGCATATGTGTGTGTGTGCTTTATCATTTTGGTGTTTTGAAGCATCCCTTTGTGGGATTCAAACATTTCGAGAGTGAAAAATGATCATTTTAAGCCAGCTTGGGCAAGGCAGCTTCATGAATCTGGAAGATCAGGGTCCAGTTTTATTTGGGTATGTATGTGTGTGTACATGTGCATGTGTGTGCATGTATGTATGTCCGTGTCCGTGTGTGTGTGTGTGTGTGTGTGTGTGTAGGCCACACGCATGGAGAAGGCACCGGTGTGAGCCTTCTGGCATGAGTGGGAAGAAGAGAGGGAGGCCTCTGGAAGGGAGCTGGTTTTGATGAAATATTGGCTAACGCTCGGGGCACTGGAGGAGAGGAGGCTCCTGGTCAGGGAAACGTGCTGCATTAGAATTTGTAATAGATCAGCTTATCTGCACCTTGATATGCGAGGGTATACGGGGAGCTGAAGCTGAGGCACTTCCGCCTTGATTTTTCTCAGCGAGAGGAAAGTATGCCCGTATTCCCAGCATTTCCTTCCGCACAGCCCAAGGCGGTGAGAGCTTGCTACTCGCACCCCCCACTCAGGTCATTTGGAGGAGGCTGACAGTGCCCAGGAATGCTGACATGCTTCAAAACATCACACGAGAAAGAGCCCACTCAGATTCCTAAGGGGAGTTGCTGTCGGTCCATCCCGCGCTCCCGCAGCATTGAAGGTGATTGCCACGGCCGCCCTCCCGCCGCAGACGCTGCAAATCCATATTCATCCGTGCTGTCTGCGGGACTCCCTGTCCATCTGTCTGTCTGCCTGACTCTTCCTCGCTCTCTGCGGTAAAGGGTGCTCGCTATCCTGGAAAGGGGAGCGTGCCACGATGTTCCAGATGAGCCGCCGCCGGTGATGTTGCTTCAAACGCCAATGAGCTGAAGCGGCCGGCAAAGAGCGAGCGAGGGGTGAAGTGTGGTTTGATGTCTCGGGCACTGGGGAGATGATTCATGCAACATGCGCCCTTCGGGGTCCTCGGTTAAATCCCAGCCTCGTACCCCCGGCTGAACTGGAACTCTGAAGTCCAGCCAAGGAGCATTACTGGTCTCGCCTCAGCAAACAATTGGTGGGGCAGAGGCGAAGGACAGGGGAGGGGTGATTCTTTCACTGGAAAAATTACCTGCTGGGAAAGAAGGAATTGTATGATGTGTGTGGTGGGGAAGTCCAGCCAGGAAGGACTTGGCTCTCACATTACAAGGCTGCTTTCTGAAGCCGGAGGGGCTTTTTGATTGTCCGAGAGGCCCATGGGCCTCAGCCAAAGTGGCTCTGGCATGGTTCTGGAAGGGTGTAGTGATGGGGGTGCTGGGTGCCATGCTGGGAACAATGAAGGAGGGAAGCTGGGGATGGGGCTTCACTGTCATCAGGCTCACTACTGAAGCGGGCAGTGGAGGGGGGCAGAGATATAGGGGGGATCTAGCCAGGTGCAGTGGGGCCTCTATTGCCCCTACCTTGGCCTTTGTATGACTGCGTGTTTTGGCCACTCTGTCACCCCCCAAAGCTTCTTAAAACCTTCCCGTCACCCACTGGAGCCTCTCTGCTCCTCTGAGAGCATTCATTTTCTCTTTATGGAAGTTGCAAAGCATCTTTCGTTTGGGGAGGCCCCCTCCCCCAGGGCTTAGTTCGTGTAGCTTTGGCTTGGGACACTTAGGGGCATGTTACCCAGTGCTGGCCAGGGCGTCAGCTTTAAGGATGGGCCTGTGAGTAGGGATGGTCCAATCAGAGCCAAACCTGAAACTTTCGTTGGAGACTTCTGTTGGAACTTTGGGGATGGAGGAGTTCTCTTTTATCTGAGTTGTTGAGATGAGAAGATAAAAATCTGGAGTTTCCAAGGGTCACCATGATGAGAAAATCTGCCTAAGAGTGAAGCAGCTGGAAAGGGAAGAAGAGTGAAAAGGTGGATAGAGACAGAATTCTGATGGCGTCATTTCAGCACTGGAATCTAATCATACCTGAAGTCAGGGTCTACTCCTGGACTCTTCAGGTATACCAACCAAGAAATTTCCCGCCTCCCTTTTTTTCTTTATCCAGTTTTCTCCTGCTATGTGTAATGGAAAATGTGGTGTCTGAGGGCCAATACACCTTTTCCTCTTTGCTGCGTGGAGGCCCCTCTCTCCATTTCCACTACTCATCTTTGTATGTCCCCAACTTTCTGTGTTTCCTTCTTTTCCCTTGTTCACTCAGGCTTCCCTCCAACCCTGTGGCGTCAACTATGACTTCGATGAGAATGATCCCCACGCCTGCCTTCATGTTTTTACCTGAGGTCTTGTTTCCTGAGTCCAGCCATCTACAACACGTTTCCACATGTGCATCAGGCACAGGGACACCCACAGCTGCCATGTTCTCAACTTCCTCCTCTTTGACCCTGGCGTCTGGCCTCCCTAGTTCAAAGTCAGAATTGCCTTTGATTCTTTCTTCTCCTCCTTCCTGCTCCCACATTGAATCATCCGTCAAGTCTTCAAAAATTTCTGTGTCTGTTCCATTTTTTCTCCATCCATCATCCTCCTCTGGTCTGAAGTCTCATCATGGTTATATCAAAAGCCTCTTACCTGGCTTTCTACCACTCACTTTAAACTAACTCACCCATCCAGTACCCTCCAGCTTATTTAACTTCCTCAAATACCTCTTTCACCTCACAGCTCACTTGGAGAAACTGGGTTTCTCACTGTTGTGCATCTTCATGTCCCCCAGGTATTGGCATTCATGAGACATGAAAAGACACAAGAACATCTTTCTGGAATACTAATTTCCTGCAAGATTTCTTGGGGTATAGGAAGTTGTGTTTTAACTAGAAAGTAATTAAACACACTTTTTACATCAATCTTATGTAAAGTAGAATGCAAAACTCCTATGAATTTTAAATATTAAACATAGATTTCAAAGAAGTTCTGGGATGATAGAGGTCTACTTCTGGCCACCACCTGAGAGTTTGGGGCTTCCTTTTCCTCCACCATTGGGAAGAAAGTTTGAAGCAGCACCGATATGCTGAGCCATGTTTAACCTCCTCAACTTGGTGTCTAACCTTCCTACCTTCTTCCTTGTCTTTTCTTGTTTCCTGGAGATAGAGGATTCTCTGGTTGCTCTTTGAACTCAACACTCTCATTCTTAACCTTGTTTTGTGCCACTGTCTCCTTTTCCAAGTGATCCCCTCCTCTTTTTTTTTTTATCCACCTAAATCATCTGCCTTTATGAGGCATAGTCACCAGCTCATAATGGTCTCTCCCATCTTGTATTTTTGTAGCTTTTGGAATCCATATCATTAGATGGATTATATACTGGGCAAGAGTTTGTCACCTGATCAAAACTGTGAGTCTCCCTACTGTCTGGCTGTGGGATAAAGTCCAATTTCCTTAGCATAGCATGCTATCTCTTGGCTAATATGGTCCTTCCCTGATGCTTCAGTCTCACCTCTCCTTCTGACTACATTTGATCTTTGCTGTCCAGACTTCAAGAACCACTGAAGTGCCCCCAAAGCACAGTGGTCATTCTCACCTCTATCTTGATCCTCTCCATCCCCTTCCCGTCTTGTCTTTATCCATTAGGGCTCAGTCCAGGGAGAACACCCTTCTTGGACATCCCTCCTGATCAGAGTTCCATCTCAGCATCAGTTGGAGCTATCTTGCTTGCTCCATTCTCTCTTCATCTGATTGTGAGCTCTGGAAGTGCAGAAACTAATCATCTTTGTTATTACTGCTATAATATTTCTCCAATGAATGAATGAGTAAACAAATGGGAAGTATCAGGAAACTTAGGATTGAATTTCCATGTCCCTTGTCTGTGTGATCTTGGGCAAGTCACTTTACCTCTCTAAGCCTGGGTATCATTTTCTGGTCAAGTCTGTTTTATGCACATAACTCTTTTGATCTCTATTTGCTTAAGGGTCCCTGGGAGTATCAGTGGTTACACGTATTGGAACAAAGACTGAGCCTGGGACACAAATGAGGAACTAGGGGTCAGTGGATGAGTAGGACCAAGGTTGCCTCCTCCTTTCCAAGATGGCACACCGTGCATAGAAAAGCATCTGCATACTCACACATGGTTTAGGACCTCTGAGTAAAGATCAACAAACAGACAGTTTTGGGTGAGACAAAGCTTATTTTTATACATATTACTATGTCCCAGCCCACAGGGTAGCTGTCAATTCTATTTTTAAATTCCAAGAGCTCTTATTTATTTGCTGAAAATCCTTTTTACTGGCACTCTGTTCTTGTTTCATGGCTGTAGAATCTTCTATTATCTCTCTTAGAATATTAATTATATTGATTTAAAAATTTTTTTTGTTCCATTCCTGCTGTGTCTCTATTTCCTGTAAATGCCTTTCTGGGTCACTTCCTTTAAAGTTAGTGGTTTCCCTCAAGTGCTTAGGAGTAGAAATCGTTTATATTTATACACAATTTAAGAATCAGGAACCAGAAGCTAATGGAAAAACCCACAGGTGCCAAGGTGGAACTGTTGACTGGTAGGCCTCACCAAATCATGGTCTGGCAGTTGATTGATATCAACAAGGGTAGGTCTTTTCTATTCGAGTTGTCAGATTCTGCAATCAACTGTCCCTTCCAGTCGCCAGTCTGAGGTGGGGCTAACAAAGTGGGGAAGTGACTGGGAAGATGAGTTTCAAAATTCCACTTAATCTTCTTGATTTCAGTAAAGCATCTCAGTCCAACTCTCTGCTTTACCTGCCTCCAAGTCCAGAGCCCTTCTGGAACAATCTAGCCACAGTGTACACCTCTTTTCTTTTGCTTGGATGTAGGGTTGTTTCTTGCTGTCATTGGGCTAGATGAGGGGGTAGGAGGGTGTCTGAATTTTTCATAAAGACTTTCAATCAATCTGCCTGTTTTTAGTCATATATTCAACTCCTGTATTCTGAAACACCCAGTGCCTTCAATTCCTGAGCCTTTCTAGTTCTTTGTGCTTTGATTTTGCTTCTTGCTGTTTTCCATGCCCACTGACCCCATCCAGTTTGGCTTCATTTTTATTGACTTTGATAAGCTATCTGCAGTAGCTTTCTCTTTGTTCTGGAGGATTTATACATTAAAAAAAATTATTTTACCGGCATTTAGTGAAGTTTTATGGGTGGGGGGGAAGAAACAGAGATGAATGCACGTGTTAATTCTGCCATGTTGAACCAGAAATTGGGCTGATTTCCTTTAAAAAATATAATCCATTATTACTATACAAATACTTTTTTTAAAATTCTTTTGTATGATATTCAGTGTCCTGGGAACTAGAAGTACGTTGGTGACTGCCACAGACACTGTCTTTTCCTCATAGAGCTTACAGTCTGGTGGGGGAGATAGAGAGTCAAGCAGGAAATTTATAAGTGAGTGGAATATTGTGAAAGGACAAGTACTTTCAAGGCTTTGTGGAAGAAGTAATATCTAATCTAACATAGTTTAGATAAGTATGAGTTAACCAGGGCAAGAGTGGGAAAGATGTTACAGCTCGAAGAACAATAAATGTCATGGTTTTGAATAAGAGAGAAAAGCATATATGAAGAATAAAAATAGATTCAAAAAGGTTACAGAAAGTATTGAAGAATGGAGCTGGAGAGGTAAGAGGGAACAGATCACATAGGGCCTCACAAGCCCTGATATTGGACTTTATCCTGAGGACAGCAGGAAGCCATCAAATGTTGTAAGTGCAAATGTGACTACACCATTTATGCTTTTGGGGGGGGGAGGAGGGGAAGTTGCCTTGTTTTCCATTTCTTTCAGTTTTATCACTGTTACTTTATATATATTGAACCTATATTATGAGGATCATGGGTCCCAATGATGGCTACGTTGTTTTTGCTTTATCGTTCTTCATGTTATTGTTTTTACCTTGTATTCTGTTGTCAGATATTAAAATTGATACTCTGACCTTCTTTGATTCATATTTGCCTTGAATACTTTTTCAACCTTTGACTTTGTGTTTTCTTTTAACTTCTCTTATAGATCTTATATTGTTGATATATAAGAGAAAAACAGTTTTAGCTAATCTGAGAGTCTCTGTCTCTTCTACATTTTTATTTATTTATCCCTTTACCTATGTCAGATCAACCTGCATTCCATTTATCTATCATCTTTCTATTATTTATCATCTATCTTCCATTAATAATCTCTCTTTGAACACGTTGGGCCTGTTAGCATGTTCTCATATCTCTTTGCTTTCCATCCCTTTCTGCCATTTTCTTCTTGATACTGTTTAAAACTTTTGTTCAGGGTTATTACGGATACAGTTATTTTTTCCTTTGTTTCTTAATATTTTAGATAACAACTAATTCTACTAAATTATTTGAATCCCCTTTCTTCCCATATTTCTTCTAGCAACCTCTTGGTTTTACTTTTTACTTGAATTCTCTAAATAGTTCTTTGTGTGGCAAATCTGCTGAAACCTTATTTTCTTGAGAATATGTCTATTCAGTTTCTGGATTTAAGTGATAATTTGGCTGAATATAGCATTCTATATTAAAATTGTTTTTTCCTTTAGGGATAACATTTACCATGTTTGGCGATTTCTATTGGTGGAGGGGCTCAAACCCAGTTTCTAGAAGTGGGGCAGGGGTGAGATCCAAAGCACAGTGCTCAAGATCCCACAGAACTATAACCCATCACCCCAATTTTTGTCTCTCCATTAGGCCACAACTTTGGTCAGAATCTTCTTTTAGATACTCTGAAAAAGTAACCTGGGAAGGATATTATCTCTATGAATAAGTTTTCCAAGTCCTGGGTGGCAGCTGATTAATGGGTCATGAAGTCAATATAGTGAGTCAGTCAGTATAGGGGAGGGGAAGGAGGAGGGAGAAAAGGGAGAAAGAAGAGGAGAAGGAGGTGGAGAAAAGGAGAGGAAGAAGAGGGGAGGGGAGGGAGAAGAAACAGAATAGATTGGAATGAAATGGAATGGAATGGAATGGAATGGAATGGAATGGAATGGAATGGAATGGAATAGAATAGGTTGAAAAATATAGAATGCATCCCAATAGTTAGCATGTTGTTTTATGAAACTTTCTTCCATTTGTACAAGGCTCTGTATGTACTGAGTCACCACATAAAATGTTTTTTCTCATTGTGGGTGGAAGTAAAAATCATTTGAAGAACACAGCTTTTGATTGTCATCCACCAGTTCTGAGGGGAGGGGGCACAGAGGAGGTAGAGGAGTGAGTGCTCAAGGCCAACTGGCCAGTCTACATTTTTTCATCAGTCCCTCACCCCGCAGGGTATTGGCCCTGCCATGGTTTTACCCACCTCTCACCTCCCACCTGTCTGATGCTTTTCCACCCTGGGGCAGATGATTATCCCCCAAAGGTAATGCAGTCAAGAGCAGAACTTGAGAGCTTCCCCTCAACATGTTCTTCATCATTTCACTGGTACCCCTAGCCCCAGGTTGGTCCCCACCACATATTCAGTCTACCAAGGAGTCCCCCACAATTTTTATGTTCATTTCTCAAATCTAGTTTTGCTTCTTATTTCTGAGGTTCTTCCAGGTCGGTTGTGTGGGAAGGAACCAGGAGCTCAGGCTTGTTTTCATCATGTTGGGGAGCAGAAACCTTACTCACAACTTCACCTAGAGTTATCATGTCCTGTGCTCTGCTCTTCAGCATCTATGCCTCTGGCAGCCTTCACCCTCTTTCCACGGCCCCACACCCTCCTACCACAGTAAATCCTCATGCTGGGCTCTCTCCCTTCCCCCATGTACTATCTATTTTGACTTCTGCCTTTGCCTGTGATTATTGGAAACCTCAGGCCCCAGCCAGCAGGGAAATTTATAGCTAAACAATTACAATGTTGAAACCCTGACAAGTCCACCCTGCTTAATGGCTCTGAAAATATGGGAGAAGTGTGAACAACTAAATCTATGACTCCATATTGTGGATCCGCAAAGATAGACTTGTAGGACCTATTTACTTTAACGGGAATTTTTCGTTTTCTTTTCCTCTTACAATATTGTTCCAAATGCTAGCTTCACTCAATATGGATTCATTACCTGGAGGAGGGCTCGGATGTTTGGATAATCATCTTCTAGATAGTTTCTTTTTTTTCTTTTTCCTATTATGATTTTTGGAAATTGGCCAACAACAATGCAACAGGCAAGCAACAGACTGAGGGAAACAAAGCGAACAGTGCTGGGTTGCATTAGCAAATTATCATATATTAGATGCAGGTGGGATTCTCAACTTCCCAGCCTGGCAGAAAGCTTTTAATAAAACAGCGTGAGAAGGGAGGAACTGCTTTTTAAAAGGTGGTGTCACGGAATTTGGGGAGGCAAGGGGAAGGTGGGATTAGCTCAATGGTCAAAGATGCTGCTGGAAGGGCAGGTATCTAGTGAGTTATACTGGGTGAGCCATCATGGACAGGCTGAAGAATTAGGTCTTTGCCTTACTAAGGGAAGATCAGATTATAGGTCTGACTCTGCACCTCCTTGGAGTAATGTAACACCTGCACACCTTTTACATGGCCTCATGATGGGCCTCTTGACTTCAGGACCGGCCAAGTGATTTGTTTGGCCAATGGGAGGTTTGCGGATGTTACGTGAGCACAGGCTTCAAATACACTTGTGACATTGGACTCGCCCTCGTGTACTTGCTTTTCTACTGAGGGAAGAACATACCTCAGGTAAGTGCTGGTTCAGGGAAGGTGAGGGACAAGCAAGGGAGCTCTAAACTCAACCTACAGGTTGGACCCAAGCCCAACCAAACTCAGACCGTGTCAGTAGCTAAACCTCTCTCAACTCGTTGGTGTGTGAGCAAAAAAATATAAAAACTCAAAACCCTCCAAACAAACAAACACTCACACACATAAAACACCCCAGCTGTGTGTTGATTTCTACTGAAATTTGGTCTTTTGGTCGTTACGTAGCCAACCTGACTTATTTAATTAACACGCACTTAATAGGGCTGCCCTTGGATATGGGGGAGGTGGACTCCGCTATTTTCTAAGTTGAGAGCTGAGTTTGAGAAGCGGAAGTGGCTTTAGAGTCCTGGAAAACTCTAAACCGTTGCTTTCTATGGAAAGATGCCCGATGCAAAGGGCAGTGTCATCCTCTCCAAGGTATTGGTCTGTCGGGGAGAGAGAGCAGAGACAGCCTCCAATACTCACTGAAGAATGGCAAAAATTGAGGGATCAATTCTGGAAAGGATCAGAGAAAGAGCATTTCCAGTGTTGCTCACAGTGGGGTTTGAAGTGAAGGCCTGTGGGTGATCTGCGTGTAATTGCGCCAAAATAAAGGAAAAAAAATGTGCTGAGGGCTTTTATGATCATGGCTTAGTTAAGAGTGGACTGACGTGGCTTCTAATGTCATGCTGGAAGTTTCAGTGATTTGGTTGGACTCACACCAATCTTCAGTAGTTTGCACCATGCTAAACAAATAGGAGATGCTCAATAAATTGACGTGCAATTGATAGATTATCAGGGAAACTTAAACCTAATCACAGCACTGCCATTAATTAATTACATGACCTCAGACTAAAAGCTTAACTTCTCAATTCCCTCATGAGGATGTGAGCGTGATATTATTTGATGTTTGTAGTCTCTGTAATTGGGGGGGATAAAATAAGATGGGGATGGAGGAAATCTGCAGTGCTCCTGAAGTGACAGACTATTATCTCCCCGTAGGTACGACTCTATTGGGTGCTTGGTACTTGTGGAGCCAAAAGAAGGCTGAAGCCAGAATGTAGCCTTGAAGGAGTAACAGGGAGATACTTCCTCTGTTATCTCTATAGGAAAATGGGCAAAGGAAGTACTAGCAATATTGCTCTGTTTTTTCACCCTGTAATTTGTGAGGCCAAGTCAGGCCTGTGGGTTAAGAAATCAAGCTTTTTATTGCACCTTAAATTGAATGCTGGGAGTCCCGATTTGACCCTGTAATTGTTTTGTAAAATCATGTCCTCAATCGGCTGCAGAGCAGGATTAAACCAGCAACATCTCTGATCATCTGGCCTCTTTTTATTTTCATTTTTATTTATTTTTTAATGTTCATTTACTTTTGAGAGAGAGAGAGAGAGAGAGAGAGAGAGACAGAGTGAGAGTGGGGGAGGGGCAGAGAGAGAGGGAGACACAGAATCCAAAGCAGGTTCCAGGCTCTGAGTTGTCGGCACAGAGCCCGACGCGGGGCTCAAACTCACGAACAGTGAACTCATGATGTGAGCCAAAGTCAGATGCTCAACCTACTGAGCCACCCAGGCGCCCCCATCTGGCCTCTTTTTAAAGATCCCCAGTGACATGGAATTATGGCTGGAACTGTGTCCCTCCAAATTCATATGTTGAAGTCGTAATCTGCAGTGTCTCACAGTGTGACCTTATTTGGAGGTAGGGTCTTTACCGAGAGAATCAAGTTAAAATGGGCGATTAGCGTGGGCCCTAATCCAATATGACTGGTGTCCTTATGAAAAGGGAAAATCGGGAGATAAACACATTCACACGGGAAGAATTCTATGTGAAGATGAAGGCAGAGATTAGGGTGATACTTCTATAAGCCAAGGTGACCAAAGATTTCCAGCAAACTACCAGAAGCTAGGAGAGAGGCATGGGGTGGATTCTTCCTCATGGTCCTCAGAAGGAACCACCCCTACTAGTACCTTGATTTCTGACTTCTAGCCTCCAGAACTGTGAGGCGATGAGTTTTTGTTGTTCAGGCTACCCACGTTGTGGTATTTTGTTATCGTAGCCTTAGCAAACCAATACACATGGCATATCTGTTTATGAGAAAGCTGGTTCTTTGTGTTAACAGCAAAGACTTACATAGTGCTTATGACTTGCCAGGCATAGTCTAAGCCCTTCACTTATAACTCATGTATTCCTCCTAAGAATCCCATGCCTTAGGGCTCAGAGTACACCCATTTTTCAGGTGAGGAAACTGAGGCACGGAGGGTTTCATCAACCTGCTCAAGGTTACAGAGTCAATATGTGGCAGAGCCAGGATATAAACCCAGGCATGCTGGCTCTGGAGTCTGTCCCTCTGCCTGCTGTGTATGTGATATGGGGCACTTAATGGTGTTCCCTTGTTCTTATACAACTCAGGTCTGCTGTCTTGGGCTTTGCTCTTCGGAGTAACACAGAATGACTCTATTTCCAATTGTACAGCATGGCTTCTCTCTTACATCTATGATATGGTTACTCAAGCCTCTACCCTCCCAGGCACCCTCCTCTCAACATGCCTTACTTTGTCAACATCACCATTAACCCCAGACCCCAGATGTGGTCTGATCCAATTGGAAAATGGTGAAGTTATCACTTTCCATGATCTTAATATTATATTGATTTTTAAAGATGTTACATTACCCTAATGATCACCTATTAAACTTGTGGTCAGCTGACAGACCCAGTCAAAACTCATAGCTATTAAGCAGGTATCCCTCTGTCTATGCAGGTGATTCTTTCAATGGAAGTAATGGACTTTGCATTCACCCCTACTCATTTTGTTGGGGTTTTTCTCGCTCAACATTTTAGACTACCCACGTTGATGGAATCTTGTTCTATGCTACATGGCCATTTATCATTGTATAGTGGACTTTTTACTGGGGTATGCGGTGGGCAGTAGTCTCCTGGAAAATTCTATCATTTCTACCTAATTCAAGATGACTTAAGTCTGGCAAGTATTTTGGTCTTAATGATATGAAAATTTCAGGCAATAATTTGTGTGTGTGTGTGTGTGTGTGCGTGTGTGTGTGTGTGTATCTTGGTATATAGTATATTACAATTTTTAAAAATTTTGTTTGTCCATAGTTTTCTTTGGTTTTTAAGCTCCTTAATTGCTTCCTATCTTCCTCCCTAGCCCCAAAGTAGCAATACCAAAGCATGCTCAGATGAAGTCCATGCCTTGTTGATCTACTCAAGAGGAGTGCTACTTAGGTCTCCTCCTCTATAACCCTCCTATGGTGATGCAGCAAGTCAGGAAGTCCAATCTGCTCACCTTTGGGGAGGTCTGGGAAGATCTTCCTTCATAAGAAACATTGTTCTTCAGCTGGGAGAGAAAGCAGGTGTAGCAATGCTCTGAGTAGTTAACCAAGGGCTCTGGAGCTATCTTCACATCTTTGACTCTGAGCTCTGTCTAATAGAAATACGGACTCCCAAAGTCACCGCAGTCCCCTTTCCTTTGGCGGAGTGACTTTGTCTTCTTGAGGACATTTGGGCCTGTTGTGTCGTGGCATCCTTCGTTCTGCTTCTTGTTCTGAGTCACTAGCTGCTATTTCTGTTTTTGCTGATACGGGGAATGTCTTTGCTTCTAGACTTTACAGCTCTTATAACAGGCTTTGATAAAGTTTCATCAGGCTATGTAAACTTATTTGCAGCGCTCTCTCTTAAGGAAATTCGAATCTATTTTCCTGGGGCTGGTGGTAGCCGTTATAACTAGAAACACCTCTTTCTACTAACAGTGGACCACTGCCCCACATAAATTTGAGACACGCCATCCATGGGAAAATTCTTCTTGCCACTTTTTCTGGTAACCCACTGGGTTCTAAGATGGACATTGTCAATCCTTTTCTAGGTTTCATGTTCCCTTTCTTCCTCTTAACAAAACATCTTATTTTCTTCAGGTGTTCAATTGCCACCCATAATGCAGCCCAATAACTAAAGGGAGGTTCATTCAATCCCTGGTATCAGGGATGGGTCTTGATTGGTCCACCTCAGAGATAACAACCTCATCTCCTGTGCTGGTCATTATTTCTGGAACCAGGGCTTATGATAATTCACACTTGATGGTCCCCTGGCAACTATGGATCAAGGGTTGGCCATGGGACTTATGGTGGCCAAATAAGACTGCAGAAGAAAAGGTTATTTCACAATTAAGAGAGTTTTTGTCTCTTGCTTGCTGAACATGAATAAGGAAAAATAGAACCCTAGATGCTATTCATAGCCAATTTGCAATCACGAAGGAAACCAACTTAAAGATAAAGCCAACACATGTAGAAAAGCCAAATGAGAGAATTTCAAAGCAACAGAGCCTGGGTCATGAGTGCCTAGCCTCCCTGCTTTCTTCATTGACCTCTGAGAGTCAAACATTCTAATACAGACCCTTAAGAAAATAGGAATCTGTGTTCTTGCCAGGTATGGTAGGGTTCCTGAGGGGGGCTTGCATGGGGAAAAACCTAGGTTTTAAGTGATAACTTGTCAGCTATGTTGGTAGAACGCAACTGAAATACTGGCTTCTTATTGACTAGCTCTTTTAAATGGAAGATGGAGTTGCTCACTGAGCCCTCAGAAGACTTCTCTGCTGATCTAACATCTTCTCCCAATAATTCCACCTAGCTTAATTATAGAACGAATAGTGGTGATCACATGGTGAGCTGGGTGCATACCTATAAGAACCTTAAGAAAAAGCCCCTCAAAAACCTGATGTTGATTTTGTAAAGCTGCCTAAATTATGTTGGAAAAAGGAGACATTTAGTTTATGTATGACCGAAAAAAAGGAAAAAACACATCATGGCTTTTCATTTCTAGATTGCTGCCCATTAGGAAAGGTATTTGGTGCCTTCCTCACAAAAATATAAATATTCCTCATAGCATGTCATGTCTCTGGAAGCCTGGGGAACTTGGAGAATGAAGGGCTTTTTGGTGTAAAGTGATTATTTCCAACATTTGTTTTTTAATTTTTAATTTTTTAATTTTTATTTTTAAAGTTTATTTATTTATTTGAGAGAGAGAGAGAGAGAGAGAGAGAGAGAGAAAGGCAGGGGAGGGGCAGAGACAGAGAGGGAGAATCCTAACCAGGCTCCACACCATCAGCACAGAGCCCAATGCAGGGCCTGAATGCACCAACTGTGAGATCATGACCTGAGCTGAAACCAAGAGTCGGATGCTTAAACAACTGAGCCACCCAGGTGCCCCTATTTCCAGCATTAATAATCAAACGGCTTGTAAGAAAGTGAATTGTATATGGCTCAAGCTAGCTTGATGCAGAATAAATTCATGTACATCTTCACGCTCGGTATGATGCATCTGTAAGCTTTAGACATTCCACCTTTTTTCTTTGTGACAGGCTTGTTTTCAGGCCGAAGGACTGGTAAACTCTGCTGGCCTGAATCCCAAGTTCTCTTTGGCCATTGTAAACTTTTCTTCAGTGTTTCTGACCTGGACGTTGGGTAACGTGCTTTTTTTTTCAGGGCAAAGAAGTGTCGATTCTTGAAAAGAATAAACTTTCTTGGCTTCCTCTCAAATAACCAATGCATAACTTCTAGTTTTCCTTTTAGTTGAACTTACAAATCTGTGGAGTGTATGTGTGCATCTGTGTGCATATGTACACACATGCATGAGCTTTTTATAAACCAGTAGCAAACAACTTAAGAGATGTGGTCACATAGAATGGACTGTGCATCCTTTTCGTGAGTGCGAGATAATAAATCATTCTTCTCAGGTGGAATCTTTTATTTATGCTTTGGGATTCCATTTTATCGAGAAAGCTTTGGTTTTCCTTTTTGGCTTTGTCTAGGCTGTGCTTTAGCAAGTAATTCAAATCAAGCTGACATTTATTAGTGAGGACATGGTCCACTCCGTCTGATACTCACAGACCAGCTGTTTTCATACCAACTTTGCAAGCCTCCGTGTGTGATGGCCATGTTGCGAGGGTACAGATTTACTGTTTGTAAGTCAGTGGAATGAAATCACTCTCCCCTCCCACACCATAGGAATTGGTTATCGAGGGTTTTTGTTGCGTCGTTACAAGAGCGATCATTTAAAATCTGGGCAATTAGATAGGGTTACCATAATCGGGAGCACAAGATTTTAAATCTCTTTTTTTTTTTTTTAACGTTTATTTATTTTTGGGACAGAGAGAGACAGAGCATGAACGGGGGAGGGGCAGAGAGAGAGGGAGACACAGAATCGGAAACAGGCTCCAGGCTCTGAGCCATCAGCCCAGAGCCTGATGCGGGGCTCGAACTCACGGACCGCGAGATCGTGACCTGGCTGAAGTCGGACGCTTAACCGACTGCGCCACCCAGGCGCCCCAGGAGCACAAGATTTTAGTATTGGCTTCTGTGCTGAAAATATGCCTATTTTCTAAGACATTTTCACACTCTTACCATTTTATCTTCACAACGATCCCAGGGGTTGGGAGCGGACATGCCGTTTTCCCTGTTTTACAGCTGAAGAAAAGCAACTGAAGGAAGCAAAGTGATTGTTCCCAAGGCCAGTCCCAGTTACAAAGCAAGTTACAAAGTGGCCAGCCCAGGGGCTCAAGCTCCCAGCTTCCAGGTTCCACTTTCTTTCACCACAAGAAGAATGAAAGTTTGAAACGGTCCTCTGAAATAATTCTAAAATACTGCAGGTGTTGTTCTTGACATTGATGTTTTAATGATATTTCATGGAGATTTTAAATAACTCTCTTGTTAGGAAATGTTTATTTGGCTACTCTGGCTGGCACGCCTGTTAAATTGTTTCTATGTAATTAAGCACTTCTTAGGGCAAGGATGGGAGTGACTGTAGAAAGACGTAGGTTCACATTCTTTTCTTTTTAGAGATCCAGAAATTCACATTCTGTAGATAAGGAGCCTCTTTAGCAAGCATCTTTCCCTGGTGTTAGCTCCATGGAAGAGTTAAACAGTTAAAAAGTTTCAATGCTCTTTCTGCATCTAAAAGTTTATTTTGTCCTCATAACCACGTCTCCCAGAATTCTCTCTGTGGTTTTGAAAACTCACCCAGTTAACAGATTTTTGAGGGTCTGTATATGCTGGAGGTGCCTCCTTTTAGAGATCGCCCCGTGTTTTCTTGTTTACAGGGACTGTATTCAGGAGCCAACAGTCGATTTGGCTGAGATTAATGATAGACTGAAGAGACTGAAACACTGTTTTTCTACTTGAGTTACTCTGCTCTTATAGGATATGCCATTGAGTGAATGCTGGACATAGGTGGGTTCCTTTTAAACCTGAATCGATATATTCCAGAAGTTGTGCTATTAACATTTGGAATCTGTAAAGCAGGCTACTTAAAGTAAAGGCTGTTGCTGTAAATTAGGGAAAGAGCGTTCTGTAGTCCTGGCTGCCATTGTTATTTAACTCTGAGGAGCATCAGAGGTGGTCTACCAGCCACCTGGCTTGGACTGGGAGTGACCCCGTGGAGCTAGCGGGCAGTGCCAGGCAGGGGGAGGCAGGAGGTAGCTTCTGTGCTTCCTGGTCCTCTTTATCTACACTCCCTCCCTAAGTGATCTCGTCCCATTCCTATGTCTTGCTGCAGTTTTCAAAGCTTGGTCAGGGAAATAGAAGCCATTCTAGGTTATCATCAGCCGTAATTGCATTCATTCCGAGAATTAGAGGCTCACAAAAACTTTTGGAAAGGCTGGGAGCTAAGGTCAGGGAAATGGCCTGATCTCAGCTCCCCGTGGTATTGGGGTGGGTAATTCTCAAAAGCTTGCTCTGATGTCACCATTTCGTCCGCAGGAATTCCACTGGCCTATAGCTCTGAAGCAGGTGATTCTCTACAGCTTTCCTGGAAGCCCCCGCTTCTGCTGACTGACCGCAGGTCTGCCTGGGACTCGCACGGGAGACGTCTGGCTTCCAAACTTTGTGCAAGTGTCTCTGAAAGGCAGATGCTAACATCCAAACGTACAGGGAAGATTTCTAAGGAAGGGTTTCCAGGCTTCTCTACCCTGTGGCACAGAGGAGGATGGAGCAGGAAGTGGCATTGAGGCCGACTCATCAGCTGAGAACCAAGGACATTGCCTGTATCCATTTAAGACATTTTTTCAGGGGGCGTCTGAATGGCTTAGTCGGCTAAACGTCTGACCTCGGCTCAGGTCATTATCTCGCGGCTCCTGAGTTCGAGCCCTGCGTTGGGCTCTATGGCTGACGCCTGGGGCCTGCTTCGAATTCTGTGTTTCCCTCTCTCTGCCCCTTCCCCACTCGTACTCTCTCTCAAAAGTAAATAAACATTAAAAAAAAATTTTTAAACACATGTTTCTCAGTCCTCACCACATGTGAAACACTGTGCAAGAATGCGGGAGACCAAGGCTCCATGATGCTCACCAATATGAGTGGGGGAGCTAATTGCAACTTGGTGGTCTTTATCTTCTTTAAGAATTACTCTCTTAGGAAGAAGGAGGGAAATGGAAAGGAAGAGAGAAGGAAATCAAAGAGGGCCTCACTGTCACTTACCTTTTGTCCGCAAAGCCAAAAACTTCCTTCACTAGTGAAGGCGATTAAAAGAAAAAGCATATTAGCTATGCAAGTTCCTCACTGAGCCTTTACCAAGTCTAGATGCGTTTCAAGCATTGGCCGGGAGTTGTATATTCCAACGTAAAGAGAGAGACTCCTCAATCAACAGTTCTCAAAAGCGTCTGTTGCAGTGAAGCACTTTGAGAATATTAATACAATGGAGAAAAAAGTCTTTCCTTTTAAAAGTAAGAGGGATGATCGGGAAAATGGAAAAACTGATTCTTGGAAGATGGAGAACCGTCTCCTGGTTCCTCCCTCCAGCTATTACTTTTTTTTTTTTCATCCCCGTTTCATCGTTTACTTGGTCTCTAAACCCTCTTTTTCTGCTCACACTGCTAGCGCCATTTGCCCTTCTCTCTCTTTATTTTTCCAAGGAGGTTTGGTCGTAGGGAGTGACGGTCCCCCCCACCCCCCACCCCAGTCAGGGAATACTCATTGTGTTCGTATAAATCATCTTTGGGTAACATACAACTGGCCGACTGCTCAGGCCAGTAGGTCTTGGAATGTGTCCTCCACCCAAAAGCTCTCCTGTCTCCCACATACATCTGTATCACTGGATTTCAAAGACAGATAACGCACAGGAAGAAATAGAGCCTTTTTTTTTTCAGGACCCCCCTCCTCCTCCCCAAAACTCACCATGGTACCCAATGGGAATGAAATTAGATAATTAAGATTTTTTTTTTCCTTAGAAAATTTGCAAGATGAAGCCCCAAGAGGCAGAGCATGCCAGATGTTGTGGAGAGCATGACTGCCCAGTCCCTTTGGCCACACATGCTGAAGTCATGAAGTTGGGAAATCTGACTCAGGAGTCACCGTCCAGTGTGGGAGCTGACAAAGCGCCAAATGGTCTGGGACAACTGGTAACCCAGCCAGTCCCTGGAGCGCAGGCCTGGTCTGAGGGCTTTCTTGGGCAGGGGTCAGTCAGAGGGAGACTGGAGCGCTGGGACTACTTAAGTGTGTTCTGGGAAGCCTTGAAAGGTCAGTTCAATTCTGGGGTCAGGATCAATCACGGGTTTGGTGTCCCTACAGGTACAAGGGAAGTCCTGAGCACCCGGAGTGAACCTTGGGTAAATGGTGCAGCACCTTGGATGCTTATGACAAATGAGACAAGATATCCAATAGTTCAAACGAGAGAAAGTAAGAAGTCTGTACTTCTGTGCCTTTTCTATTACGGCTTTACCTTTATTAAAATTACACTGTGAGGCAGTCATCACTTGCTATAAAAATGAACAAACACACGAGAGTGCACAAGGTTTTAAGTACAGGCTCTAGGTTCAACGTGTTGCTCGTGCAGCCCAATTACCACTCGTTTCCCTTCTGTCTTAGGCTATTTTCCCAGCTCCAAGTGGCATGTTTATGCCAGTCTTTTATGCATTCAGAAGGCTCGGGCTCTTCACTCACTTTCTTCAGTCTTGACCCAACTTGGCAACGCCGGCAGGATTCTCCTCTTTGGCTCCGCTATCAGCCCTGGAAGCAGCCCTGGCCTGCCCCACCTCCCTGAAGAGGAGAACACCTTTCTGGGCTCCCCTGGAGGGCCATTTCCCCGGCGTGGAGTCCTACAATCAGCATTGCCCGGTTCTCAGAGGAGTTCACACAACGGTCACCTGGGAAACTTGCTTTAAATGCAGATTCCAGGCGGCCAGCCCCGGCAGTCTGGGTGGGCCCAGTGCTTCTGGAGCCAGGTCCCAGGTGAGTCTGACAGAGCTGCCGAGAAACGCTGGCATGCCTGGGACAGCTGCCTCAGGAACTTCTTTTTCCAAGGATGCTTCCGCATGCCGCCTTTGGTTCCCCCCACCCAGCAGGTGCAGACGTTAGCTAACAGAAGTTCTTTGCCCTACTGCTGTATGTCAGAGCGTTTTACAACTAGCTTTCCGCAGAGCAGTAAAAAACAAAAGAGTGCAACTTAAACATAGCCAAACAACTTTTAACAGAGCAGTAAAGTGACTTCCTCACCGGCCTCTGCTCTGAAGCAGATCTGAGAAGCTCTGTTCACGCTGGACCTTTTTGTAGGTTTACCCTGGGCCCCTCTCAGATTCACCCTACAAGAGACCTGGACCGCCAGGTAGGTTGCAGTCTCCAAGGACCGTTACACTGGCTCATTTCAGACCTGTGTCCCCAGGGCCAGCTGGGAGCTGGCTGAGGCCTCGGGCCAGCTGGGTAGAGGAGCCTCATGCCCGGCGCGGCCTGGTGGCCTTCCGCGCGCTGCAGCATGGGTGGTCTGCGTGCTGGCAGAGCACAAGGCTGCGGGAGTTCACAGCCCCCTCTGGGGGACATGACGAATGGCTCTGCTGACAAACCGTGGTCTGCTTTCCATCGCCGAGCCATGAACGGTTTCGTTTTCAAAGCCAGAAAACAAACCACGGGAACCAGACACAACACACGCAGGCCACAAATGATGCAGCCATTTTCTCGTCTCAAGTAAGGGACCGGCAAAGGTAAAAGAAAAACAGCTTTGTTAGAATTCTTCGATGAAAAGTTAACACAGAAAACTCAAGTAGAGCTTGTAATGGTACCTCCTGTACCCTCCCCCGCTGGGCCTTCCGACCTGGTTGAGATTCAGTCCTCTCTGGTGGGCCGACCTATCAGATACTGGTCTTCTTCAGGAGCTTTCCAATTGTGCCCCAACCCTGGGGGCTTCCCAGGCCGCAGTGGAGGGGGATTTGGGCAGGCCAAGAAGTGCTCCCAGGCCCCTGCCCTGACCAGCTGCATTTCTGCCGGACTTACCAATATAGTGCCACCAAAATCCCTTTTGAAGGAAAGGTTTTGCAGGTAAAGAACATTTGAAATATTCTAGTCTAGGGGTGCCTGGGTGGCTTAGTTGTTAAGCATCTGACTGATCTCCTGGTTCAGGAGTTTGAGTCCCACATTGTGTCAGCTTGAGTGCCGGTTTGGGTGAGCCCCACTTTTCTCTCATTCTCTTCCTCTCCCCCCCCCCCCCCCGCCCCACTCCTCATGGTATTCTCTCTCTCTCTCTGCCACTCCCTCACTTGCAGTCTCTCTCTCTCTCTGTCTCTCAAAAAAAAGGAAATATTCTAGTCTACTCTGGTCTCACATGCATTCCATTGGGTGGTTCCTGTGAAGAAAGGAGGAGAAAAGGATAGCAATTTTACAAGAAGTGCATCGATTTCTGTGCCCCTCCTCTCTCTGATGTTGCCCACCATTTTCTTCTGTCATTCTCTGTTCCTTCCTTTAGACATGTACATGATATTATAAGATTGCGTTATCAAGAGCCAGAAAGAAGTAGCAAAGAATTATGTCTCTGTAGATCACGAATGACAAGAAAAGCATTTTAGCTAACCAATGTGATAAGTTAGTCCCTGCCTCCGCCACCCCTAGTTGGCAGACAGGTCTCCGGGATGCCTGGGTCCTGTGTGGCACACCAGCTCATGGACATAGGCCTGTCCTCTCCATGTTCCTATAGCAACACTGGAACTATCACAGATAAACTTGGCCCTGGTTAATAATGGCCCACCCTTCTTTTTTTAATTTTTAAAAAAATGTTTATTTAGTTTTAAGAGACAGAGACAGAGCACGAGCAGGGGAGGGGCAGAGAGAGAGGGAGACACAGAATCTGGAGCAGACTCTAGGCACTGAACTGTCAGCACAGAGTTTGATGCGGGGCTCGAACCCAGGAACTGTGAGATCATGACCTGAGCCAAAGTCGGACGCTTAACCGACTGAGCCACTGGGTGCCCCAATGGTTCACCCTTCTATACACTCATCCCACACATGAGTGTTCCCAAATGGCCACGTGCATCATCAGTGGTTTTGTTCCGCAGCCATTGCTAACTGAGCTAATCTTCCTAGTGCCATGGTGGATAGCACGGACACATGCTAATGCAGGAGGTGTGATGAGAAGCAGGGTGATGAGTGTTGAGGGTAGAAAGTACATTGTGGGCAAAGGAAGAGAGGCATGAATGGATAATAAATGTATGGCAGGCTGGTGAGAGCACCTGGAAAGGAGGGTGGGGCCCATGTTGTGTTGGGTTAACGTGAAGTGGAATATTCTCTTAGGCAATTGGCAGACATTAAGAAGTACTTTATTTTTATTTTATTTTTTTTATTTATTTTTTTGGGACAGAGAGAGACAGAGCATGAACGGGGGAGGGGCAGAGAGAGAGGGAGACACAGAATCGGAAAGAGGCTCCAGGGTCTGAGCCATCAGCCCAGAGACCGACGCAGGGCTCGAACTCCCGGACCGCGAGATCGTGACCTGAGCTGAAGTCGGACGCTTAACCGACTGCGCCACCCAGGTGCCCCAAGAAGTACTTTAAACAAGTGTAGTGATCTCAATATTTCAAAGCTAACTCTGGTGGCTCAGTGAAACGTGACTAGGGAGTGGAGAGGTGATTAAGAGTAGCTTTCTGAAAATGGTTCGTTTGTTCAGTCATTCAAAAAACCCTTCATGGAGTATGTCAAAGGGGAGAAGATTAGGGCTTAAACTATGGGGGTCATTGGAGAAAGGAGGAAGACATTCACGGCACATGTCCAACAAGACCTGATGACTGATTTGCTGTGGGTCTGAGGGAGGGGCAGGAGTCAGGAGTTACTGAGACCACAGACGGACCAATAGGACCATTATTCCAATGGGGACATGTAGGAAGAGGAGCTGTCTGGGGTGTGGGTGGCGCAGCAGTGGGGCTGTGTATGGACATGAGCTTCCTCCCTAAGCAACGAGACGATCCTAACATTCGGAGGACTTTCAAGAGATTTAACATCAATCCACACCTTCTAGAAAATTAATGTCAAAGCAAAGAAGTATGTTGTAAGATGATGTGAAACAATCAGAAGGTGCTAACAGGGAGGTCATCAAAGGAACAATTTATTCTAAAGGAGTGTGACCCAGTACTAATGTGAAAGCCCTTTCAGTATTTGGGCCTCTCATGATTCAGAGCAGGGCCAGGACATAATCACCTCACCTTCAGTGAGGGTGGGCTTCTTTGGAGAACTTAGATAAACATTTGGGCCTGTGGAAAAAACGCTGGCTGAATTTCTTTTGGGGAAAGATGTTCAAGGGAATGAGGTGAGAGCAGAAGATCCCATTTTTTGCCAGTTTTCTCCCCTCCCTCATCCCCACCCTTTCAGAACATTCTTCAGAGGTGGTCCCCCAAGCTTCTGAAATCCACACTTGGTGCCCACTTCCTCTCTCTCTCTCTCTCTCACACACACACACACACACACACACACACAGTGAATATGGACAGCTCTGTGAGTTATTTGGATATTTTTTCCATATCACCTACTGCCCCACAGATGTGTACGAAAAGATAGAATGGTTGGGTAATAGTAGAAAGAGCAGGGCTTTGGTGATGGACAAAACCTAGTGTTGAATTCTGCCCGATGGGACCCTGTGCAAGACGCTGAGATTCTCCGGACCTCAGTTTCTTTAAAACTTCTTAGGGCTATTTCAACATTGAGGCGATGTCTGTGAAATACCTTGGTAGGCATTTGACAAATATTAGGGTGAAATTAGGACTTTGGGTCTGTATGCTGTAAAGGCTTCCTTGTTTCATTGTTCATCACAGTGAATAACGGGCCCAGCATATCCTCCAACAGGTAAAACTCTCTAGAAACAAAAGTTTAGCAAATATCAGTGTGGAATTTATTAATGTTTTATTTAATTACTTGGGGCATTTAATGAAAGAATGAATTATTAAGTGAGAACATTGATTGTTCCCTGTGTAGGGCAAGATCTCCTGTGTATGCTTAAAATAGCTCCATAAAATGTAGAGCAGGCCATAGTAAATTAAAGAAAGGAAGGAAAATGGAATGGGGATTGAGAACACAATTTAGCCTGTACGTCTGCATAAAATGACAGCCACGCCCCAGTGATCCCACACACTCCTCATACCCAGCACTTGCAACTCTTCTAGAATGGAGGTGAGTCCAGACCCCAAAGAGAACTACATGCTGCTGTAAGAAGTTGAAAATGTATGATGGCTGGGCTCGTGGGCCACATAAGACAAGCTCTCTGGTTCCTGTGCCCCTCTAGACCCCCCAATATTTTTCATCCCCGCTCTGTGCCCCGGAAGACTTGCTTTGTGGCTTCTTGTTAGGTTTGTCCAATGGCAGATGCTCGCAGGATATGGAGGGGAGGGAGGGGAGAGGGCTTGAGGTATTTATCCCTCTGGTTCTTTCCACTGAGGTCATTGTCCCTCTCCAGTGGTGTCTGTCTCTGTGACACTCTCCTTCCACGTCCTAGAAGTTAAGTTCTAGGTTCCCTCTCCTCACCACTTTGGGCCTAGAGGTGGTGAACCACCCATGCTGGTCCACACGGCTGGGCTGGAGTGCTTAGTGCAAGGGGTGAACTGAGTCCTTCTTAACCAGTAACCTCTGAGTGCTTCCATGTGTTAAGACGCAGTCTAAGAGTTAATGGTTACAGTTTATATAACCTCGCATTTTGGAGATGAAGCTAAGTTATATTCCATATATTCCCAAAAGGAAAGCAATATCTGTTGAGGACCTACTCCTTGCCAGAATAGGGATATTTTCATCCTCATAGGAGGAGAAATTAGCATAGCATTATCCTCATTTTATATATGAGAACATATGGTCAGTAAAATTAAGTAACTTGTCTAAAGGTACATAACTAGTGGGTTTCGGACATGAGTGCTGAACACAACTTTTCTGATTTTACCGAGCAGCCACACCACTTCAAAGAAGAACGAATCCCTATCTGGAATGAACCACGAACATTTCCAGCAGTTGAGGCATGGCTATCCATTTCTGTGTTCCACCGGGTTTTCCACGGCAAACCTTGCGAAGACTGCATTGTATAAAAGGTGCACCATTTACAAGGAGTCTCAATGAGGTAAAATAGGAGGGTCTCTCCTGGTGGCCCTGATCTGTGCTATCAGTGAGAAGCCAGAGGTAGGACAGTATTGAGCCTCAAATGGAGCTATTAAGAAAGAAAGAGAAAGACAGGGATAGATAGAGACAGAAATGAGAGAGAGAGAGAGAGAGAGAGAGAAGCTTACATTTTGCCCTCCTTTGAATCTCGTGCATTGTGTTGCAGATGGTAGGCTCTGTGTTCGTACTAGTCACATTCACACCGAGAAATATTGTATGGGGCTAGCAGGTGGAAATGCCCAGCGTGAGAAATGAAGAGAGAGAAAGTCTGGGCCGTAAAGGGAAGAAAGACACGAAAGCAGTTAGCCTCGGCTTTCTAACTAAATACTCTGTCAGTGAAATCTAACAGTTACTGAGGACGCACACAGCATAGTCCAAATCAGAGGTTGGCTGTTTTTTAGCTGGGCGACTTTTGATTAATCTACATCTCTTAGCCCCTTTTCCCCGCTAATGAATAAAACGGAACTAATATTACCCTGACTTACAGGGTCATTTTGAAGACTACATTCAGGCATAATACAGTGCTTGAAAGTGTAGTGGGTCAAAACAAATGGTCACTATGGTCGTCAGCATTATCATCATCATCATCATCATCAAGGATTTCAAAGCCTGGTTGAAAGGATAAGACAATAAGAGTTGCTATTTAGAAGGAAATATGTTCATACTGAACGACATTGTCTCAAAATGAGAATGAGAAAGCTGGCTCTGGTCCATACCTTTGACTGTTGGGGCAAGCTACCTAATTACCCTGAGCCTCGATTTTGGCATAGGTAAGATGGGGCTAATAATGTGTCAGCTTCCCAGAATACTGTGTTAATGACATAGATGAAATAAACCTGTTACCTTAGCATATGGAATTACAAGGTAGTAAGAAGGGTAACTTGTAACACCCCTAGTCAAGATTTTGCCAACTTTGACTGCCGTCTCAGTGGTGTGCGGTCCAGAACCAACATTTTAAAGATCTCTTTCAGTTTCCCAAAGCAATTTCTTGATTCATTTTCCTCTGTAATGTCCCCCCCTTGGAAGAAATAGACTTGCATGTGTTAGCCAGAGAAGGTGTGTGAATAGGGATTGGGGGAACAATAATGGTACAATATGCTGTGCTCACATGTAGGCATGTTATGCTTCTAGTAAAATTAAGGCTGCCCTGAGAATTCCAGCTTTGAACTTTGCCTGGAGAAAGGGGGGGCCCATTCTGCAGCTCTTGTCACTAAAGATACAGCAATAAGCCCTTATTTGGGAAAGTTTACTTTGAGGGGGGATGTTTTAAATTTTATTTAATAATTTCTCTTAGAACAGACAACAAATAGATATCAACCTCAGTTGACTCAACAACTATTTAGTGAGTGACTATTATACAGAAGACCGTGGGCTCAAAAACCCCATCTCTTTAAGACTTATCTTTTTTTTTTAATTTTTTTTTTTTTACGTTTATTTATTTTTGAGACAGAGAGAGACAGAGCATGAACGGGGGAGGGTCAGAGGGAAGGAGACACAGATTCTGAAACAGGCTCCAGGCTCTGAGCTGTCAGCACAGAGCCCGACGCAGGGCTCGAACTCACAGACTGAGAGATCATGACCTGAGTCGAAGTTGGACGCTTAACCGACTGAGCCACCCAGGCGCCCCTCTTTAAGACTTATCTTTACATCAATTTCTGCTAGACTTAATCAGGTAGAACGCCACCAGGCTCATGGCCACCCTTAGAGGGGTTAACATCTGAATTCTTCATAGGAGTAGCTGTGTGTGCCAGTGGGAATGAGGCCCTGTTCTCCTGAGTTTATTCTCCTAAGTTCGTGTTCTGGGCAAAGAGGAAAGGGGGCAGAGGAGCCCCCAGGCATGGGGTACAGACAACAAAAGCCATTGCATGGAACTCTGGTTCCACGGCTGGTGAGCGGGTGGGTGGCGGATGGAGGGGTGAAGATGTGGTGGGCCAACAAAATGATGTGAGCCTGACAGGGCTGCCAGATAAATCGGCTGTTCCTGAGTTCCTCTTGCGGGCTAGGTTCTAGTCATTTCTGATGTTGTCCTTTTCTTAAGAAAAATGCCTTAGGGTTTCCTGGTGACTTCTGCAGCAAGTTTTGGACAATCAGATAGCGAACCTTTTTGTGAGGTACAAGAAGAAGCCAGTGGAAGAGGGAATCCAAGCCCCCTTGAATATGCCCCAAGTGACTGTTTCGGTGGGCTTCTGATAGGAGGCTACAGCTCGTGCTGGTTTGGCAATAGGATAGCATCAACAAGACGGATCGTACGACCAGGGTGTTGAAGAAAAAGACTGAAGTAGGTCCTCTTCCGCAGGCAGCTAGGAAACTCCAAACACACACATGGGACAGGTTAGTGTGTGTGTTGGCCAAATATGAAGATGGAAAGAAAGAATGATTATCAAAACACCCACCCACCCTTTTGGTGGCCATTCCTTGGCCGTGGAAAAGGCAGCTTATGACAAACTAGATAGAGACTCTGAGAAACCAGCGCTGCATGGAGGTAGTTTCCAGGTTAAAAAAAAAAAAAAAATCTTACTAATCCCTGCTTTGCAAAACATCAACGAGTACATGTAATACTAGCAAGACCTGAGCGTTCAATAAATCAGAAAACAATGGAGGCATTGTCTGAACTCGCCAAACGGTCCTTAGCTCCACAACGCCGAACACTCTCGTCTGCGTGCAGCCAAAACTCAGCCCAATCTTATCGAACTAAACTGATTTATGAGAGGAAAAACCAAAAAAGGGAAGCAGCAAAATAATGATATTAATTCTAATAATGCATTGACTAGGGTACATATAAATCACTGTCCCCACTCAGATTGATTTCATAAGGGTAAGAACTCCATGTGAAAGCCCATCTCCAGCCGCCCAGGGCCTCCTCTTGCAGATAGAGCTGAGGAGAAAGGGTGGGGGGTCTGCTGGAAGTTCACAGGAATTTTGCCTGAGAAAGGCCTGTGGGATCAACCCCAGAGGTACCGATGTAATTGGCCACACACACAAATGCTGCCGCATCCGAACATTTTTGGCAACACATGAAAGCCTCGTTCCTAGAGGCCACTTGAGTGTCCAAATAAAAGGGGATTTTTGTTAGTGAAAACTGGAAAGAATAACCCATCCTAGGATCAGGCTAATAGGGCCTGGCCTGTTAAAATGTAACACAGGGCTGGCCAGAGTTTGAAGTGTTGTTGGCAAGGATTTGGAGCAGCCTCGAGGAGAGCCAAGAGTGGCTTGCAAGGAAAACTCCTCTGCTGGTGAGGGAAGCTTTCCGTGGCCCAGAGAGCCCCCGTGGCCCGCCTCGAGGGCAAGAGCTTCTTCTGGGACAGGGATCGTCCATGCATGCAGAGGGCCGACAGCCCGGGGTGGGTTCTGCCTCCCCCCGCACCCCAGACTCCCCTGCTGAGTTCCCCATTCCGCCCACCAGCAGGCTGTGATTCTGGGCTGGTGAGGTTCTGTGGCTGACCTTGGGGGCCCACTTGTGCTCATAGCCTGGGAACAGCAATTGCTCTCCGTGACTTTGCAGGGTGTTGACAGCCGTGGGCTGAGGGATCTGGGGAAGGGAAGCAGAGAAAGTGATGTTGCAGAAATAGGCCACAGAGGCCTTGTCTTATCACCAAGGGCCCCCAGCTGAAGAAAGTTCTATTGCTGCTTGCTTCACAAAGGAAATGCCTTCTTTTACTGCAGGCCAATCTTGGCCTTCGTGTGGTGCAGAGGCTCCGAGGCTCTGCATCTAGCGCTGCCAGATAAAATATGGGGTGCCCAATTTAATTTGAATTTTTGATAAACAAACGGTAGCATTTATGCCCCGAATTTAAGTATGTATGTCCCGAATATTGTATGGTACATAACTATACTAAAACAATTATGTGTCGTTTTTTGTGAAATTCAAATTCAACTGAGCATCCTGTATTTTTATATGTTGTGTTAAGGAGAATTCTTAAAGGTGCCCCAGTGACCCTCACTTTTGTATAACCTCCTCCCCAAGAGTGTGGGAGAAAATCAGGGGCCGTGAAGAACACAGCTCCTGTGACTGACCTACATTACATGGCAGAAAGGAATTTTTGCAAATGTGATTGAGGTTGCTGATCAGTTGACTTTGAGTTAATCAAATAGAAGGTGATGTGGGCGGCTGCGCCTGACTGCACGAGCTCTTGAAATCAGCAGCTAGAGGCTGGAGACATAAGAAGTCCAAGATTCGAAGCAGTCGCGAATTCTCCTGTTGGCCCTGAAGGAGAAAGAACATGGCTGTGTGGCAGAGAAAGCCTCGTGGCAGGGAATAGTGGCTAGTCTCCAGGAGCCAAGAACTGCGCCCCAGTTAGTGGCTGGCGAGAAAACAGGGACCTCGGCCCTGTGCCACGATGAACTGAATTCTGCCAATCCCCTGCAAGGACTGGGGGGAGGACCCCAAGCCTCAGGAGAGATGGCACCTCTCCTGGCCACCCTGATGGTCACTGCGCGCGGCCTGAGCAGAGAACCCACCCGTACCGTGCCAGACTCCTCACCCTAGAAGCTGTGAGAGAGGAATCTGTGTTGTTTTAAGCTGCCAGCTTTGTGTAACGTGTTCGGTGGCAATAGTAAGCAAATTCATTTGCTAATTCTGGCAGCTCCTTCTGTGTCCTGTGGTGTCTAAGTCAGACCTATGCAGGTTCCTGGTGTAGGCAGAAAGGAGAGAAGATGAAGGGACAAGAGAGACCAGCGTACGTTGGACTTCTTTTTAGAAACCACAACAGAAAAAGAACGAGGGGAGGAAGACAGATCGTGTATTATCTGATTTGGCACCTGTGTCTTAGCAGGAAGGCATGACCTGGCCTCCTGGACCCCAGAGCACCAAAGTCTTGGTTTAGAACTATAGATACATCCACACGCACACCCCTGTGTGTCTTCCTTCCGTGGGAGGCGTTTGGGGGACAAGCTTGTGACTTGTCTCAGAGACAGATTCAGTTGGTAGTTCTGCAAGAAAACCTGTAGTGACAGCCAGAGCACATTACTGACCCAAAGTTACAGAAACACATGCACTCCGTGGAAGGATAAACACGCGCACGCGCGCGCGCGTGTGTGTGTGTGTGTGTGTATCGGGGTGGACTTTCCCTGGGCATTGATTCAGCTTTCACTTAGGTCATGTAAATGAGCCCTCATGGTCTAAAAGAAACTTGGATATCTTTTTTAAAAAGGTCAGAAGACCTGGCTTTATGTTTCAATTCTCTGAATGTTCTTTTGCTTATGGATTCCCCTAAAATCTCTTTCCAACAGTTTCTTCTGTCCCTCTGGCCTCATGCTGCCCTTGAAAGTGGCCAGAGGAAACTCTTAGGTGTCAGCCAGTCAGCATGGAGAGATTCTCTTTCATCCCCCTGAGTGTCTGGAGATGTGAGTTTAATGAGAGGCATCGACCTTTGAATTATACAAATGGACCTCTTTAGCAATCACTTCCCTCCCCAGTCCATACCCACCCTCAGCTTTTAATCTTCTCAATTATATTTCCTTTTCATTGATTACTACTTTGCTAACTTTCAGATTGAGCAGGCAGTAAAACCTCAGCCACACAGGTAATGCAATTGCTCTTCGAGCCTGACGCCGGCATCTCACCTCCTGAGGGGGCCCCCGGGCCTCCCTCCCACCCTACTGAGTCTTGGCAAGTACACTAGTCTTCGATCAACTTTCAAGATGGCCCCTTCCATCCCGAGATCTGTGCAATCCTGATTATGAAGATGGGATTTCAGCTTTGAGCTTTAAATAGCACAGATGAGGGGGGTTTGCTTGCTGCCAGAGTGTGGGAAGGATGCTCGCAGAGGTTGGCTATTTCCCACTGGGCCTGGGAATGGGCAGGTGATAGGCCGGGGAGCAGGGAGCTGTGGGTTCTGTTTCCCACCTCTGCTCTGACTTTTTGAGTCTGACCTTTGTTGAACCACTTAACTTTCTGTGCTCTCCTTTCGGTGCCATCTGTAAGGGGGAGACAATGACACTTGTCTGTGAAAATGCTTTGAGGGATGTTGGCATAAAAGACGCAATGTAAAAGCAAGTGATGGGCAATGTTTCCCATAAAGAGCCCCTTGTTTGCATCTGCAAGAGGCCCCATTTGAGGGCTAGGAAGAAAAATTGAGACATTTCCTTGATACGGAGGCCAGGCAGAGGACATGGCTCCCGACCAGTTAGAAATCCTTTCTGTGGCTGGGGGTTCCTGAGAAGCTGCCGGATGGGAGCCCCGTGAGGTGCATGCTGGGAACTGGCCACAGAACAAACAGATCTGAGGTCTCCGCACCAGGAGGACCCAGCGCCATATCAGGATTAGCCAAGGGACCTGGCGAGCAGTAAGGGGGGCTGACTCCCTGTGATTTACGGGCATTGACGCAGGGACCTGGCGGGGGACGGGGGAAGGCAGAGAACTTTGGGGACATTTTCAAAACTGGAGGTCGTTCAGAGGAAATTACTCAATAAAAACCAGGTTTCTCTAACTGAATAGATCAATTTACAGCTCATAAGGTGGAAAAAGTCTGAGACTTCAAGATTCTGGCTGGGCGGGTCTCCTAAGGTTTCCTCCCTTGGCAGGGCAGCTGTGGCTTTGGCTTTCTCACACCGGGCACCCCTTCTGTACCTTGAAGGGCCAGCATTTGTTTCTCTCTTTCTCTGCCACTTAATTTTTTCTGCTTGAGATTCTTCTCCTCCTCCTCCTCCTCTCTCTTCCCCTTAAAAGCCTCCCGCTTTCATTCTTCACCTCCCTACAGACCTATTAGAGAAGTCCCTACCATTTTGTTTTCCTGATAATATAAATTCTTTTTCCATGATGCCTCCTCTCAGCTGCTTCCCCTCCCCACAGCTAGTCTCTAGTCCCTCTTCTCTCTGTTTTTCCATCAGGTCCCCAAAGCCGTTGCCTTTCTCCTCCAGCTGCCTGTGGTCTGTTTGGCTGCACACCTCTCAACCTCTCTATTTCTCCCTCTCTGCCTTTTATCATCCCAGCCCTTCTCTTTGGTTGCTCTCTTGGCTTTTCTCAGTTGCTACTGCAGTAATTCCTCACGAGCATCCAGCAACGCCATCATCTATCGACTGAGCTTCTGTAAGTTGCACCGAAGCAACAGCGTTCTCAGGGAGGCAGGGTGGTAGGAAGATGGGCGGGGCACAGATGGAATTGTATTGCAACTCCATCATCCACCTGTCATCATTCACTTCTGTACCCATAACCCATCTATCTGTCCATCCACCCACGCATCCATCCAAGCCTTCACTCATTTAACCATTCATTGATTTCATTTATTCAACAAACTGCACCATATGCCAGGCAAAGGGCTAGACACTTGATCGAGAGGGATGATCAAATACAGACACGGGCCTTGACTTCAGTAAAGGCTAAGGAGTTGGGACCAAGACACTCTCTCACCAGAACTTGACTTATTTAGGAATGGAGAATTAAGCTGAGATCTGGGGGCTGAGAGGGAAGAACATGCAGGTTGGGCGGGGGGAAGGCAGGTTTTGAGAAATCCTGCCCTTCCTCATCCCTACTAAATCCTCTCCTAAATGCTGGCCAAGGGCACTAGTTCTTTGAGCAGAAGTCAAGGCTGTTAGGCCACAGAGCTCAAGTTCAGCACATCGGATGACCTGGTAACGGTGACTTGAATATATTTAGACTAAGTGGCAAATAATAGACATCGGTCCTTCCCTGGGAACAAGCTTCATTAGGAGATAGAAGGTCATGGCATTTCAACACCCAAAGGTGGGAGAGCATAGGGAAGAGCATTCTTTCTCGTATGTGGCTTTGGCCCTAGGATGACGTGGTCACTCCACATGGTGCCAGGGGTAGATTCTGAGGGCTCAGGGGACAGCACGTGTTTCCTCCCCAGCCTGCTCTTTCAAGTGTCAGTTGGCTAGCCTGACAAGCTGCTCCTTCTTCCTTTGGAGCCTCGGTGCTTCCATAAGCTTTGGAGACCAGGCAGTTCTAGAAGTCCAGAACTACCCCCCTCCCACCCCCACTTCTCACTGGCACTGGTCACAAATTCAGAGCGGCCATTGGGTTTCATGGCTTGATGGCCTTGTAATTGTTATTGGAACTCACTGTGGATGGATTTACGGTAATGAACTCACCTAATAGCGAACCCGTCATGGGCCTTTTTGCAGACAGGATCTTTCCTGAGTGAAGATATTAGAAAACCATTCTGCAAAGGAAAAGCAATACTGACTGGTGACTTCAAGTTTAGGAAAAACACCACTGTTCGGGTTTTTCTGTTGGCATCTAACTTTAAACACTTCATTGGCCAGTTGCTAACCAACATGGTTTTTGGCCAGAGCTCTGTTTATGTTGGCACCAAATGTATGTATCACAAGCAGTTTGTGTGTTTCTGGGCATGTGTATATGTGTGTATGAGTCTGTATATGTTACAAACTCCAAAACTTTTGAACACAAGGTTTTGTACTCTTTTTGCAGATTCTTCTGGCCAAGAAAACAGGCAACTGGCAGGCAGGGCATCCGTGTGCATTAATGACTTGCTTTCAGGCCACCCCACCCCATCGCAGCCACCCTCTGGCTTGGCCTGGCCTGGCACTGAGCTCTCTTGGCCTCCCTGGACCCCTGTCCTACTGAGTTATGAATGAGTGAGGCGGCCCCTGCCCAGTAAAAGAGGCTCCGGGGACAGTGGGTGCTTTCTGGGTCACCTCAGTCTGCAGGACCAGGGGGCAAATCATCAGGAATGCTTGGGACCAGGAATTTACTCCTCGCTGGGGCCAGAAAGGCTCCATGTTTTTGTGGCTTGGCATTAAGCAAACAACTGCTTTTTTGTTCTCTCCTCAAATTATTTGTCCAAACAAAAGGCAACTGTCATGGGGAGAAAAGTACAATTTTTCCAGCGTTTGCCCCTTCCCGCGCCCCGTCTCACAGCATGCTCTCTGACTCTGTGCGTTTCCACAGCCCAGTGTCAGATTTCCAGCCCACAGAAAGGCAGGGTTTGCTGCTCCTAAATGTGAAATCCACCTTCCGCCTCTCTCAGGCCTGCTGACCCAATGCAGCACCAGAGCTAAGGGCAAATTTTACAGCTGGCACCTCTCCTCTCCAAAATCCCAAAAGGTTTCCCAAGTCCGTAAATCATGAATCCAGAAACATTCCCTGGGAGAATGGAAGTTTGGATAAATAGTGAGTCCTAGAAGAAAGCAGTCTGTTTCCTTTCCAACTCCTGTTTCTTCTGAAAGTTTAGCAGTTAGATCTTCTGCCTAACAGAGGATTGTTATTTAATTGCAAGGCATCCTCGTGGTGATGAAGCGAAAAGACGTGGCTTATCACTTTGTATCTCATTAGAATATGGTAAAATATGCTAAACAATCTAACTAAATGATACGGAATTTAATCTTCTTCCCAGGCTTGTTAGGATTAGGCTGTGTCCTTATCTACCCAGTCCACTCCTGATTCTCCTTCAAGACTTGGGGCAAATGTCACCTTTCTGGTGGGGACGTCTCGTGCCCCCTGACCTAGAGCCGCCCTCACCGACCTCTGCAGAATTAGGGCCACCTCATCTGTGCTCCCCTAATTCTCCCAGCACTGGCACGGTGCAATGTTTACACTTTTGTTCCAAAATAATTTTAGATTTACAGAAAAGTTGCAAAAAAAGTATAAAGAATTCCTGTACACCAGAATTGCTCAATCTTTTCCTCATCACTCTCCAAGTGCCTTTTTAGATATTTTTTTTCCCCGATTGCTTTCTGACTTGAAATTTTAATACCACAGATAATGTATACCTTTTTATGGACTCTAAGTATATCTGAACTTCACGTGGAAAAAAGAGTAAGATATTTTGGCCTCCAAGAACAGTTTTTATTTCTTTTTTTTTTTAAGTTTATTTATGTATTTTGAGAGAGACAGAGAGAGCATGAGCGGGGGAGGGGCAGAGAGAGTGGGAGAGAGAGAATCCCAAGCAGGCTTCACGTTGTCAGCACAGAGCCTGACATGGGGCTCGAGCCCACAAAACTGCAAGATCATGACCTGAGCCGAAATCAAGAGTCAGACACTTAATCGGCTGAGCCACCTACGTGCACCAATAATTTTTATTTCTTTTAGTGCAATATTGCTTCGTGCAGAATACATGTTAATAGAGCCTGTTTGAGAGTAAGTTGCAGTCATGGTGCCTCTTTACCCCTAAATATTTTAGAAAGCATTTCCCATAAGTGAAAACTTGTTCTTTGCCTTTTAACAAATTTTTTAAAAAACACTTCCATCTCTTCCACATAGCTATAAGTTTTTTAAGGTCAGGAACCTGTGTCTCAGCCATCTTTGGAGACTGAGTACCAGAATGGGGCCTGGCATGTTGAAGGAGCGATTATAAAGTACTACATTTCATTAAGATATAGCATATGTCATGCATTTTCATATAATTTATATACGCTAACAATTATGAAAAAATAGCTTCTTTAAATATAACATATGTACTATAAGATATAGCATGTTATACATAATAACACAAAAATACATTCTTATTTACAAATGAATGGAAATCTTAGGGTCCATAGTATTGATTTCAATCACAAAGTATTCTATAGTTTCAGAAGCTGGAAGAAACTGGGCTGAAAATTTACAGACTTTGGAATCTGCCTCAAGCCCAGTGAATAAAACAAGAAACCACTCACCTGATGTCAGTTTCACAGAACAAGGAGGAAACTCTGAGTCGGTAGAAATTGGCAGCCACCATTTCAGTCTCAGCATTTACGCTGCTCTTTGGGAGGCAGTATAATTCAGTAACTCAAACACCTTCTTGCTCTCTTGCAGTCACTCTCAAATATTTATTGGCAACTTTGCATTTGATAAAAATATACTGGAGTTGGAGGCTCTTGAATCCTAGTTTTTATTTTCTATGTACTCAAACAAGTTACCTAACCCATATTTGCCTTGGTTTCAAGGGATACAGGAGGGCCGATGCATAGGGGCACTTGTACCCCAATGTTTATAGCAGCACTTTCAACAATAGCCAAATTATGGAAAGAACCTAAATGTCCATCACCTGACAAATGGATAAAAAAATTGTGGTTTATATATAAAATGGAATACTACTTGGCAATGAGAAAGAATGAAATATGGCCTTTCATAGCAACATGGATGGAACTGGAGAGTGTTATGCTGAGTGAAATAAGTCATACAGACAAAGACAGATACCATATGTTTTCACTCTTATGCAGATCCTGAGAAACTTAACAGAAGACCATGGGGAAGGGAAGGAAAAAAAAAAAAAGAGCCGGAGAGAGCCAAACCATAAGAGACTCTTAAAAACTGAGAATAAACTGAAGGTTGATGGAGGATGGGAGGGAGGGGAAAGTGGGTGATGGGCATTGAGGAGGGCACCTGTTGGGATGAGCACTGGGTGTTGTCTAGAAACCAATTTGCCAATAAATTTCATATTAAAAAAATATTTGCCTTGGTTTCCTTGATTGAAATATGACTATTAACACATTGTGCTCTGTTCTGCTCCCAAGTCACTGGTTAATACGGTACTGAAAGAAAGTACTCACAATACATACATCTGACACGTTTTGTTTCCAGAATACACAGAGAGCTTTTACAACTCAATAATAAGACAGATAACCTAATTAACAAAAATTTTAGCTGACACTTCACAAAAGTTTTTAAAAAGTAGCCTATAAGCCCATTAAAAAATACTAAACATCATTAGCTATCAGGGAATGAAAATTTAAACCACAATGAAATACTACCATACACCTGTTAGAATAGCTAAAATTACAAATATCAACAATACCAAATGTTGGTAAGGATATGCAGCAACTGAAACTCTCGTCTATTTTTTGTGAGAATGTGAGACGGTGCAACCACTTTGAAAAAACAGTTTGTCGGTTTCTTCTAAATTGAAATATACACTAAATAGGGGGCGCCTGGGTGGCTCAGATGGTTAAGCGTCCGACTTCAGCTCAGGTCATGATCTCATAATTCGTGGGTTTGAGCCCCGCGTCGGGCTCTGTGCTGACAGCTCGGACCCTGGCACCTGCTTCAGAATCTGTGTCTCCTCCTCTCTCTGTTCCTCCCCCACTTGTGCTCTGTCTCTCTCTCTCAAAAATAAACATTAAAAAAAATCTAAAAATAACATAAACATGTGCTAATTGTGTGTCCCAGAAATTGCACTGCTAGGTGTTTACTCGCAAGAAATAAAAACATTTGTCCAGACAAAGACTTCACAAGAATGCTTATGGCTGCTTTATTCATGAGAACCTAAACCTGGAAACAATCCAGATATTTATTAATGGATAAAGAGGAATTGGAGTATGTTCGTACAATGGCATACTGCTCATTAATAAAAAAGGAACAAACTGCTGATACCACTGGTCCATATGACAGAATGGAAGACTCTCAAAAGCATTACACTGCGTAAAAAAATCCAGACACAAGAGAGATCATCCTGCCTGATTCTACTTATATAAAAGTCTAGAAACTATAAATCCAATCAGTAATGACAGAATCCGTGGTTGCCTGGGGGCTATGTTCTGGAGAAGGGACACGGGATTGGTACAGAGGGGCACAAGAAAGCATTCTGGTTCGGTGGAAATGTTCCTTATCTTGACTGAGCTCTACTTTTTCGGGTGTATAAGTTATCACAAGTCATTCAACTCTATGCTAAAGTGGGTACATTTTATGTATTGTATGTTAATTATACTTCAGTGAGTTGAGTTTTAGAAAGCATATACTCAATGTGAGTATTGAGAGCAAACCTTCATCCTCAAACTCTAGAACTCTCCATTGTGCTTCTTCCATCGGGGCTTGGCACAGGCACCATAGAGCACTCCCGTTGGGTTCATTCATCAGAAGACCTAGTGGCAGAATTGCTGGTGTTCCTGCTTGGGCCTCACTTGAAGCTTGCAACCTTCTGCATTGCTCAGCAACAGGGGCAGAGGAGTACATCCATATCTGACATATGTTGCCCTCAAACTCCAAAAAGGGCCAAGCCAAAGATGTATCACTTATTCTTAGTGGTGAGGTATGCATGGTACAGTGAATTTTCTTTCACTCTGGAAGAAACATTCGGATACTATACAGATATCTGAACTTCTAGAAATGTCTCTAAGATCCCTGAATTTCCAATGCATGTATCTCCCGAACTCTGACACATATAGGTTTTATAGGGTGTCTAGGATATCTGTTTCCGCTTGCTCGCTTGGTCTTTTAGCATTATGTCATCTAAACTATAGTCCAAAATTCTGTTCTGTGGGCTGTTATTAAGAGGATCAAAAATCCCTCTGATCTACAACAGATTGCAGGTTGCCAGAGGTGGGAGGTGGAGGGTAGGCCAAGTGGATGAAGGAAGTCAAAAGTTACCAACTTCCAGTTATAAAATAAATACATTCTAGGGATGTGACGTACACTGTGGCTATAACTAATAATACTCTATTGCATAGTTGAAATTTGCTAAGAGAGTAAATCTTAAAAAAAGTTCTGACCATAAGAAAAAAATTATGTAATTATGTATGGTGACTCACGTTAACTAGACTCATCGTGGTGATCCTTTTGCAATATATACAAATATCAAATTATTGTGTTACACACCTGAAACTAATATAACATTATATGTCAGTTATACCTCTGTAAAAAAAAAAGTTAAACATTAAAAAAAAATCCCCCTGATCTAAATTATGGCATAAAGCAAAAGAACTAAGCAGTTCTGAAGATTGGCATGGTGAATATGTATTGTTATTCCTGCCCCGTAAAAGAAAACTTCTTTTAATAGAGAAAATGTATTTACCAGATCAATAGCCATCCAGCAGACCCACAAGGTGAAGAGACGACATTTAGAATAGCGGCTTCAGTTGTAGTCATCACTTAACAACACTTAAAATAATACCCCATAATTTTCTATCCATCTTTTGCAGAGCCAAACAGGCCAGTTAGAGATGTGGTAGGGACCACCATCTTTGAGACTTTAAATTCTTTGTTGGTGGACTACCTGTGCTATAGAGAGGAGTGCTTCACTCTCTATCTGATTCTAAAAGCCCTCACTCTGCAAGTTAAGGGGCCACTGTGGTTGTTCTACCAGTTGCTGAGTATATCTACTCAAACTACATTTTCAGGAACTGTGGAAATAACAGAAGAACATACTCATGGATGTAATGGGGCCGCTGAGAGATTCACCTGTACCCAAATTCCTTTTGTTCAATGAACTCTCATAAACATCCATTTTTACCTATGGATCGTGATGGTTTTCTGAAATACTAATGATTTGCATTATTTCAGAATCAACGTCCAATTATTCCTAAGAGGTCCAGATATTTCTCTTTTTCTAGTGTGAAATCATCTGTAGCTTGCTTTCCGGTCTGCCACAATGCTTACCACTCCGATTTGTTTCTTAGATCTGTTATGCTCACTTTGACTATCCCCTGTTGACTCTTGAGTTCATGATCCTGTGCTTTAATCCCTTGATCAACCCTTGTCAGGGCCAAGGCCCAGGAGAAAATAGAACTGACCTATATCGAGAGAATAAATGTCTTTTAAAGCAGAAGATTTCACCTCCATATCCCAAATCAGCCAAACTTTCCTGGAGTAATTCTGTAAGTTCCCTGCCCATATGGAGACTAAGCTATTCAGCAAAAAGAGACCAGGACTAACTGTTCTGGGATGAAAACTTCTGTTCAAGCCTTTAGGCAAGACCAAGGCAACTGCTCTCCAAGGGAATGTTCCCTATTCACAACTGTCTCTCTCTAAACTTCTTTACGACCTGGTAGCCCAGAGTCCTTCATCTCTGTGCCTGAGTTGTGACCTCTTCTGGTCTCGAATCTTGTCCCCATCTCAATACCCCTTCCTGCTTAGCCCAGCTGAGCACTAATAGCCTCCAATATCATAGGTGGATTTTCATGGTGACTGTAATGATTTTAAAATATATCCAAAAATTCTTTGACAATTCTCCCCTTAGAAGGTGGAGCCTAATTCTTGTCCCCTTGAGCGTGGGCCCAAATGAGTAGCTACTTTTTGAAAAATTTTCTTTAAAGGTTATTTATTTATTTTTGAGAGAAAGGCAGAGAGAGTGAGTGGGGGAGGGGCAGAGAGGGAGGAGAGAGATAATGTCAAGCAGGCTCCACGCTGTCAGTGCTGAGCCACAATGTGGAGCTCAGCTCACAAACTGTGAGATCACGACCTGAGCCGAAATCAAGAGTCGGACGCTTTAACCGACTGAGCCACCCAGATGCCCCTGAATGATCAACTACTTTCTAAAAAGAAATCAAGTGTGGTGGAAGTGATGGTCTGTGACCTCCAAAATTAGATCATAAGAAGCATTGTGGGGACTGCTCACTCTAAGAGTCAGGCACCGTGTTGTGAGGACATTTAAGCAGCTCAAAGAGAAGCTCATATGAAGGAGAACTGAGGTCTTCTACCAACAACCAGCACCATGTGAGTGAACTATCTTGGATGTGAATACTTCAGGGTTAGTAAAGCCTTCAGATGATTGCAATCCCAGCCAAAATCTTAACTACATGTATCACTAGAAATATTGAGCGAAGCTATTCCAAATTCCTGACCCACACAAACAATATGAGATGATACATGTGTATTGCTGATTTAAGCCACCTATGCTTTGGGTTAATTTGGATTTTGTTGTTGTTGTTTATTTGTTCTTTGGGTTTTTGTTTTGTTTTGTTTTGGCCACAAAAAGCTTCATTTGTTTACATTGGTTCTAAGGCTTGGGAAAGGGCTCCAGGGTGGTTAAAAATCTTCCTAGTGGCTGCAGGGAGAGGCTCAGGCACAAGCCCTGGCACCAGGGTTACCAGAGGGGTCCTCCAAAGGCTTCTGGGTCTAATAGGCCCCCAGTCATGCTTGAGGGTGAGCCTTTTGAAGAGATACTCACCCATCCCAGCCTGGGAGCAAGCCAGCTTGCAGAGGCTAGTCAGGTGGTTGTCCATCTTCTTGATGGGCACCTTCTCAACTAGGAAGTGAGTCTCCAGGAAGTCACAGATATGGTCTCCATGGGCAGAACTCAGGGCACACAGATCTGAAAGGGCCTGGTTCAGGTTCTTCTCCAGAATCAGGACAGCTTCCATGGCTTCCAGGGTTTTACCCCACGCATCTTGGGATGGCTTCTGCATGTTCTGGAAGAGGACACGGCCTCTGTGTTGGTTTTGCATCTTCAAGAGATGCTCAGCGCCCTTGAGCTTCTCCACAGCCAACTGGTGGAAGAAGTGGCCCACATCCTCCAAAGCCCCATGCCGTGATCGAAATAGAAGCCCAGAGAAAGGTAGGTGTAGGACACCCACAGACACATGTTGACCGCTGAAGGCAGCCTCCACCTGGGTGGAATCATTCTGACAAATCTGGGAGCTCATGATTGATCGGCAATAAGGAGCTAAGCTCACAATAAGGTGTTGGCTGCTCCTGGAGGGAGTGGGCGGCCGAGAAAATGGCTCTCAAGGTTGTGACTGGAAAAAAGGTTGGAGGGTGGTCAGAGGCTGATAGAAGGGGCTTCCCTGTTCTGTTCTGTCCAAACACTGTTGAAGCAAGGGACAGATCCGCGGACTGACGGACACTCTTGGTTTTGGGCTAATCTGTTATACAGCAACAGATAACTAATACAGTGACTTAGCAACGACCTCTTTTGCTGTCCATGCTATTACTCATGCCCATCATGGGAATTATGAGCCAGATGAGAGGGAATAATTTGTGATAGATCAGCGGGGAAGATATTTTGGGAAATGTGACCATTCCTTATACCAGACCTCCTCATAAACTGTGACAGCCCCACTGTATAATCTGCCTGTGGATATCACTAGATTTGTAGGGACATTTACATTTTTTAAAAACTTTAGAACTTACAAAGAAATATCCCACAAATGTTTCTTTGTATTTTCTTCCCAACAACTCTATGGAGGCAGGCAGCGCAGCTATTATTTTCCCCCGACTTAAACACGAGAAAACTCAGGCCCAGAGTTTCAAATTTCAAGTGACCAGGATGTGACAAAGTCAGGGTTTGAACGGAAGCCTCTCTGATTCCACATCTGGGTTACCACCATGCCCCTTAAAGAAGTGCCATTCCAGCTATGTGGGTCAGTTAAATTCGATTCAGCATATTTAACGGCAAGAGATAATATTTACAAAGTGCTTGGTGCAAGGCAAAGTACTCACTAAGTGGTAGCTAATACTATTATTATATTTATGGCACGCCAAGTGCTGGGAATACAGAGGTGAACAAGGCCAGGCCCCTTTTTTAAGGAGCTTGGACCAGGAGGAGAATCAGAGCCTGCAGAGGGATATGCTTCCAGGCTGCCTTGAAAAGCCAAAAAGAAAAGAAAAACAGTATGTAGAGGCCAGGTAAGTTAAGGCCGGGGGCGGAATGCCCAGGGTCCTTTACGGATCAATGCTCTGTCCCCTCTCAAATGAAAGGGCAGAACCCTCCCACCACAGTCAAAATGCCCCACAGCTGCTTCTGTGGGCCCTGGAGGGAAGAGGAGGACCTGGAGGTTACAGAATGGCTTCTGTGGCCGAAGGCATCCCGAGGTCCTTGGTGCCACCAAAGGTTTTCCTGAGCGGGGAGAAGAACCCTTCTGAGTGGCCTGTTGGGGGTCCTGTGCAAGAATTGAGGATCGCCTGTTTTTGTTTGAATTCTCCTGTTTTGTTTTGTTTTTTTTTTTTTAACTTTTTTTTTTTTTTTGAAATGATCACCAAATTCCCATCATTCTTTGTATGCAACACCCATTAAACCTAAGCGATTCTCCAAGACAAAGAAAACACCACGTCTGGGGACATGTGCCAATGAGAAGTCCATGACCTTCTCTTGCTGGGGCACTGGTATTTTTAAAGCAACAAATGCGTGATATTGAATATCCCAGTAAGGCTCCCTTCTGAGCAGATCCAACAATTGTCCCGGAGAAGAAACAAACTGGGAAATGCCCCCAAACCATTCTGGGGCGCCCGCAAAACAGATCATCAAATTCCTTTCCCTAATCAGGAAGCCAGGGGGTGGGCTGTGCATGTGTGTGTGTGAGGATGCTGCTCGCCGTGGTACCGAGACCCAGACTGTTGTCCTTTTGTCAGCACAAGTGAGGACACTGGATCTTTCGCTCCCCGCTGGAAGAACATGAGACACAGGCCAGCTCCTCTCCAAGGACATTTTGCACCCGGAGATCTTTGCCTCAAGGCAAAAACATCGACTCTGACTCTTTTGGCCCCTGCACGGCCTCTGGAAGGCGAAGCCCTCGTTTGGCCGTGTGCACGACTAAGTGCCGGGCTGATGTGGCAGAGTGAACTCCTCCATGCCAGCCAGTGATGCGGAACGCCTGAGCAGGTGGGGCTGAGCCTGCTCGACCCTGCCCTGCCGCGCCCCGCTGCTCCTCTGCCGGCCAGAGCACCGGGGTCGCCTTTCTGATCCTTTGTTTTTCAGCAGCAAGTGGAGGCAAAGGTTGAGGAGAGGGAAATGTGATCTCCAGTGAATTGCAATATTTTGCTTTCTCTAATCCTATCAGGTGGTGACTTTCGCCAAAAAGAAAAACAGGCCAACACGCGGGATGGTTAAAAACCCTGATTGTTACCCCCGACAATTGTGCGTCGGCTGAACTGAATTCTAGTCCCAGTGATTCACTACTAATGGGCCTCAAGTTCTGACCTAAGGTTTAAGATGCGGCTTATGCTAAGGAGAGGAGGGCAGTCGTGGGAGGATCTCTGCTCTGGAGAGGAACTGGGCCACAGTGGGCAGCCTCTGAGCCTGGCCCAGACCACAGCTGGCTGGCGGCCGGGCTCTTCCTCTAGGGCTGCGTACTGTGCACCTGCCGTGGGCTTCTCTTCTCTCGGGGCTGGGCTTCGGGCAATGTGTCCCCTCCCCACCCCCCTCACTCCTCGTCTCCCAGGCTGCGCTTGGTGTGAGAGTATGCAGAGATGGTGGGAGGGACAGTGCTCTATCATCTCCTCTCCCCAGTGAGGGTCTCCCCAGTGAGGAGAGTGGAAAACACTGTCTTGCATGAATAATATACCTTCCTCACTCTTTTGAAGAGTTCAGAGCACCTAGCAGACAGAATGTTCTTCACCCTCAACAACTCCCTGAGGCTAAATCAGGTTTTGATTCCCCCCTTGCCTTTTTTTTTTTTTTTTAATAGATGAGGCACTGACAGCTCACAGCAATTGGTCTTTGGGAGTGAGCTGTGCAGGGGCAATAGGAAGCAAGCAGGGAAGAGCTGACTGGGTGAGTCCTTTATGGAGGCAGGAAATCTCTTGGCTAATCCTATGCTCAGTCACTACAGGAAGTTGAAAAATCACACCTTAAAAAATAATTCCTTGTTCCAGAAGCTGGTCAACTAATAATAGGGTTTTTGTTTAGCAGGAAGGTTCTCTTCTAAGAGGATGCTGGCAGGTCGTGAGGAAATATCATTGCAACTACATGCAAGCAGTTGCAAAGACCAGAGAAAGAGTAGTGCAAACAGTAGTCCCATTGAGCTGAAGAAAGGAAGGCAAAAATTCTTCATCAGATGTCTCCGCAGACACTTGCTGACCTATCGTGCTGGCTAGGGTCTTTCTTTGAGCACACTCCAGCAGGATCTTGTACAAAACCAAAATGTGATCGTGCCATCCTTGTACGTAAAATATCCAACAACTTTGCATAATCTTCAAGATGAAATTCTAACTCCTGTGCACAGCATGAAAAACTCTAGTCTTCCCACTGGATATACAAAACTGCCTGATATGTTTTAGACTCTGGGATCATTAATTCACTCATTTGTTCAGACGCCAGACTGGCGTTTATTAGAGGGTTAATATTTTCCAGCCAGTTCACGAGGCACTGGGAATATAACTCTCCCAGCAGTGTCTAGAACATGATCTGGTCAAGACTCAGATTCTGCCTCTAGCCTTGGAACTAACTTTTCTCTCTGGAACTTACTCCTCTATCTCTCAACCTCCTCCTCTTCCACCAGCTCCCTTTACTGTTCCATGAGTTTCCTTCATCATTCCTCCACCCCACACCCCTGCAAAATACCACTCTTGTGTGTTCTTTTTTAATGTTTGTTTATTTTTGAGAGAGACAGAGACAGACTGCGAGTGGGTTAGGGGCAGAGAGGGAGGGGGACAGAGAATCCGAAGCAAGCTCCAGGCTCCGAGCTGTCAGCACAGAGCCCGATGCGGGGCTCGAATTCACGAGCTGTGAGAGCATGACCTGAGCTGAAGTCAGACGCTCAACCGACTGAGCCACCCAGGTGCCCCCCACTCTTGAGTGTTCTGATAGCTCATGGTGCTGTAAGTGGGTATTCTGTTATTGTTTCCCTACATTGTGGATGAGGTTTTTGAGGAGGGGGGCTTTGTCTTATGTGTAGTGTCTGTAGCACAGGGCCCAGCCCCGGTAGGTGACTGTACAGGTCATGGCTCCACGACTACATTGACTCCGGCCAATGAGATGTGAACAAAAGTCTCCTGGGGTTCTTCTGGGAGAGAAACCTCTAAACACAACTGTCCCTTATTTTCTACCTGATGTCGTATCTAGAAATAATTCCTGCTGCAGCCACCTTGCTGTCCAAGTGGAACTAGCTTTAGAAAGAAGCCAATAACGAAGACAGAAGGGCAGATAGTTGGAAGTAATGTCAGCCTGGGATCATTTTACCTCTGGACTTGAAGTTACGTGAATGGCAAGTTTCTTATGTTTTAAATCTTCCTGATTCAAGATCTTCTCTTCCCTTCTCTTCTTCTTTTTCTCCTCCTCCTTTTTCTTTTCCCTCTCCTTCTCTTTCTCCTACTTGTTCCTTTTCCTCTCTTTTTTTTTTAATTTTGTTTTGTTGCCAAAAATCTTCCTAAGTGATTTGGAACTCGTTATCTGTCTTTTGTTGGACTGAGTGAGTAGGGCCAGACATATTAAGTTCAACTGACAGCATCGAGTATTAGTTGCATTTACTCATATATCTTGTCTGCCTTGCTAAACTGTAAGTGCTTTGAGGGGAAGAAATTATTTTATCCAAAATTGTCCTTTCAGTTTCCTCTCCTAAGTGTCTACCTATGCAAGGAGTTCCACAAAGGTGTGTAGAATGGAATTAGATTGAATTGAAGACTTCAACTACTTTTTCTCCTTTTTCTTCCTTTAAAAAAATGTTTATTCATTTTGAGAGAGAGAGAGAGCACAAGCATGAGTGGGGGAGGGGGAAGGACAGAGAGAATAGGACTGAAAATCCCAAGCAAGCTCCGTGCTGTCCACATAGGGCCTGATGCAGGGCTTGATCTCATGAACTATGAGATCATGACCTGAACCTAAATCAAGAGTCAAACGCTTTGTTGGTGGGAATGCAAGCTGGTGCAGCCACTCTGGAAAACAGTATGGCATTTCCTCAAAAAACTAAAAATAGAACTACCCTAAGACCCAGCAATTGCACTACTAGGCATTTATCCACGGGATACAGGTGTGCTGTTTCGAAGGGACACATGCACCCCCATGTTTATAGCAGCACGATCAACAATAGCCGAAGTGTGGAAAGAGCCCAAATGTCCGTCAGTGGATGAATGGACAAAGAAAATGTGGTGTATATATATACAATGGAGTATTACTCAGTAATCAAAAAGAATGAAATCTTGCCATTTGCAACTATTTGGGTGAAACTGGATGGCATTATGCTAAGTGAAATTAGTCAGAGAAAGACACAAATCATATGACTTCACTCATATGAGGACTTTAAAAGACAAAACAGATGAACATAAGGGAAGGGAAACAAAAATAATATAAAAACAGGGAGGGGGACAATACAGAAGAGACTCATAAATATGGAGAACAAACTGAGGGTTACAGGAAGGGTTGTGGGAGGGGGGATGGGCCAAATGGGTAAGGGGCACTAAGGAATCTACTCCTGAAATCATTGTTGCACTATATGCTAACTAATTTGGATGTAAATTAAAAAAAAAAGAATAAAATAAAACAAGTTAATAAAAAAATTTAAGAAAAAGAATCCACAGGGGTGCCTGTGTGGCTCAGTCGGTTGGGCGACTGACTTCACTCAGGTCATGATCTCACACATTGTGAGTTCGAGCCCCATGTCGGGCTCTGTGCTGGTAGCCCGGAGCCTGGAGTCTGCTTCGGATTCTGTGTCTCTCTCTCTCTCTCTCTCTGCCCCTCTCCCACTCATGTTCTGTCTCTCTCCTTCAAAAATAAACATTAAAAAAAAAATTAAAAAATTAAAAAAGGAAAAGAATCTACACACAAAAAAAAGAGTCAAATGCTTAACCAACTGAGCCACCCAGGCACCCCTCTCCTTCTTCCTAACCCTCAATTTACTACTTCTCTTCGTACCTCATAATTTAGTATTTTATCCTATACTGTCGCTCTCACATTGCTTCCCATTGAAAATCTTGTAAGAAGTCTTCTCCAAGAAGATGCTAGTCCTGGAGAACAGCATCTGAGTGTCATCTTGTATTTCCCTGGTGTCCAATAGGGTTCTCACCATTTGTAGGGCTCTTTAGGGGCATCTAAAAATTTCCTGATGAACTAATCCTCTGAAATCTCACACAGCATGAATCCTACCTAAGTTTGTAGTTACACACTCTTGCATGTTTGTCTCAGCTCCTTGATGATGGAAGTTCTCACCTTCTTCTTTTCTACCCTATACTCTAATGGGCACAGAGTGGGCGTCAATAAAGGCTTAATGGAAGAGTATGTTTAGGTATTGTCTCCCCACAGATCACACACCCACAAAGCGATTTTGGTGAACTGAAATCTTTCAAGAACTAGTGTGGTGTAAGTGGAACTAACATTTAAAAATATCTTTTGGGGTGGGAAGGCTGGTTTTGGAGGGGCAACACTCACTAATATCCTTGTCTAGCCATTGAGACCACTTTGCTGTTATCTGTGGATCGTTTGGGGGCCTGGTTTTCTTTTTCAAACTGCCAGAAACTTGTATTTCTATTTCTGTCTTTGAAATTCTGCTTCTGGTATGTCCATCCAGGTCTCCAAGGACGCATGCAGTCACAAACTCTGTTTGTTGAAGGGCAAGTCGACGTCCTGTTTTCTGTCCCTAAGAAGGTCCTTTGACAAGATGTTCCAGCTGCCTGTGTTTCACACCTTGCCACAATGACAGATATTCAAGAATACAACTCGGCAGTCTAAATTATTTACACTGGCTCCCAAGAAACAAACAAGCAGGGAGAGGCAAATGCAGAAGGCTATACATTCCCATCCCTTCACTGACACTTTAAACCATTTCTTTTATCTTGGTGATAGATTTTGACTCTGGTTATAAGGCGGTATCTTCAAGACACATTTTAAAACCTGAAAACCATGAGAAAACAGGGATTGGGTGAGAATCAACAGATTCGTCCTCATTTATCCTTCCTTATTTTAGATCTCTGAGTGGTCTAGCTTCTCTCTCTAAATCTGATGAACAGGTTTTCCCGGTGAAGAACGGTTATGCATTCTTTGCCTTGTTTCGTTTCTACTCGTGTGTGTGAAGGTGGTGGTGGTGAATTGTGTGTGTGTTTATGTGTCAGGAGCATCCACAATATATACGAGGAAATGCCAGGAAGCAGGGTTTCTTAAATGTAATCTTCTTATGTCAGTGTGTTATACCCAATGAAAATATCCCAATTTAAGACAACTTTTGACATGTGAGGCAGCGGGCTACATGCCCTGGGGGATAAGAGACATGTAAGACATATTCAGACCCTCCAGGTATACTATAGGCTGTACACAATTCAAAAGAGAAAAAAATTTTTTCCAAAATGGGCAAGTTTTCTAGTACAAAAGTAATTCACTGCCATAAAAATTATTAGAAATTAGGAATATATTTAGTAAAAAGAGTAAAGTTTCCACTTCTCTGTCTCTAATCCCAGAGACAGGCACTGTTAAGAATTTTGTGGAAGGCTTTCAGAATTTTTATGCGTATAGAAACATTTTTATGCACTCGAATCATAGTACACATATTGTTCTCCAAACTGTATCAGTACTTAGAGATATATCTTATCTTCATTTTACTTTTCACTTGCTGTATAATATTCTATTGTATGTATATACCCTAATGTCTCTTACTAATCAACAGTTGGACCCAATTTTATGAGGTTTTTCACTCCGTTAGAAACAGTGTTGTAGGGAACATCCTTGTTCTTTTATTTTCCTACACATGTTGAAGTACCTTCTTGGGAAGATCAGGGAAGATTTCAGAGATAAGGTGGACTTTCAGTGGAGCCTGAGGGAGGGAACAGCATGAGCAAGGGTGGAAAGTGCAAGGCATATGTAGGAGTCTGTAAATAGACCTCTTAGGGGGGAATGTAGGATATACAGTTCAGTCTTGGGCAGTTGGCTCACAAGAAAAAAGTTCAGATGATGGGGGGTTTGCAAGGGAACACAAGTTCTGTTGGTTTAGATATTTTGAGTTTGCGGTGTGCTGGGATACCTAAGAGTATCCCACATAGATCTGGGAATGGAGGGTGTTGGGTGGATAAGAACAACTGGGAAGAAGAGAGTGGAAGGCCCCGGGTTTTCTAGGAAGCACTGGGAAAACTAAGGCCTATGGAAGGAGACATTGTGATCCAACAGGGCTTGATAACTGACTGGATGTGAAGGAAGTCAGTGGAGGTAACAGGCCCAGTTTCCTCATCTGGAAAGTGAGGACAATACTTCCCATACCTCAAGGTGGTTACAAGCACATAGCAAAATATGGAACAACTTGCCATAAGTAACAGTCATTACTATACTATTATTTTATTTGGTTATGGATCTTCTCGGTAGTCCCCCAAATAACGGTCATCCTAATAGGGCTTCCAGAGTTGCTAGTTTATGGAATGGACAGGGTGGATTACAGTGACCTTTTCAGAGAGTAACTGTGAAGTCACCAAAGCGGGTTGGCTGTGTTTTCTCAGTGATTCAGTGGAAACTTAAGAGTTACCTCCAAAGATGTGAATCTGATCTAAATACTTTGGGGCACTTTCACATCTGCGGTTACTGAGTTCGATTTTCCCCTTTATCTAATTCAATCCCCCTCACCAAATTACAGAGACTTGTTTTTGCTTTCAGAGCAGAAAGGAAGGATGGGAAAACACACTCCAAATATTTAGTTAGTTTCTAAAGTATGTGTTATTCCAAGCACCTTCAAGTACTAGGTTTCTTGAAATAAGAAACTATCATCTTGCTCTGCTGTGTTCCCTTTGGCAGGAACAATAACCATCCACTTCATGTGCATAACACTCAGCTCTTTGCAGGGAAAGAAAAACAGCCTGATCCCTGGAAGAGCTAAAATTCCAGGGTCGGCTCTCTCCATGTAGCTGGGATGACTTCTCCGGGGCTCGTGTGCCTTATCAGTAAGATGTGAGGGTTGAACATGGCATCTTTATGTTCCTCACTTGTAGGATATTACAGCCTCTCTTCAACAACCCCTTGTGAAACCCCATTATTATGAAGCCTGTTTTGCAGATTTGGAAATGGAAACCCAAGAGGTGAGCGACTTGGTTAAACTGAGCACAGTTCCCCTGCTCAGAGACATGATCAGGACCAATGACTGCTACCTCATACAAGTTTCTCTCCGAGTTAGGCTGGGAGAGAGGCTTCTAGAAGGTCAGGTGCCTGCCTTCTGTCATGTGGACAATGACCTTCTACCACTTGGCAGCCACAGGCCTTAGGCAGACCACTGCTCCTTCTTCCCTTCCCATGCCCTCTTCACACTCTTGTTCCAGCCACACTAAACTACTTGGCGTTCTTCTTATGGCCTCACTCCCTCTCATCTCTTGGTCTTTGCAGAAACTGGATTTAGTGTGGGGACTTAGAAAACCCTTTCCTCATTAATCCCTTTCCCTACTTAGCTTCTCCCCTTTTCAGGTTTTATTCTGCCATTGTTTCTTTCAGATAGCCTTTCTCGACCCTCCCTCCAAGCTGTGTAGTTTCTCTGGATTACATACTGTCTGTACTTCCCTAATTGTTGTGATAATACTATTTACCACCCCACGTGGTATAAGTGCCTGTTAACTCAGGACACAGATGAAAAATATTCTTGATGATTGTCCCAAATTGCAGCGGCTTAAACAAGATAAAAGTTTAATTTTCTGTCACCATAAGGAGAAATTTGGAGATAGGCTGTATGGAGCTGGTGTAGTAGTTTTATGGTCAACAGAGACCTCGGTCCTTAAAGTTTTTTGTTCCAAGTGTTGCCTCATATTTGCAAGACGGCTGTTGGAATGCAAGCATCACATGCATGAAAGGGGCAGGGACTGAAGATAATGTCTCCCAGATGAGTCAGTTCCCTTTATGAAACTTTCCTGTAAGAGCTACCCAAAGAGATCTACTTGCCTCTCCTTAGCTGGGAAAGGTAGGCTTTCAGCACCCTAAGAAACACTGGATGCCTTTGGTGAAGTAGAAAAAGAGAGTAGCTGTTTGGTAGGCTATCGTTGTCTTCATCATCCAAGTTGCTCAAGATGTGGTAGGCAGTCCACATCAGTCTGTAAGCAGATAAATACAGAGACGTAAATGTTTAGAAACTTTTATGGCAACTTGACATTTACATGACATGGGATCAATCCACAATGGACAGGTAATACAACGACAAATGGTCCTTCACCACAGAGTTTGAGAAGCCTGTCTGCTCACTGTCCTCGGTCTTCTCTACAAGACTGCAAGCATCATGAGGGCAGGTAAGTCCTGCTCTCTTGTCATATTGACTGATCTTACACAATACCTAATGAAGAGGCAGGTAATGAGACTTTGAGGCAGGATAGCACTGAATCCACTTGTTACCACGTGGTTCTCACTCAGCTCACCTTCTCTGATGTATCTGGATCCCTCTCTTCTCTTCTGTCTCCCTCCATAATCTCCTTCTCTAGTTTTTCTCCTGCTCTCCTGTCAGCATCTGCCAGGTCCCTCTTTCTCTCCCAGCCTTTGCGTGTGATGACTTCCCAAGCGTCAGCCCTAAGCTCTCTGCCTCTCACTTTCCACATCCTCTCTGCTGGGCTTGCCCGCTTCCACAGCTTTAATGGCCCTGCAGGAGAAGGACCCCCAGGCCCTGGCCCCAGACTGGACTCTCTCCTGGCCCCTGGTATTTTCCAGGGCTTGTTGGAATGGGCCAAACCCAAGCTACTCTCCTCCCCTAAGCCGGGCTAACTTCCTGACTTCCCTTCCAGGGAAGGGATCCATAGCCTCTGGCTTCAACAAGGAGAGTTTTCCCATTGCTTCTGTGGCCCTTCTCTGTCTTGTCTTCTTTTCTTTCTAACTTCTTTTATTATTTTACTAGTGCTACTATAGCAAATTACCACAAACTGAGTGCTGTAAAGCAACAGAAATAGTTCTCTCCCAACTGTGGAAGCTGGAAGTAAGAAATGAACATGTCGGCAGAACCATGCTCCCTCTGAAGCCTCTGAGGAAGGATCCTTCCCTTCCTCTTCCAAGCTTCACACATGCCTTAGTCTGTGGCGGCATAACTCAGTCTCTGCTTCTGTGTTCTCCACCTCCCCCCCCCCCAATGTCTCCGTGCCTTCACATGGCGTTATCGCCTCTGTGCGCCTCTCTCTTGTTCTTGAAAGGATACTGGCCATATTAGATTGGCCCACCCTACTCCTGTATGACCTCATCGAACTGAACTAATTATACCTACCGAGTCTCTATCTCCAAATATGGCCACATTTGGAATTGCTGAGGGTTAGAGCTTTTTCAATTCATCTTGGCATGGGGCGGGGCGGGGGGGATGCAGAAATCACAATTTTGTGCATAACATTTCGCTTTTTCTTTCATTTCATAATTATTACTTCATGGAGTTTCAACTGAGGTCTCCAGATGCAGACTCTGGGGCAGAGTTCAAGCTGTTTTTTAGGGAGGGTCCTTGGGATCAATCCCTGTGGAAGTGGAGGGCCTGGAAACCAGGCTGGTTGTACAGAGGAAGCAGTTGAGCTGGGAAGCAGGCCCAGGGAAAGCCTCACTGAGACTGAGATGGCCCTTCAGACAGTCCTGAGTTGAGCCTTCGTGGCCACTTGTTGGTCAAGCCTACTGTGACCAACGAACTTGTCTGGAGTTAAGGGATTTCCCAGGACACAAGGTTTTCAGTATTTTCAGACCGACTGGGATGATTGGTCAGCTTTATGCTTCTGCATCAGTCTTGGGAGGCGGGTGAGGTAGAGGCTTTCCATACCCAAGATTGATAATATCTGACGTGACTGAAACACCCCCTTTAAGAACAGTGAAGAGACACAAATCTGAAAAATGTTTCAATAACTTTTAGTGGCTTTCCACTGAAAATTTTTCAACAGGATAGTGACAGAATTTCCATCATCATGTTCTTGTTTAAAACCTGTGTTGTGTTAAGGCTACCTCTCCTCGGGTGGCTCCATGTGCCCCCTGCCTTCCACAGTGTGACCCAGCTCTGGGAAGGTTTGCTGCAGAGCCAGTGAAGAGGCCTCCTGCACTCTCTCAGCTCCCCACTGTCACTCCCAGGAGCATATCGTGTGGAAGCTCATCCCATTTTCCCCAAGTGTGCAGATTTGCCCATACTCAAGGCTCTGCCTCTCTCAGGTCTACGTTGAATTCTACTAGTTTCTGGGGACCAATCTCCCTGAAGACATGCACCCTTACACCAGGCCAAGAGAGGCCCCTGCTCTAGGGCTCTGGGATGGTGGACACGGCCCTTTTTGCCAAAATACAGAATACAGAGGTTTTTGTGTGGGGGAGAGGGGTATTATTGGAGATGCTTCCTCCCACGAGGATGTGCCTTAGGTCTCTGTAGGCAATCGCTCTTCCCTAATTAAGTACAAGGCCCACCCACTGTGAGCTCACCCTCCCCATCCCCCCCCCTCCCACCCGCCAGGTCTACTCAGGATGACCTGGCCTTCTCAGCTTGCTTCACAATCAATAGCCCCAGAAAAGGCAGTTTTATTCACTGAAGTCACAGATCAATGAGACAAGATTTGCATATGAGCTTAGTATATAAATCCTGGGGTGAGGTAATCATTTCTTTCCCTGCTATCTGCTGATTTTCCCTCCTTTTCTTATTTCCTCAGTTCATTTTCCCTTCTGCTCTTTTGTCCTTCTCTTTACTGAGAATGTCACTTCATTAAAGACTCCTTCTTTCTCCAACCACTATAGCCCTAGCTAAGGAACGCACCCCTCTTCTGTGCTCCCCCCATGCCCTGCATGTTGCCCATATGTTAACTTGCCTCCCTCCAGCCAACCCCAGTATTCTGTGAGCAACTTGAACACAGAGACCCTCTGAGTCTCCAGTGTGCTGGGGGAGTGCTTCCTTGGGGCAGATACTCTGCAGTGTATTGAATCCATGAGTTTCTGACAGCCTCTTTTTCCATTCACCTTCTTTAAGTGGTGGACTCCTGTCTGGGAAAGAAGGAGCTGGTGTATATCACCACGGTCGGCACTTTTGTATCCCAGAGTCCCAGGGGAGCACCCAGGGTAATTAAAATCTTTTTCTTGCATAACTTTTCCTACAAGTGTTCCCCAACGTGCTGCCTCACCCCCAGTTGACTTGAAAAGCATGAGCATTATTGGTGCCCTTCTCTTGATTGAAGGCTTCGGGAGCCTCATTTGGAGGTTGAGGCACCATTTGCCCAAAATGGTGCTGGGGGAAGCCCAGAGAACCTGACCGTGATAAGTTGCTCAAAGAGATGGTGCCCATAGGCTTCTTCTGTTTTTATTTTCTCTCTTGTCCAAAAATTTGTAATGCATGTACCGTTTCAAAGCAGATACCACTTTTGGGGTGATTTCTGGCAGCTCTAGCATGTTTCCAGATGTCATAACTTTCTGACTTCTCTGGGATATTGAGAAGCAGCACTGGCATATTTGAGGGTCCTCTTCTCAATGCTAGATTTTTATTTAGAGATAGGTGAGCTTTTCAAACATGATTGGCATGGATAACTGCCAAGACAACTTCCTACATCTTTAGGGATCAGAAAGGAACACCTGGTCCCATCTCATACATTGGCTGGTTACCATCAGAGGCTCTGGGGCTTTGTCCTTGTTACTTGTAACAGTGGTCGCTGCTGACATTCCTGTAGCATGTTACAACGTGCCTCCATGTCTGGTTTCATTTGAGTCAGTGCCCATGAGGTCAGTTGTAATTATGTCCACTGTAGATAAGTGAATTGAGGGTCTGGATGTTAGGTAACTTGCCCACAGTTCCATAGCCAGGGAGCACCTCCTAAGGCTCAAAGCCAAACCTTCCATTGTTAAATTCCTCTGTCTTCTCATTGAACCTCATTGTTGAGGAGTGAGCAACACTCCCTAGTGACTGGCATCATGGGAAGGCGGTTGGCCTGAGTCACCTGTCACCCTCCTTTTGGCTACCACTGACTGGTTGGCGATATAGGAATCGTTCCCCATGCGGCCCACTGCGCCTGGGACAGGAAGTCTGCTTCTTGGCAGAGGATGTATAAATAGCTGAGCCTCTATGGATAGGACCACCTTGAAACTGTTCACATCTCTTCTCTTGCTGTGCACCTGTTCTCTCCCGCTGAGCCTCTTGGCACCCGCCTTCCCTCTCTCTCCTGCTCTCTGACCATACCAAGGCCCATTAATATCTGTTGTCTTGGTCAAAAATATTGTGCAGTTACTCTCCTGTCCCAACCTTTGCTGAAAAAGAATCTGGTTAATTAACATTGATTACAATCCACCAACTGCAAGTAAAAATCGATTGTTGGGGTCCCTAATTTGAATGCGCTTCTCTCTCCTTATCTCTTGCGAGAAAGAAAGAGACACAAAGAGTGTGAGAGGGAGAAGAGGTGAGAGGAGAGAGGGTATTTTTTTAAGCAGTCCAATTTCCAGAGTCCCTGGTGAGAGACATTAGTGACGTGCTGGTCCTTAGATCTTGCCCACTCTCCTTCAGCGTGGCCATTTTTCAGCGTGACGTCTAATTGCTGCAAATAGCCATTGTGCACATTTGGGCCTTGTTCATAGCTCCCTACTTTATTGAGAGAGGAGCGATAGTATTGATTCTGGATGGCCAGGGAGAATGCCAGAGAATATTAGTAAGGAGCGGAGAGAACACAGTACATAAACTTTTATGACACAATGTCAAGCTGGATTGTGAAGACATAAATGAAAAGGACAACACGGTCTGTAATTACCACAAGCGCACATCTTCCATCTGCCGGCGAAGGCCGGCCGGCTGACCAGGGCAAATTGCGGAAGGGGGATGAATTTTCCAGCTCACAGGAACAGTGGCCCATAGTTGTTGCTCCTCGTTGTTGAGAAAGAACACACGGGACATATAAAAACACCTCTTGCTGTGTGGCACAGTGTGGTCTTGAGGAAAGTATGTGAATTCTGGTAGCAGGTCTGTACTTACTGATAGCCGTGTGGCATGGAGCCAGTCACTTAACCTCTCTGGGTCCCACTCCCTTGGAGAGATACTAATCGCTACTTTGCAGGGATGAGAATTAAATGAGATAATGCACGTGAATATTTTGCATGGTGCCTGGAAAATAAATGGTTCTCAGCGGGTAGGAGAAATTCACATCATTATTCATTTTTTTTGATGCAGGAAATATTTATGGAGCGTTTGCGCTGCGTCAGCGCTGTGCTAGATGTTGAGGATAGAAGGGCACCCCAGAGTCATGGATCTCACGGCTCTGTTAGTGAGACAGACACGAGGCAACTATTGACCCAAAGACGTGTGAAAGTGCTCCTGTGCTAGGAGCTAGGAAGCAGACATGAGGCGATATGAGGGGATTTCTGTTGTTCCCATTTTTTTAATAATCACACTCATATGTTTAATTGCCTGTCTCTCTCGCTGTGACGTAAGTTCCCGAGGACAGAGACTTTGGTCTGTTTGATTTGCTGGGCTCTCTTTGGCACCTAGAATAGTAAGTGACACGTAATAGGTGCTCAGTAAATATTTCCTAAGCCAATGAGTAGTGATGTACTTAGGCTGCAGAGGAAGAATTCATACCTGACTTTTAAGACTTTTAAGTCGAATGTTTTACAGAAGAAATGTATAATTTTTTAAGACTCAGTGGAGGCATTAGCAGGTTGAACTACAAAATGGCAGTTCACTTTAACCTTAAGAGCTCTCTTTACCTAGACACTGGTATCCCACACCAGCATGGGGCCCGGTGTTACATCGTCAGCATGCCTTCAGAAGTAATGAAAGGAAATGGAAAGAAAAGGGAACTGGTGTAGCTCTCGGGGTTTAGTGGCTGTAGTTCACACAGTGTGAGTGTGTTAGTCAGGGTAGGCTGACTGATTAGCAAACAACGCCTGATCTCAGCAGTGATGTCAGCAGAGGGGTTCGGCTTCATGCAGTATTCAAGACACAGGCCCTGCCTGTCTGGATCTTGAGCCCTCTACTGGAGCCTCCACATCCCATTGACAGGCAAGGGAAGAGAGATCTAGAACGCAGGGAAGCATTCCCACTCCTCCTGCATCTACCTGGCGGTGGCCAGGTCGCTGTGACCTGTGTTGCACTGGCCAGACGAGTCACATGGCCTCAGCTAGATGCTTGGGGATCCGAGGAACATAAAGACGTGTGTCCAACAGGAGGAGCTGGTGGATGCCATATGTGTCTACCACAGTGAGTTCAGCAACCACTTAGGGAGACAACCCTGTGCCACACAGGGGGATCCAAGATGGCCACCGCCCTCCAAGATGTCGCCATCTAGTGGACGAAGCGTGAAAATAAGTAATGGAGGGCAGATCTTACGTGTTGTACTCAGGGGGATTGCAAGTGTGATAGGAGTATGGAGGAAGGAGGGACTAATTCCACACAGACTGTGGGGCAGTTTCAGTGGAGAAAGTCAGATGGGAAAGGAGGGTACGGTTTTAACCCCTGGTGTGGTAGAAATTGCTAACTGTACACCAGAAACTTGTGTTCGCTTTCCCATGGTACAGACTTGTGACCGTTAAGTGCTGTCCACCTGGAGTCTCCATTTCACAGCCTTCCACACCTCTGGGTGAGATCTGGGACCAGTTGTCAACAATGAAACCTCAGCCAAAGGGATGATGTCTGCCTCTGGGCCAAGTCAGTAAAGAAAAAGGTGTTCTTTCTCCAACGTCTCATTCCCCATCCATTGGCTAAACGTTGATGCACAGGGTTATGTTATAAGCCTTATTTGGGGGTGGGTTTTTTGGGGATGGCATAGAACTTCTGCTGCATAGAACTACCCTGGACATTATGTGGACGAGAAGGAAACATTGTTGAGTTTAAGGTATACAGTTTGGGGCTATTTGTTACAGACATTAGGTGGCTTAATAGAGGTGACTAATGGGAGAAGAGTCAGGCTGTAGCCATGGAACTTTCCAGGCACAGGACACAGTGAGAACAAAGACTCAGAGGCAAGAAAATAAAGAGTGTGTTCAGTCTTGTACACTGTTGGTGAGAGTCTGAAATGGTACGACCACCCTGGAAAACAGCTTACCATTCTCGTACGAACTTAACAATGCATCTATCCTATGCGCCAGCGATCCCCCTCGCAGGGAGTTACCTAAGAGAAATGAAAACATAGGTCCCCAGTAAGATTTGTGCTGGAGTGTTCATAGCAGCTTTACGTGTGACAGCGAAAAGTGCACACGGTGCAAGTATCTGCCAGCCGGTAAATGAATACAAACATTGGGGCCAATTCATACTACGAAATACTTCGCGCCATGATTAACAAACGAAGAATACGTTACCAGTACATGCGATAGCACGTGTTAATAGCAAAATATTACTTTATACAGGAGAAGCCAGACACGAAAGAGTACATACTATGTGATTCCTTTATATCAAGTTCGAGGCAGGCAAACGAAGTTGTGGAGATAGAGATCCGGAAAGTGGTTTCCTATGCGAGGGGCAGAAAATTGAGGGAATTTTCTGAGTTATGGACATATTGAGCGGTTGGTAATATGGTTGTATACATTTGTCAATGTATACCCTGAGGATCTGTGTACTTCAGTACACATACATTTTACTTTAATGTTAACCAAAAAAGAATGCATTCAGAGAACATGAATGGATAATTTTTTAGTGTTTATTCATTTTTTGAGAGAGAGAGAGAGAGAGAGAGAGCAGGGGAGGGGCAGAGAAAAAGGGAGACGAAGGATCTGAAGCAGGCTCCACACTGACAGCACAGAGTCTGATGCAAGGCTTGAACTCACAAACTGCGAGATCATGACCTGAGCTGAAGTTGGACGCTCAACTGGCTGAGCCACCCAGGTGCCCCATGAATGGACAGTTTTGATTAGAGCATGGGATTCTAGATGGGGCAATAGGGGTAGCATATAAGAGTGGTATAGAGTTTGGGGCATTTAATGGCAAAGCGGTTTGGACGTTTTTACCTAAATGATGGGGAGCCACCCATCATGTGACTAGGGGAGATTCAAGCTCACGTGCAAGTTTTTGGGATGTAAACGGTGAAAGGGTGGAGGAGGGAAGGGAGTAAGATGACAAGTTGTGTTAGAGACAGGGTCCCCTATAAGTTATGTATGCACAGACTGGCATTTCCCTAGGCACGGATGCAAAGTCCAGCCCAGGGAGACGGTGGGGGACCCAGTAGCTGTGTTTGCCAAAGGTCGAATCATGAAACAAACGGTTTCTTTCATACAGAGAGTATTTTAATCCCTATGACTCTATACTAAGATCAGGCCACGTGTTATGATTGGAAATGATTTCTATTATTAGTTACTATTACTACTCTTGGACTGTTGGATGCCAAGGCTTGGGAGGAGCTGGGCGGGACTCAGAGAAAGAAATGGTCTGTGAAGTTGGCATTTTCCAGAGCTCAGCAGTCAGGCACTCAGCCTTGCAGCTATAGTCATTTCATGCTTATCCACTCACACCTCGGGCTGTGGTCTTCAGTTTGCGTCAGAAGCACCAAGAGCCTGGAAGGGGTGATGGCGGAACCACAGGGCACAGGCTCAGAGAGTGAACGGTTACTGAGACCCGCTGCTGAGCAGTCCGCGTGTTTCTCAAATATCCTGGGGAAGTCTGTGGCAGCAATGTTTCCACGTCATCCTGAGTTAACATGTAGGTGACCCCCACAGATTTCTGGAGGGCTCGGGAAAGATTTAAGAGCTACTCAGCAGCTCAGACGGCTCTTGTTTATTAAGCTAAGCATTTCAGAGATACTTTCTGAGTGTTTGCCCTGCATCGGCGCTGGGACGCATCTGGATAAGACAGATGTGGCCCCCTTCACCTCTTCTGTTTGGTTCACATCATCCCGCAGCATTTCCATGTCAGGTATTTTCCAAGGCAGTCCTGAATTTATGTATTTTTACCCTTTTCAGCAAAGATGATTCATTAAATGTCAAACCAAATGTGACCTTATTTTAGTAGCATTGTCCGATTTTTCTTTCAAACATAGCCAGAGAGCAGAACAACAAAATCCTTCGTCAGTCCCTGAAACAGGGTTTCAAAAGTAGTAGTGATTGTAGCCGCAATGTACACAGCAGGTGCTCAATAAGTGCATAAGTGTGCCTAACTTACGTCACCCGGGACCCTTTGTAAGTTAAAGCCAGGAAGCTGTTTCCCAGGGTCCTCGTCATCCTGGCTGTGACTCCCTGGGACCCCTCACCGGAAGGCAGACAGCGGGTGTTCAGCAATTTCGTGGTATGCGTTCCTACTGAATTGTTGCAATGTTTGCAATCCCATGGTGACAGGGGTCTCTCAGTGGTCGTGGGGGGGGGCCCTCATTTAGTCCACCAGCTGTCCTGAACGTGCAATACTCATCAGGTTAAGAGTTCTTCAGGGGATCCTTGCTCTTCCCTGAACAGCAGTGGCTTGGACACAAGGAATCAATCTTCCTGGAAGCTGCAGATGGTCAGCCTTCCAGACTTCCCTGAAGGCAGGACTGATTACCAAAGATAACTGGCTTTCTCTGGCAGGGAGACCTGTTTCCCATCCTGGGCAAATCTGTGGACCTCAGAACCCTTGCCACACGTGGGCCGTTGTCACGATGAGTCAGCAAAGTTGAGCAAAAAGCTTTGGAGGCAGACGGGCCTAGGTTTGAATCCTGGCTCTGCCATTTACTGGTAATGACACCTGGTCCATTAACCTGCGAGCCTCGGTTTCCTCATCAATAAAGGGAGAAAATAGTGGTGGCTACTTATATTAGTTAGAGTAGGTGCTGGTAGGTGCTACGCACACCTTAAATATCAATGCTCTGCCATGAGAAAAGTTGATTTCTCATTCACACAGAATCTAATGTGGATATTTTTGATAGATGGCTCTCCTGGGTGGCTCCTCCATAAGAACCGATTCAGGGATCAGGACTCTTTCTATCACAAATACCTCTCATGTTTCCAGCACTGGGGGAAGAGAGAGAGAGAGAGAGAGACAGACAGACAGAAAACAAACATTGTTACAAAGAGTGCAGAACAAAAGGCGTCAGTATCTTTGCTCATAAGATGGGCAGAAACACAAAAGACCAGTGACTTGTCTCCCAACGGCTGGTAGCTTGAAGTTGATCCGGATGGGGAGGAATTTACACCATAGAAATTGGCAAATGCTGCAGATCAGGTCTACTTTCCCTGGAGTGAACTGGTTGTTTAACATTTCCAGGAACTTTTCCAGGAACGTCCCGGGGCAGAGCCCTCTCCTCAAACGCTTTGTGTCAGGTGACGTTTGAGAAAGAAGCGATCCTGTTCCCGAGGTCGCGTAGAGGAGGAGGCCCTGGCTGCTGTCGAACCAAGAGTGGCCTCTGGCAGGGTTCAAATTCAGCTCCACGGTGGCTAGAGCCCAGGCAGTTTTTTCTCAGTGACAAAGTCCAGAGTTTTGCCCGTGGTGGGAAACATGGTGTCTCACGGTGTCGACAAAGGAAGCAACATTTGGGTGAGTCAGAAGCCCTTTCACCTGCACTCTCTAATCTTGCCCCCAAGCATTCCCTCCACCCCCACCCCGTTCTTAACCACTGTCCCAACCGCACTCCATGCTACCGGAATTGAGGGACAATGCAAGGAGGTGGGCAGCTCAGCTAAAAGAGGACTTCCTTTACGATAGCCCCAGCACAGAAGAGCTGTCTTCTAAAAATTATTATTAATCCTGCACAGCACGCACCTACACGCATGCCCTGTTTCCTGATATTAACATTTCCTACTTTTGCCATTTTCTTTTCTGAGACCTCTGGGAACCATTAACAGGGTTTTCCTGCTACCCAGGATTTGCAGGAGAATGCAGATGGGCCCAGAGAGGCCCGAGTGACGTCTGGAAGGATGTGATAGAATTTGCTACTGGAACCCCTGCTTTTCTTACCTGTGGCGAACATTCGTCATCATTCCCCAAAATAGTGCAGACAGCACAAAGGCTTCTCTGGGTCCCCGCTAGCCTTGGCCTGGGTCTGTTTGCACTGGAGGAGTGGGTTGGTCAGGGCGGGTGGGGGTTAGTTTCCCTCATCATTCCAGGGGAGGAAAGACAAGGTTCAGTGCATTTCTGTTTGTTTTTACAAACTCCACGGGACCACCTCCATCCCCACCACCACCCAATTTGCAATCAGACCTTCCCCAGACTCTGGAACACAGCCCCACACAACCACACAAGCTCCGAGCAGCAGTGGATGAATGGCGAAGTCTGAAATGATGTCAACGACTTGTGTGCAGGCCAAGGAAAATATGCGGGGGCCCTCCATGGCTTCATCCCCGTGCTCGCCGCACCGCAGCTGTGAGTCGTAAGTTTTCCTTCTGAGCAGACAGAGAGCAGTAGGTCTGAATTCGATTCAGAACCTAGCATGCCTTTTCCAGACCCCTTGCACCTCCCCCTGACTCCTCACCCTCCTTGAAGGATAAAGCGGTCCAAGCCAGGGATGGAACTTGGGGTGGCTGCAACTGGGGGGCAGTTTGGAATTATTGGTAAAATCCACGAGTCATGGGGGAGGGACGGGACTGAGGAGAAGGAGCAAGCAAGCAGGTCAAGGGGGCAGCGGGGGTAAGAGATGGAAACCTGCAGCCATCGTGGCACTGAAGGTTAAGACAGCTGCTGTGACAATTCAAGCCCTTCTGCCCGCTTCGTCCTGATCAAGACAAGTCTTCGAAGGGATGGAAGCTTGAGTTGCCACAGACCATCGGTCCAAACTTCCATTTGATTTTAGCCACAGAGGCATACGCAGCCGGGGCGGTGGGGGGGGGGGGGGGGGATGGTGTCTGCAAACCCAGGTCACCCTTTTCTTGGCTACTTGATGGTAGAGCCATCTCCATGGTCAGTAACTCTGCTTTTGAATCTGAGACCCAGATAAAGCCCCAGGGGACCATCTTAAGGACCCAAGCAGCGAATTTTATGGATCAGATGACAAGTCGGTAGAAGCCAGATTATTTTTCCGAGTCCAGCAAGGCCTTGGAGCCTGCCTCCTCCTTCCCTGACCCTCTCCAAACTGCTCCAGCCAAGTGAGGTTTGAAGAAAATACGGTCTGTGCAGGCTGACAGCATGATGGGATGCAGGGCTCTCCTCCTCCACACTGACCGCCCGGGCTGGGCGGGAGCGGCTGGCCATCGCCAGCAACGCCGCCTCTCCCCGCTCTCGCTCCGACCCCGCCATCGCCGACACTTGGCTTTTATTTTACGATTGTGTTTATACAGCAAACATACTTTGGAAAAAGAAGCACTCTCTCTGGCTGCCGGCCACACCACCTTGTGGTTTCAGAACAAAGCAGGGCTGCGTCTGATCTCTGGGTGCAGAGGAGTCCACCCAAGGGGACATAGGTGCTCTGAGACAGTGTTGCCATTGACTCAGGGTCTGGCATCCCCTCTTCTGAGTCACATGCCCCTGTGACAAGAGGTGGGCGCTTTCAGTCTCCTGGGGAAGAAGCCTCAGCACAAAGTCGGAGACCCTGCCCATGTTTGTACCTGTAACATCCACTGTGTTCCATCAAGAATAAAAAGATGACCTAAAATCTACCAGCTCCCGAGAACATAGTAAGTGCTTCCCAGACTTCTGTCACTGTCATTAGTAAGGTACCGCCAGGCACTGTCTTTGTGCTTTGTAAATATTTTCTCTAATTCTTACAGCAGCCCAGCAGGAAAAGTATCATTATCCCGTTTTAGAGATTTGGCTCAGAGAAGTTAAGTAACTTGCCCAGAGTTGCAGAGCTGGGCAGTGTTAGAGGCTGTCTAACTCCAAAGTCTAAGCTCTTTATAAGAAAATCTGCAGCTTCTTAATACTTTTTCACTCTTTTCTTCTTCTTCTTCTCCTTCTCCTTCCCCTCCCCCTCCCTCTCCCTTCTTCTTCTTCTTCTTCTTCTTCTTCTTCTTCTTTTTTCTGTCTTGATGGACCACACAGGGTATGACCACAAGCAGCATCAGATCCTCAGGGTTCATGAGTCCCTTGGCCTCTCCTTGGAGAGAAGTTGCCTCTTCACTTCTCCAACCCCTGGCCTCTGGGGTTGTCTGAGGAATCCCTGCCATGTTTCTCAGGGACTGAGCTGTGAAGAGTGATGGTCTTTGGGCCAAACGTCCTTCCCAGTGCCTCTCACGGAATTGTTGAAAATATCAGTTAGGGGTGGGGTTGGCGCGGACCTCAGAGTGTTGCCTCCTGGGAGCCGCCTTCCCACCCAGCTGACTGCACGTCCGCGTCCTTCCCACCTACATTGGGTGGTGAGTTCCATACGACTCTGGGAGACTTGGCAGGCTGAGCTCTAACAGCTGTGGGCCTGAGGGAGATGGCCAGGGAGGGGGAAGAGGTCCCACAATCAGGCCCTGAGGAGGAGGCCTGAGAAGGGAGGAAGCATGGAGGTGCCCACCCACAAAGTCCAGCCAGGACCCCTAAAACCACAGCTACTGTAGCCAGGGACACTGTAGCCACTGGATTTGCAGGCTTAGTGGCTCACGGGGAAGCGGACAGAGAACATTCTGCAACTTTAAGGTCTGTGGGAAGAAGGAACAACTGTTCACCTGTCAACCCCACCTTCTCTTTTTCATGGTGTGTCTCTTTTTCATTTTTGCCAAAGCTGTGTGTGTGTGTGTGTGTGTGTGTGTGTGCGTGTGCCTGTCTGTGTCTGTCTGTGTGAAGGCCATCATTGTACCCAGAGCTCAAACATCTCATTCCTGGAGTGAGGCCAAGAATTCTTCAAGGTAGAACCTGTGACATTGATGGTGAGAGCTAGATAGGGCATCCCAAACACCCACAGTGGAACAAAAGAATGACTGTACAAGTGAATCAAGGAGTGAAGGAATCAACAAACTAATGAGACCAGAGATCTATGTTGGGCTGTTCTCATCTTTCGTCTCTTTTTCTCCTTCTCTCTATGAGTTCCACAAGCTGCCTAGGAATCCTGGGCCCTCCTGTGAATGAACACAGTTTGAATCAACCTATCAACGACCCTCAGATACAGCATCCAGATACATCATTGCCAAGGTGACGACCGTCTCCTACAACACCTATTCCAGGCAATCTGAAGAAAGAAAGCACTGGAGCACTGGGCTAGAATCAGAAGACCCACACTCGAGCTCCAATCTGGCTCCCAGTTCATTGGGTGGCCTTAATTAGGACTCTTCTTCTCTGGCCATTAGCTGCTGACCCTCTCAAAGCAGTGTACGGCCTAGGGAGGCTGCTAAAGCCCATCAAAATATGGTTCTCTGTAAGCGGCCTCTGAAGGTGCCCACAGCCATCACATACTTGACCTATGGTACAGGAGCCACAGTCATTGCAGACCACAGACTCCTTAAGAGACCCCAGCTGAATTATCAAGTATCTGTAGCTTCCTTCTGTCTTCCAGCTCCTGGAAATGAGGCCCGGAGGGAGCCTGACAAGGCCTGTCCTGGGAGGTGCAAGCGGAAAGGGAAGGAGAGTCCAAGGCAGGTGAGGCTGGGGAAGGGCAGGCCGGGAGGAGAATGTGGCTTTTCTGGGCTTGGGGACAGCGAACAACAGGCGTTTCAGTGCTGTAGGGTCCACTTCCCTCCTACCTGCCACCTGTAATAGCCACCCAGAGGAAAGAGGGGGGAGAAGGGTGAGCTGGGGGTCTCTCTCCTGTGTCAGTGGCTCCATACTGAGCTGATGATTCAGATGATTTAGTGATGATAACAGAGTCAAAGAGGCTCTGGAGGAAAAACATAGCTAACCAAAAAGCCTCGCTGGGAGTTTGGGTCAGAAGAGGAAACAAGGTCTAAAAGAAGAAAGGCCAGGAGAAAACATCTGTGGGCCGGGCTGCGGGGATGGGGAGTGAGAAGCCAGCATCCACAGGCACAGCTGCCAAGGAGCTTGAGTTGCAGATCGTCTCCCTGGTGAGGGCTGAGGGGCTGTGAGGATGGCGGGGGAGGGGACCCAGACGGGTCCCAGGACGAGAGGCTCAGCCTTCTGTCCCCCAGAATAGCAGGTGTCAGGCCAACACCTCTCTCAGAGCTGCTGCTACCTAAATCGTATGCTGCAGGGCTGATGTGCAGGGCTTTTGTTCTCCCTGGTCCCCAGCCCCTAATAACTTTCCCACAAGCACCCACAGGTCCTGGGGTACAAAACTTCATCATCTCGGGAATTAGCTTTTATCAAGCACGTAGTGTGCTGAGAGCTGTGCTCGGTACTGTGAACATGCTGTAGTAGTCAGAATCCTCCAGAGAAATGGAACTAATACAAGACCTATCTATTCGTCCAGAGAGAGAGAGAGAGAGAGACTTATTTTAAGGAATTGGCTCATGCCATTGCAGGGCCTGGCAAGTCAGAAATCTGCAGGACAGGTTGGTAGGCCAGAGACCCAGGGAAGAGTTGCTGTTGTAGTCTTAAGTCCAAAGATGGTCTGGAGGCATAATTCCTTCCTCTTTGGGGGACGTCAGTCTTTTCCCTTAAGGCCTTCAACTGACTGGATGAAGCCCACTTACCTTCTGGAGGGTAATCTGCTTTACTCAAAGTCTACTGATTTAAATGTTAATCACATCTAGAAAATACTTTCACAGCAACATCTAGATTGGTGTTTGGCCAAGCACCTGGGCATTATAGCCTAGCCAAGCTGACACATATAATATGTGTCATATAAGCATCACCTATGCTTTGGTGCCTTTGATCCTTACAACAATCCTGTGAAGCAGGTACTAGCATGGTCCCTATTTGCAGGCCAGGAAGCTGAGACTGAAGAAAGCTAACATGTTGCCAAAAATAATACCACCAGTGGTGACAGAGCCAGGACTCAGATTCAGGATGACCTGATTCTGGAGACCACTCTGAGCTGCTGCCCAACCCCCCCCCCCCTCCGCCCCCGCCCCCACCACGGTTTCACTCACAGAGACTCCATTTAAAAACAAACGCCTGGCCGGCTCAGTCACTTAAGGGTGTGACTTGGGCTCAGGTCAGGATCTCATGGTTTGTGAGTTCGAGCCCTGCCTCAGGCTCGCTGCTATCAGTGCAGAACCTGCTTTGGATCCTCTGTCACCTCTCTCTTTGCCCCTCCCTTACTCACTCTGTCTCTCTCAAAAAAAAATAAACATTTATAAACAAAAACAAAAATGCACACTTGGGAGGGGTAGTATGTTAAATAGCAGTCAGTGAACCTATTGCTCTTTCCATCATTCACCTACTTGGGGAGCATCTGCTTGCTCACGGTTTGCTTCCTGGGTCAGCACTTTTCAACCTTCCCCATCACAAGCACCAACATCTGACTGGCATCAATGGGTACACCCAGCACTAAGGGCAATGCCTGGCACACTTATGGTTTCTCTACTCTTTCATATTACCCTCCAAAAGCACTTTTATTCTCAGATTATTGCCTTTCTGACACCCTTCCCCAAAGTTCACTTACTTATGAATTCCAAAAGGGCATCCAATTGGATTTGGGAGTTCTACATTCCCAAACCAATCAAGGTAGTTGGCTGAGTGGCTGTGTTCCCAGGGATTGGAAGCTGGGGTGCCCACCAACTTTAAGAGAACCAGAATATCCACCTCCTACCTTCACTATCAATGGGCCAAGACTCCATTACTGTCCTGCCTGTGCTTGGAAACACAGGCATCCTTCTAACTCATAAAAGCAAAGGAGAAAAGGAAGAGAAATTTAGATTCCCATGTAGAGCCTTAAGAGATGATGAGTTTGAATTAGAAAGTAAAAGTTTTCTTGCTTCAGGCCCCCTGGAGAAGGGTGAAGAACCCAAGAAAATGAGGCGAGAAAGATGTCATGAGCGCTGTGCTCTGTTTGCCAAGGCCCCTTCTCCCTTTAGTCTCTAGGCCAGCCTTCTGTGTTGAACCGGACAAAAAGGGTCAGCAAAATGAACACACTAATTCCTCTTAGCTGTTGTCCCTCAGACTGTACATAAGCATAAGACAAATAGTTCTGGTCATTTCAAATCATGATCCTGGCATGTTGCTGACCAATTGTTCAGACTCTTGCACTATTCCTGCTGTGGAAGAATTTGCCTAATAAATTTCCTTTCCATTGTGTGAGGGGGAAAGTCAAGCCGGCTCGGACAGATAGCCCCACATGCTGAAGGCTCAGTATTTAATGCTTTGCCGGGTCTCTCCTGTTCAGCACTAGCCACCAGCCTTATTCAGCATTTACTCCCTGGTAGTGCCACAGACTGGTTGCTGGAAGAGGAGAAAGGCAGACAGATGTTGCTTCTCCGGTTTCAGAGTTTTAGGAGCCACTGGCTCCATGAGATTCAAATACCACAGGTGTTTCTCAACTTGAGCCAAGATGGTCAGATTACAACGGGAGACAGAACTTCATTATGGGCAGGGACATGAAATCAGAGATGGTGCGGTGTGGGCCTCTCAACGTCGCTGCTTAGGGCTGAATAAGTCAATAGATTGGTCTCACGCTCTGCATAAAAACCTGGGCTTCATTCTATTTTCTTTATCAGAGAACCGATTAAATAGCATTTTATCCCAATAATGATGTCTCCAAGAGAACCCCTCTAAGCACCAGATCCACTCTCCAGGGGACACTAGTTAGCAGCAAGACCAGCACAGAAGAGTTGAAGGACTCCTGTTGGTGGCCACCTGTCTCTTGTTGCCATGGGTTGGTTCCAACATGAAGGAATATTTTACCACGTAAAGAACCACTGCAGAACTTAAGTTACATGTATTCTCTCTACTTATATCAGTGGAAAATGTACAAGAAAAAAGAAAGTGTCTTTTAAAACAACTATTTTCTAAAGCAAATGGTGTGAGCAAGAAAGATGACACATGAGCCAGGGCACCAAATTTTCCAACCCCACAACACATGGGCTCCTCTGCAGGATTGCAGGAAACTCATATTTCCACTGGCATTTGGAAAGAAGGCTATTCTCTGGTGGATATCGATTGCATATTTCTCAGGTCTCTTCCTTCCTTCTATCTTTCTGCCTTCATTTCCTTGATGAAAATAGAACAATCTCTATGATACCTCACAATATGTAAGAGTAAGCAACATCTCTCGGAGTAGGTGTTGCAGTTCATGCTTGATTCTCCATGTTATGGGACGAAGTCACTGGTCTTGGAGTCTGTTAGTTTGGATTCTCCCCCACCTCCTCCACCTTATGTTTCTCACATCCATATGGAGTGATTTTGGTGTCCTGGCTCTTTGATTTTATTGCAGGATTTCCATAGTGAGATTCTGAGAGGAAAGGATGGTTACACAAATGCAGGAATCCATTTGAAAAATCAAACATGCAGGACTCGGGTGATCATCCTGCCTTGAAATAGAAGTCCAAGTGTAATCGCAATCATGAAGAATGGAAGTCAATACAATCAGGTGTAACCGGTCCTAGTAACTCGTGGCCTATTTTTTTACACTGCAGCAGCAGAAAATATCTTCAAAACTTAAATCAAATCATGTCATTCTCTTGATCAGAATCTTCTAATGCCTTCCCTTCACTCTCAGAACAAAATTCAAAGTCCTCATCATGACATAAAAGGCCCTACGAACTCTGGCCCTTGCCTACTTCCACAGTTTCACCTCCTAACATTGCTTGTCCTTCACTCTGTTCTAACCACACGGGCATATTTGTTTCTCTAATACACAAAACAGATCCTGCCTCAGGGCCTTTTCACTTGCTGTCTTAGCTCCCTGGAATGTTTTCTGCACCAACAGCCACATATCTAAGTCTTTATTGATTTGTATTTCTGCTCAAAGAGGCTTTCTTAACCACCGTATAACACCTTGTCTATCATTCTCCATTCTCTCATGTTACTTTTCTTTATAACACTAATATTTTTTATTGTTTATTTTCTGTCTCCTTCATCCAAATATAGATGGTTAGTAACTTTGTCTGCATTCCTAGACTACTGCCAAGCACATGGTAGGCATTCAATAAATATTTATAGAAGAAATGAATGAACACCTTATATTTAGTGTTCACATATCTTTCTATCGCTCTCCATACATATTTTTCCAAGTGCACACACCTACATTGCCCCCCACACACATCACACATGACACACATACTAAGTATAAAACATCTAGGCATGAGGTCATTTCAAGTTCATTACGTATTAATTGAACATCCTCTTAGTGCAAAGCTGCAAAAGTGCAGGGGCAGGAGGAAAGTCCTAGAAAAAGGAATAAAAATAAATAATTATCTCTCCAGCAAAACCACTTGCTGTTAACTCAACTAAATCTGTCCTCCTTATCGTAATTGTGACAAAATGTACACGGGAAATTATTTGTTTATCCTCTTATATGCTCTGAAATTTCACTTTACTTTTAAGCATGTCACTCCTTTAGATTTTTCCTTTTTCACATCATTGTGTCTTTGGGATCACAATTATTCTTTTACACTGAGTTACAATTTTGGAATTCCTGATGAAATACAATCCCAGCGCTGAGGTCGCGCAATTAATTCTTCAAAATAAGATTAAGAAACTCTGCCTTCTGGATGGAAGACCCTGTATGGTGATTAGTTGCCTGAAAGAGCTTGTTACAAGCCAAATAGAAGGAGCTGTCATCCAGTTGATGGTTTCCAGGGATGAAGGTTCCAGGACCTGCAGTAATTTCATTTGTCATCGTTGCAAAACCAGATAGTCACGTGAGCTGCCAAAGCCTGCGGCAGAGGAGGGTTACTTGCCAACTGTCCTTAAGAATAGGAACGCAAGGTAGACAAGGCAACTGCTGGAAGTGAATTATTTCTGGCAGTTATATTATCATCATTATGAAAAATAGAGGCAGCGTGGTTGGATCTACTTGTAATAATTTCCCAACTCTGGGAACAAACTTTTAGTGATGAAGATGTTTCTAGAAACTATGAAGATTTCCACCAGCCTTGTCATTGTGAGAATAGGCTATGAGAAAGCTTTGATCGCACAGGGCAACCACACTAACCAGGAGGGAGAGAAAGAAGTGTGACCTGGCAGAGGGGTTTAGGTGCAAGCTGGAGGAGATTCACCTAGTTGGAGAGTCAGCAATCCCAAGGGTCTAAAAGTGCAGGTGATACTGAATTAAGCAACGGTGCCAGTGAAAAGTGGGGAGAAGCATGACCCCAAGGCACAGGGGGCTGCACTCTTACTCTGGCCAAATTGTCTATTTGTTGATTCATGGAAGTGCTTTGGCTGATAGCCGGGGATAAAAGGAAAGGACTCAACACCTGGAGAAGGGGGTAAGCAAGAGCTGAAAATGGCACAAAGACCATACATAGTCAGGGCAAGCTAAGTGATGTCATGGAAACAAATAATCCCCCAGCTCAGTGACCTAAAACCATGAAGGTTCGTTTCTTGCTCATACTATATATTCATTGCATATCAGCAAGAGGCTCAGCAAGAGGGTCACTCAGGGACCCAGGCTGACAGTGTGGTCACCCTCTCAAATGTTGCCTGTCACCTTGCCTGAGAGAAAAGAGGATCCCAGGGTATTGTGCACTGGTAATTAAATGATCTATCCCAGAAGCGACCCACATAAATTCCACTTACATTGGTCAGAAGTAATTTCACAGCCCCTATACAATACAAAGTGTTACCTACAGAGTAGGTAGGTAGAGGACAGAGAACTGGAAATACTGGTGAATGACATTAATGACTGGTGCAACCCCCTCTTTGTCCAATGGGGTGCTGAGACTGTTGTCCAAGTCAGTGCTGATGTCCAGGGGAGTTTGGGAGTATGGAGGATGGAAAATGGGAGGTGGGAGGGCAAGGCTGATCCTAAATATTTGAGACTGAGCCCACAAAGTGGAGGTGGGGAGCCTGAGGTAGCAGAGAGGTATGTTACAGCTCAGTGGCCATGATAACTGCAGGCTGTTCCCCAGGTTGGGTCTGGGTCATGGGTCACTCAATCCCAGGTCCGTCCTCTCCCAACTGGGTAACTGAAACTACAAACATTCCTTTCTGCATCCTGATGGCTGCAGGTCCTCTAGTCCTTGTAGGAAAAGCCCATCAGAACATGTACCTGTGAGGAAATAGGGATGGGAAGAGTTGGGGAAGGGAGGAGGGGCAGACACACCTGGCTCTTGTTGTCCTTTGACTCAGAGAAATGCGTTTGTTTTATTTTCAATGACTATCATTGTAAGTCCCAAAACCCAAGGGAAAAAATATAAGGAAGAATTTTCTGAAGCTTTTGGAATCCCCAGATGAGTTCTAAGGGGAGGTAGAGAACTTTTGTTTGCTTAAGACTCTCGAGCAGTATTTCACAGTGTAGTTCAAGGCCACCTACATCTGAATCACCGGGGAGCTTGTTAAACATGAGATTCCCTGGGCTTCTCCCCAGACTTACTCATCTGGAGATGAAGCCCAGAAATTTACATTTTGTTCCCCAGAAGAAACTTAGAGTTGGAGAATCATTGCTTTAAAAAGGGATAGGATTGCCATTGGGGTAGCACAAGTTGGTGCCCCTCAGAAACGGAAAAGGAAGCCCTTCTAGTTCTATGGTCTTATACTCCAGGGCAGCAGTTTAAAGATTCCAATGGATTCCACCAATTAGTCCTGTTGTTATTCTGGTTCATAACTGTATTCTGGCTCCCTTGTCTAAAACAGTTCCAACTTCCCCTAGCATTGCCCGAGTCTGAGCTACCAGTTGCTGCAATGGGAAAGACAGGTGGCTGGGCCTGTGGGGTAGGGGGTCTGCTCTCTGCAGGAGACAATTACATGCTCTGAAAAGGACAACCATGGCTTGTCCTAAGCAACAGAGGGGAACTCTTGTCAACATTTTGAAAAGCTGGCGCCATGCTTGAAAGGGGCTGACGGGAGCCACTGATGGGTCTGGCTGAAAAACAATTGCTTATGAGGAGGATCAGTGTCAACTTTGAAGTGAGCCATGCTCGAATTAGCACCATCGTGGTAACAAGCAGAATGAGCAGGGCTGAAATGACATATTTAGTCAGGAAAGAGGCCTGTGTTTAAGGGAAGGACTCTTTCAAAGGAAACAATGCATGAGACTTGGATGAGAAGCTTCTGGCTCCTTGTTTGTCTGGCTTTTAACAACCTCAGCGAAGTTCACATTTAGTTGAGTGGCTCGTTCCTTGAATTGAGTTAAGTGTGTAGCTTCTGTATTTCTGTGGCAGATGGAACCTGCCCTTTCTGGATTGTTGTACAGGTTCCACCATTCACGTGCTGTGTCCTTAGGCATCATGGAGCCCCAATTTGCTCCTGAGTTTCCAAAGGCGGGATTCCATGCCTTCCCCACTGACTGAAGGGTCTCTACACAGCTCGAGGGATGAAGTTCTCCTGCTCTGAAGGGATCACCTCCTTCACGTGCGTCTGCAGAGAGTGATGGTGGTGTTTTGGGTGGTAATGGTAGTAGAAAAGTTGAGTGAGCAATGATTTTGTCCTCTCCCCAACCTCTGCCCTCCTTGCTTCCCCCCATTGCTGTTCACTCTACCAGCAGCTGCCATTCACTAACTTCTCATCTCAGCTCCAAACTCCTTGATTTTCTTCATGTGAAGTTGTTCCTTTCTCTTCTCAGAGCCTCTTGGGAAAAGCTTCTCATGGCCAAACCAGGGTTTTGAACTGGGTCTTCGGCTCCTCCCCAGCTCTGGGTGGGAGGTAGGAACTGGAACAGGAAGTTAGTTATTCTTCCAATTACATCTTCATAAGCCTTTGCTTTCTTGACTTCCTCATGTATAAAATGTGGGAATAATGCCTCCCTTTAAGGATAACATTCAGTCTCTAAAAAGTCTAGCCCAGTGTCTGGCAAAAAAAAAAAAAAATGATCATGTGATACATATTTCTTGAATTTAATCAGACTATTTTGATTAATTTTACAAATGATATTATTATGATAATGACTTTCTGTTTGGAAACAGCACTGATTTGGGCTCTGACATCAGTCACATTATGGATGTCACAAAAGGCAGGATTTTTATTCTATCTGCCGCATATAAAACAAACAGCTCTACTTGTCTTAATTTAGGGGTAAAGTGTTTTTGCCTCTTTCCTCTTAAAAGCATTCTTTAACAGAGCCCAAAGTACACAGTTAGAATCCACTATCCAGTTTGTAATTGAAATCAGGAGTCCATTATTAGCTTTCTGGATATACGCAGGCTGCTTATTTAATACTTCTCCACCCAGGTTCTCCTCGTTGGTAAGATGGGGACAACGTTCATCTTCCTGATGGTCATTTGTCAGCTGTGTTGTAAAGATGAATAAAAAGATCCCTCAAACACTTGCAATTCCTCAAAAGAAAATGTTGCCGTAGTAACCCAAAGCATTTCAGGTCTCCGTTCACTTTTGGAAAATTTTTCCAAAACTGGTTTCTGCGTGGGGGAAAAAGAGAGACATCACGTTAAAATCACCCATTCGGGTAACACCTGGCAGCTTATCTACAGATCAGGAATCACTTCCGGAAGGTTACAGAGCGCGTGTGGTGAGAGTAACTTGCAAAGAAAAAGCTTAGCACAGCTCCTCACGGCTCAGCCATCTGGCCAGCCCTCTTGCCCCACCACCCTTCTGTCGCTCACCTGGTGGAGGGCCTGCCCAGGGACAGCAGGGGGCAGGTCTGCAGGTCCAAGGCTAGGCTCGTGCTGCAGCAGCAAGCACAGTGATCCAGCCACGAGACAGGATAGCCCATTAATTGGCTAATTTTGCTTATAATGTTTGGTCACTACTTGGCAGGCCCTGCTGCCTCTTGGGTGGTATTTACTTGGGCTCCTTTGGAGAAGTGGTCTGGTTTGGAATTGTTGTTGTTATTGTTGTTGGTGGTGGTGGTGTTGGGGTGTGTGTGTGTGTGTGTGTGTGTGTGTTTCTAAGATATTTTTGGTTCCTTGTGAGCATTTATTAGAACTTGTGGAAGAGGAACCCATGGCTCTATCCCTTATTTGATGTTTTAGTTCAATGATGTCTGTCTATTTCTTCAGCATTTTGTCTCTCAAACCTTTTACAAGCCTTGGAAACATAGGGGGTTTTTTTGACACAGTCCCCCCACCAAAACCAACCTAATCCCCAATTCTTCCTCCTTCAGTCCTAGAGAGGAAACAGGTCTCCTACTATCAACTTCAAAGTCTTTAAGAACTTCCTAATTGTCTACTCCCCTTCTCTTCCCCCCCCCAAGAAAAGGGCATTCCCACTTTCTCTCTTTCTAGTCCTGTTCTAGAATTGCCTTTGTATTCCTCACAGTTTTCCCAGCTTCCTCTTTTACTCATCAAAGATTTTCCGAAATTCCATTTCCTTTGCTGTGACCATTCTGCCCGTCAGAGGGATGTTGGTGACTTCTCTCAACACCCAGTGCAGACGGTCTTTTCATTCTTCCAGTTCCCTCAGCTTTTGCATATTGAAGTTTCCTTAATTTACCTATTTCCCTAATACCTGCCCTTGGGGTGTGTGACTTGCCAGCCTCGTGGCTTTTCAGTATGCCAAGTCCTTCATGTCAGCTGTTGTCTTTACTTAACCTTGTCTACTCTTTCTATGGCTCCAGGTATTTGGGGTAATTTAATTTTCTTTCACAATGATGAGGAGCTCTGGTTTACAAATGGCAAAATGAGGTGCAGATAGATTCCTCAGAACAAATTAGTGGCTTGATTAGACATGGAGTTAATCTTCCAATGCATGAGTTATTTGGCCACATTCCCCAGAGTTTCTCATTTTTTTCTAGGTCCCGCTATACATGTGCAGAAAAGACAGGAGGTTTTTTTTTTTTTTTATTCTACGTTCTGCTCCATTTCCCCTACAAATGGGTGGGCATTTTATAAGTACTATATGATGAAAATGAAACCTCACCTTATAAAGAACAACAACATTTGGACCTTTATCTATTTTTTAAGCCTCTAATAAGCTCTCAGAATGTGACTTGTTTTTCTGAGGGAAATGATTTGGTTAATGGTCAGTTACGGTTCTTTTCAAGGATAAGATAGAGTCATTGAAACCCAATTCCTTTTGAAGCTATCCTTCCTAGTGAAATTGTAACTCTGGGGCCAGTGTGTGTGTGTGTGTGTGTGTGTGTGTGTGCACGTGTGTGCGCGTGCACGCGTGCATGTCTTGGGGTCCTGGTGAGAAGAACCAAACTGTAAGCATCTTGGAGGAAACATTCATTGCTAAATTTGAACTTAAGAGCTCTTCCTTGAGCTCGAGTTTCACTGAAAACCCAGAGCATGGGCCAAATTCAGCGAAAGGCTTATTTGCAGTTGTGGCCCTTGAGGACTGGGCAAATTTGATAGTTCTTCAGGACTGATTTCTTGAGGACCCTGGGTCAGTCTGTGGGAGATGGTCTGGGTCCAGTTAGGACTTGATGTGTGAGGAGGGTTTACCTGTGATCTAAAGGACACTCTGGGGGTCCTCTAAAGGGAAGCCACACGCATGCACACCCTCACAGAGACAGACAGACAGACATCCGAGTTACATAAGGTTTGCATGTGAGAGGCTTTTCCTACTATATTTCACTTGGATACTTTCAGGTTCAGAGAACTGTATTTTTTAAAAAAAGGATACTTTCTGTGGGAAATTCAGAAACCTGAAACAAAAAGAGAGAATGCTCTATATCCTCCCTGGGCTATGTTGGCCCCAGTTTTACTCATCTACTGGGGCCTTCTGGGTGATAGTCAGAGGGATGGTAATCACTGGTGCTCACTTTGGAACTCCAACTTGAAAGAAACATTTCTGACATAAATAATTTGCAAGCACCAGATCTAGAAAACCATAGCGTGGCTTTCCAATTATTAAACGCAGACCAACACTCATGCGTGCTCTGCTCCATGAGATGCTTTTTACATAAAACAATTATATCTGCCTGTGTATCTTGTCACCAATCAAATCATTGCTTTGTGTTAAAGCAAGACAAATACAAGCCTGCATTCCTTGCACTGGGAAAAACCTAAGTGAATTATTCTGAAAATTTGATTGTGAGATATGCCTGCTCCATCTGAGAGACAGAGAGGGAGAGAGAGAGAGAGAGGGAGGGAGAGAGAAAGAGAGAGAGAGAGACAGAGTTGACCCTTTGTCCCTATAAAACCCCCACTGCAGTGGAATAAACTTCTCACGTTTACTGATAAATGATGATAGAAAAGAATTAGGCAATTTCTACTTCTTAAAAAATAACCACGAAAAGCAACACAAAAACAAATCCCTCCCCCTCAAAAGAAACAGTGGGAGAAGAAATGTGAAATGATTTCCAAGTAGCATGTTTGGTGAGGAATACAGAGTGGCCTCTTTCTCCCTCATGCCTCTGCGTGTTTTCCTCTTTGTTTTGACTCTGACCTCAGTTCTCCACATCTGGTATGATAGAAAGCAAGAAGACTGAATTCTACAACATGGCTGACATCTTAAAGGAAGTCTCAGTTACATGACAGAACTTTAGAAGAGGTTTTTCTACACTAGAGAGAAGGTAAGGGGGAGGAAAGTAGGTGTGCGTGTGGGTCTGCTCATGCAAAATTTGTATCTAAAGACAAAAGTCCTGTGTGTCTGGAAATAATTGAGACCCCACGTGATACATAAATCACTGAAGGAAAATGCATAAACAACCCAGAGAGCAACCGAGAAACAGATTAATGTAAAATCATATAATTTGGTGACACGTCGGCTTCTGCCTTCTTTTTAGGTAATGAAATCAAATGTTTGTGCAGTCTGGTTTCCAGGACATTCCCTTTCAAGTATCTTCAAAAACGTTATCTTATCTCTGGCTCACTCCCCTCTTAACCTTGGTCCGATGTCTAGGATAACGATGGTGAGTGCTCACATGATCCAGAAAGCAGTATGTTAACCGTACGGGGCTCAGAACTGTTCACGGGATGGAGACATGGCGTGTGAATATTCTGTGGTACAGCGGCAGAAAGGAGGGACGGAGGGCCTTTATGTTGTCTGATAATGCAGCTCTTTGAAACATTGCTGGCAGACTCTCTTCACATCATGTCACACGAGACAAGAACTGGGACAGGCCCTCTCTGCTTCTCGATTCATCGACCTGCCACACAATACAACAAACCGGCTTTTTCAAGGCCCCCTGAATGAAGGCCCGTGCCTGCAAGGGAAATTTAATTGGATTTCTTTATGGGTTGCAACAATCCAATGAAAAATTATGTAAGAATGGCATGATTCAGTTTCAGCATGCACTTGAATAATAATATTTTTTTTTATTTATAACAAGAATTCTTTAAAAAATAATAAGAATTTTTAAATGAAAACACCCTGCACCAGCACTTTTCAGCTCAGCTAGACCAGGCAGCCCAACTTTATTCATGGTAGCTTGTGTTGTGTTGTGTCGTTGTCCCAGCTTAGAAAATGATTTCAAATGCATAGATTACATTCAGAATGGAGTCGGAGGCTTTCAAAGCACCTGGTTCGCCTTTCTGGAAGAATAATGTTGTCTTTAACAATGTCCCCTGCTTTGAACCCAAGTGCATTTGTGAATCCTGGAGAGGAAGAAAATGTCCATCACTCCTTCCATTCTTTGGAACATCTCTGTGACCTTCGAAGATTAAGTCCTCTGTCATGTTTTGACATCTCCAAACTGGTTGAGGCAGCCTTGGGGATTCTTTCTTATCCTCCTCCTGAAAGTGGGCAAGTGGCTAGTATCTGCCTAAAAACTCCCTCCTTGACATTCCTTTGCTAAGGCCCTCCTTCCTAATTCCATGATTTGAGGTGTCCTTTTTGGCTCCCTGGGGTAAAAAAAGAGCTCACTGCATCCACCTAAATCCACAAATTTTCACACAATTGAAATACAAGGTGGTCGATCATTTAGGCTCATGTCCTTTACGACCGTAGCTATCCTGTCATTTATTCATCAAATCACACACTCTTTCCACTGCCAAAAATACATCTTCTTCACCTAGTTCACCTGGACAGCCCAAACTCTTCCTACAAGACTGGGTTCCAGCATCAACTCCTCTGTAAGGCTTCTTATACCCCTTCACCCATTCCAAAGAAAGTGCTTTCCCCTGCAGCTCCCGCTGTCCCTGTTGTGTACACACATACCTCTCCATTACTGTTCGTGTCACACTGTTAGCCATGGGCTAGGCTCTCACAGTAGACCGTGAGCTGAGTATGAGAGCCATCTGCCATATTTACCATTGTATTCTCTGTACTTGGATACAGTACCTGGCACAAAACAGGAATTTAATAAATAGTTCTTAAGTGTATGAATGAATCGATGAATGATGAATGAGTTGATGAATGGGTAAAGATAAAATATGGGTAGCCCTCACATGCCCAGCCAAAAAGAAATCTATTTTTCCAAAGAAGCAGGAATAAAATGCAGGATTTTATATTCCCGAACCAGGGCCCCGTGATTAATTTCTATAGAAATAACAAACATCATACTCATTTATGAGAAACAATATGCCTAAAAACTGTACAGTGGAAAGCTTTTAAATATACATAAATTAGTTGAACAGGGCACTCCAGTAACCAATCACTTGGTATTTGCATGATAGCTCATGATAATAATAGTGCCTGACATTAGTATGTGCCTTGCAGTTTTCAAAGTACGTTTTCATTCTCGATCTTGTGTTTATTCAGCAAATATTTACTGAAGGCCGGCACTGAGGTTATCACTCTGCTATGATGTGCTACATTGAGCAAAATAGGCCTCATGAAGCTTACAGTCTAGGGGAGGAGGCAGATTTTAAGCAAATCATTGCACAGAAGATTTTAACCACAAAGAGTACTGCACATGAAAAGGAACAGAATAATAAGAGGGTTTCTATTACATTTTATTTTACTTGAGTTTTGTATTCTTGTGAAGATTGCAGATAAGTACCCATTATCATGTGTTATGTTGAAGCCAAAATGAACAAACTTTACCATGGCTAGTAAGAATGGAAGCAAGATTAGAATCCAGTTCTACTTCCAAGTGGGGCTAGGTATTGAGGATGGCTTGAGTCTGAACTACACAAGCTACTTGCTTGGGACACTCCAGAAATGTCTCCACTGATCTAGAAGTGAGAGGGCCCAGCTTTGTGAATGGGAAGGACCTGGAGGCCAGAAAGCAGCCCTTACAGGAGTGTGCCACACGTGGGAGGCTTAGTTGTCTGAGTGTGTTCGCGTGTATGTGATGGGGCTGGTGTTGATGTCTTCTAGCCTCCTGTTATTGACATGACAATGGCCGCCATTTGAGCATTTATTACATGCTAGGTATTTACAATATGTCAATCTCTATTTTGCAGGTCACCAAAAGGCAGGATGTCACAAGAGCCAGAGCTTAGAGAAATTAAGGAACCTGCTCAAGAGCACACAGCCAGAAGGTGATGGGACGGGGATTTGAACACAATTCTGGGGCCTCAGAACCTGTGTATGCAGCTGTGCCTTCTGCTCTCTGACCTGCAGATCTCATGGTTTTATAAATTTGGCAGAGGCTGTCAAAAGAACTTTTCCACCATCTTTGGTCTTACACTGGAGCATAGATGTCAGAGGATTCCCAGGATAATCAGATTAGCTGCTTTTAAGTGATGAAGATTAAAAATGGGTTTTAGACTTTGGTAAGAACTCTCTCTCTCACACACATACACATACACACACACACACACACACACACACACACACACTCCTGCTCTGCAGCTTGTCTTTCTAACTCCACTTTCTTGTCACCAAGAAGAGACCTCAAACGGGTTTGGGGCCTCTTTGACTTCAATGGGATCCACATGTGTGCATCTGGAGACAGCGTTTGGCTAGTGGGAAAGAAATGAATTGTCATTTTCAGTGACCGTAGAGAGAAAACTTGATCCAAGAGCCTCTTTTTACCATGGGAAGTAGCTTTGTTGGTAACAGTCCTAATCTTCTTTTTCAGCGGGTGAACAGGGTAATGATGCTTTTGGCCAAGGGTCATAGGGAGTGTGGCACATGGGGGAATAGCTAAGCATTCACAGGAGGAAATGCAATCGCAGGCATTGTAAAACCGTTGCCATTCAACCCACTCCAACGTCTCCAGCCCTTCACATTTCAGTCACTCATAACTTTACGACAAATTCTCCTTTTGGGATAAAACTTTCCAAGTTCAGTCTTTGTTCCCTAGGGGTCAGCTTTTTATGGGAAATTTGTGCTAAATCAGCATAGCTCTGTTCAAGTTGGAGAAATACTAGACACAATACACTTTTCCTCCACCAACTTGAAAGGGATGGTCGGCAGGGAGCATCCCCTGAGGTTGCCGACTTGGGGACGTGTCTTGTTTCTAAAAGTTTCAGGCTTGGATATGCTCATAGTGATGATGAGAAACAGCATTGTCAGTTTCAGAAATGTCTGGATCAATGACAGAGCCAATAAAAGGATATTGTTGGGGAATGGAGACAAATGTGAGGGAGATTGGGAGGCAGTAAACGAATGAACAAAGAGATAGTATAACACAGAAAATATCAATTGAAAGGGACTTCTCTGATTCATGGGGGGAAAGAAACCAACAAACTTTCAGTTTTAAATGGGAAAACATAATTATAGAACACACCCATCTGTGCAGGCAGTCACAAGAGCTAGTCTCTTAAATTGGCTAGCTGACGTCTTCTGAGGATCTACGAAGAGTCAGACAGCACATGAACCCATTGGCATTATGTTCCCTCATTCTCACCACAAGCCCTTATGACAGAAATTACTATCCCCATTTTACAGATTGGGAAACAGAAGCGTGTTTGTTCATATAGCCAATAAATATTTGAAGAAGCTTTTCATAGAATTAAAATGGTGAACACAACCACAAAGTCCCCTTCTCAGGAAAATCACATTCATGTGGGGCAGGGCAGAGATAGGTAACAACCAGTTACATGCCAAGCAGCTATAAGGGTGATGTAGAAAAATAAACCAGGGGTGAGATGCATCGGGGGCCAAGGCAGAGCTCCCTGATGAGGTGACATGTAAGCATAGCCAGGAGGAGAAGTGTTCTTCGTGGCTGAAACACAGAGAACAAAAGAGAGGATGATAAGACATGAAGTTAGAGGGCTAGTCAAAAGCAAGATCACACAGGGTTTTGTGAGCCTTGAGAAGGCTTTACATTTTATTTTAATTGCCAAAGCAAGGTACTGGAGGGCGAGGGAACAGCACACATTCGACTGCTATAATAATAGAAGAAGATGGAAGTCTAATTCTCTCTCATGCAATATCCAGAGGCAGGAGATCCAGAGTTGTTAGAATGGCTTCCCTGGAGTGTGATGATGGACATCAGCTCACCAGCAAGAAAGAAGAGAGGGAAGTAGAGGAGCCTCTGCTTCTCTAAACAAGTGGCATTGTACATGTTGCTTCTGCTCATGGACTACGTGCTCCAACCTAGTCACATGAGCACACCAACTGCAATGGAAGCTAAAGACAGAGTCTCCAGTCATCACCAGATAAAGTTTGGAGGGTCTGTTATTAAGGGAAGAAAGGGAGAATGGATGTTGGGGGACAGCTAGGATTCAGTCACAGAAGGTTTTGGCTAGAGGAGTAACATGGTCTGATCTTATGTTTTTAAAAGACTGCCCTAAACATTGGCTTGAAAAATCATCTGGTGGGGCAGGAATGGAAATAAGAAGCCTAATTAGGAATGAATTTTAATAATCCAGATAATGAATAATGATGGCACATTCTAGGGTGACAGGATTAAAGATGTTGAGGAGTGTCCAGATTCTGGGTATATTTGAAAGTAAAGCTAGAAAGATTTCCTGATGGATAAAAAAGTGAGGTCAAAGATGACTCTGAAAATTTTTAACTTGAATACTAAGAGAATGGACTTAACATTTACTGAGATGGGTAAGAGTGGGTAAAGGGAAGGTTTGGGGTGAAATTAAGAGTCTGGTTTTGGACATATTAAGTATGGGATGACTATCAATCATCCAAATAGAAATGTCTGAAAGGAAGTTAGAATTGGACCCTCACATTTAGGAAGAAGATCAGGGCTGGACATTTAAAGCCACAGTCGCGAGAGATAGATAATGACCTTGGAATACCTAAGATCCCTACACACACATCTGTCTTATGATAAATCCTCTGCTTTCTCCACTAGGCCACAGTAGCAATCTGACCCTCCATCACCTGGGAACTGCTGGTCTACCTCTTCAGACCTATTGCTATTGCTCCTCCCTTCTTCTTCTCCCCCTGCACCTTGCTTCAACTTTAATTTGTACTTTAATTTAACTTTAATTTCTTTCTTTCTAAAGAAAGAAAACAAAATATGTTTGAGTCCAAGAGAGAGACTACCCAGAAATCTGTGTCCTAAGGGCCAGAAACCTTAAAAGGTAATCTAAAGAACATGAGATGAGAAACAGAGCTGAAATGGAAAGCTGGTGGAATGGGGTCAACAGATAAAAGGAGTCATGAGTCTTTGAAAGAACAAGTCATAGATAAAACAGTGGGGTGAGGTGGCAGCTGGGATGGGTGGTTGAGGTTGTCAGGAGAATAGAATGAGGAATACTGCCAGAACCCAGGAAGTTAGATGAAGAGCTTCTGGGACCATGTCTTTGAATGTGCTGAAAGTATAGGGCTAACCTTTAGTTCAGAGCTCTGTTTACCTAGTCAAGACAGCTGCTTAAAGGAGCTGTTCATGGTACAACTATTAAAAGCAGCTTTTATAAAGATATAATGGGGGCCTGGGAGAGCCTTAAAATAAATTTCCATTAATTTTCACCATCTCTTTGTTTCTACCAAGACTTAAAATAAATTTCCTTTAATTTTCCTTATCTCTTTGTTTCTACCAAGACTACATTAGCTGAAAAAGAGCATGATTCCAGAAGAATAGGGAAAGTTGAGAATGCTATCATTAAACTTTGCTTCTGTGGTCTTTCAGATGAAGGTGGAACTTCTTTAGGCCAGAGTCACCCCAATCAAACATCTCCAGATAGGTCATGTAGCTGGGTGAAGTGGGCTGGGTGCAGCTCCGGTGAACTGGAGAGAGTACCCTGGTCTAAAGAGGCAGCGATTAGATGCCTTCAGCCCTGAAAAATGGGTCTCAGTGTTACCAGATCTTCTCCTTCCAAGGGAAGCCACAAATGTGGGTTTTTAAAGCCAGAAATCTGATTTCTAAAACTTCGACTCTATGAAAGACATTGAAAATGAATTAAAAAATAGGCCAAAAACTGACAGAAAATATTTGTAAAACACATACGCAGTAAAGGATGTGGATTCTAAATCCACAAAGAACTCAACAATAAGAAAATGAGCAACCCAATTAAAATGGGCAAAAGACCTGAACAGACACTTCAGTAAAGAAGATACACAGATGACAAATACGCATATAAAAATATGCTCGACATCATTATCACTTGTGGGAACAGTCAATTAAAACAATAATGAGGTGCCTGGGTGGCACCTGACTTTTGATTTTAGCTCAGGTCATGATCCCAGGATCATGGGTTTGAGCCCCGTGTCAAGCTCTCTCTAAAAAAAATAAAAAATAGGGGCGCCGGGTGGCTCAGTCAGTTAAGTGTCCGACTTTGGCTTAGGTCATGACCTCGCGGTTTGTGGGTTCAAGCCTTGTGTCTGTCTCTGTGCTGACAGCTATCTCAGAGCCTGGAGACTGTCTTTGGATTCTGTGTCTCCTTCTCTCTCTCTGTCCCTCCCGTGCTTTCTCTCTCCCTCTCTCTCTATCTCTCAAAAATAAATTTAAAAAAACATAAAAAATAAAAACAAACAAACAAAAAACAACGAGATACTACTACAACCTATTAGAATGGGTAAAATCCAAAACACTGACAACACCAAATGCTGGTGAAGATGTGGAACAATAGGAGTTCTCAGTCATTGCTGGTGGGAATGCAAAATTGTGTAGTCACTTTGAAGATAGTTTGGCCATTTCTTACAAAGCTAAATATAGTCTTAGTATGTGCTCCAGTAATCATGTTCCTTGGTATTTATCCAAATTTGTCAAACACTTATGTCATACGAAAGCCCACAGATGGGTGTTTATAGCAGTTTTATTATAATTGTCCAAACTTGTGAGAAACCAAGATATCTTTCAGCAGATAAAGGGGTAAACAAACTGTGATACATCTTTCGTGTAGAAAGAAACAGCCATCAAGCCATGGAAAGACATGGAGGAAACTTAAATGTACATTGCCAAGTGACAGAAGCCAATCTGAAAATGCTACATACTATCTGATTCCAACTATATGACATTCTGGGAAAAAAAGCAAAACTACAGAGACAGTAGGAAGATCAGTGAATGCCAGGGGGGGTTAGGGAAAAGGAGAGATGAATAGGCAGAGCACAGGTGATTTTTAGGGCAGTGAAACTATTCTGTATGATACTATGATGGTGGGAACTTGACATTGTACATTTGCAAAACCCATAAAATGTGCAACACAAAGAGTGAACCCTAATGTGAACCGTGGACTTTAGTTAATAATCATGTATCATTATTGATTCATCAATTACAACAAGCATATCACACTAATGCAAGGTGCTAATAATAAGGGAAATGGGGGGCAGAGCAGAGAAAGGATGGAGGAAGGAGTCAATATCTAGAAACTGTACTTTCTACTCAATTTTTCTGTCACCCTAAAACTGCTACAAAAAATAAAATCTAGCAATTAAAAAACTCTTGATTTTGAAAATTTGGCTGTTATTTCAATATTGAAGGAAAATAAAACCATTGTATAGGTCAGGAGAAATTCATTTGTAAGCTGACCATGAGCTGCTTGATTTTACTTCTGCACCATGTGCCTGTGGCAGCCCCAAGGTCACTGCCATCAATACCAGGCTGCATGGGACACAGCTTGAAGACACGGACCACTCCAATCTCCTGTCTTTAAAAGAGGAGGAAATGGAGGCCCATAAAGGTAAGGTGACCTGGCTCATTGGTGACAGAGTTAAGACTGAGATTCTAGCTTCTTCTCCAACACGTCTTTCCTAAGGCCTCAAGCCCTCAGCTTCATCATTGCCTAATGAAAAAGAAAGGGCCAGGTGGGCTCATTTTCACAGAGACAAATGTTGAATCATTGAGGCTTGGACTTGGAAAAGGGAAGACAAAAATGGATTGGAGAGATTAGCCAAACAGAGAAGGGAAGCTGTGGACAAATGCATCAAGACTGACCTCAAAACTACTTCACTGCCATTGCCTCGCTGGAATCCCACCTGGGAAGCCACTTGGAGAACTGTGTGTAATGGCTCATCTGCTAGACTTCCCGGGCTGGTAAATGGTTGGTTCTGTCCTAAAACTTGGCCCTTTCTTGAAAAAATTCTGAAGACTACCTTGAAATATCACCTTCAATGGCTTGCTAAACCCTCCATATGTTCAAATTCCTCATAATCAGTGTCCCTGAAGACAAGCCTTTGCCTCTTACAGGATCCAGTTAGAATGGAAAATCATCCCTGAGTTGGAAAAGTTACAGACCCCTTATCATCCTTTCCCCAGATAAATTTAGTGGAGGGTGATAGGAAGAGGGGTGCTGACATCTGTTGGGAACTTAGCCTCAGTGTACTCAGTCTCATTCCCACAGCCCCACAATGAGTTGGTAAATGAATCCTGGATTACAGGAGAGAAAACAAAAACTCACCATAGTGATGTGAATATCTGAAATCTCACAGCTAACTTGTGGACCCACATCTCAAGCCACACTGGTGTCACCAATTGTTGCCACTTGCAGGTTGGATTAGGTCACCACCTGGCACCAAGCAGGGCCCTCTTCTGTTACTCAACTCTGAATGCGCTAATGATGGATCTTTAGGATTGAGAGGGAAAATTCAAGGATCTGCTAGTGGAGTTCCTCCTTCCTAGCTCCTCGCTGCTGTCCTTTGGTAGAGAAAGATCCAATCTTCTAGCAGGAAGCTCCATGCAAGGCCATGATTACACTTCATTTTTGATCCTGGTCATAGATTGGGAAGGATGTATGAGTGTATGCTGAAGACACTTGGGCGATGCTAAGGATTTGGGGGGAAGAGAGCATAGCATTTATGGAATGCCTGTGAATGGAGTGCCTATCTACCATTACTGAGCACTAAGGGTCCATGCCACGAGTTATTTCATCCTCACCACCACCTTGCAAGGCAGTGTAAGTTCTATCGCCACAATTTTATAAGACAAATGAAGAAACTGGAGGTTAATTGTTTGCCCAAGGTCATGTAGGTCCTAAATGATAAAGCTTGAATGTGAACTTAGGATATGGGACTCCCAACCCTCTACCGTAATGCCTCCTTGGCACCTACCAAGTAGACTGGGCTGGTGTTTTGGTGTCTTGACTGTGTGGTTGAACCCATGAGGCAGGAGCAGTTGGTTACAAACATCTGTGGTCTGGCATCCTGGCTTCATCATATACCAGTCACTTAGCATCTCTCTGCCTGAGTTTCCCATCTGTAAAATGGGACTAATGGTACCGATCTTGTGGGGTGACTGTGAGGTGATATGCATAAGGAACCTAGCTCTTTTTTCCCCAACTTAATGAAAGAGAAGAATGAGTTTCGGAGAGATTAAGTCACTTGCCAAAGATCACACAGCTGGTGAGTATATTGCCTTCTTGGACAGGAGGGAGAGGGGAGCTGGGGGCTGCTTCTGAAATGAATGTAATTCACTCTAAAACGAATGTAATTTGGACACCAAATGCAGTGGAGAGCATCGGCCTCTAATAGAGAAAATATGATTTAGTGGTTGGTTTTTAAACTAAACAAATTTACTGTGGTCTCTAAATGAGTCTCATGACAAGAACAAAACATTTCTTTTGCCCCAGATTACCAATATCACATGTTAAGGAGAGAAAACCAGATGGCTCTTAAGCTGGTGTCGGTAGAAATATATATAGGTGGGTTGTTTTTTATAGCTGTTGGCATATAAAATAAGTCATTATTCTAAATAGAAAAATATTGATGATGTCATCGAGGCCATTGAAAGACACATCAACCTGATCTGATGAACTGGGAAATCAATAGATACTTTCCAAACAAGATGACGTGCCTTTTTAATTGGTTGTGTGAGTGTGATATACTGTATACTGCAAAGTTCAAAGTTAATTCTCCCTGGTTTGGGGTTTTGATTGTCGTTTCTGTACACAGGCACTTTTCCATCCGCTTAGTGTACTATTAACAGTAATAAGAGTACCTGCCATGCGTGTTTCATTCCAACAGGGGCAAATTTATTGTTATGTCTGCCAATGACAGAATAAGATGGCATTGCTACCTACTTCCGGGTGGTCATGGGATAGCTGGTGTGGGTTTGGTCAGCCTTTAATGCATGGGACATCAGCCAAAGAATGTCCTATTTGCTGTGGGATGTTATGTTAATCAGAGGCAGGCGAGTCAGTAGCTAATCCAATCAATTCTGGTGGTGGTGTCTCTGAGCAATTGCCCTGGCCTCAAATGCAGCCCAACTGACCCGTGGAAACACATCCTTGTCCTTGAAACACCTTGTGGGAAAGGGCTTGAGGTCAGGGTTTAAGATCAAGTGGAGGTGGAGTCTTGCTGCTGTTGTCACATGACTTCTTTTGAGGCCTGTGCAGTATTTTTCTGATAGGCAGCTTTCCAAGAAGCAGGCTTTGGTAAACACTTAAAGGGTTTGCCCCAAAGGACTTGACATCCCTTTATGTATTTCTTGGTGCCTTTTCTTGATATGCTTGGGGTATATTTCCTTTAGGAAAGTGGCTGCGGGTCCAGAGAGGCCCGCAGGAGGGAAGAGAAGAAGATTCTGAAAACGGCCCATGAAATTAGCGCTCCTAGAACCTTAGAAAATGGTTAGTCCTTTCTTTGTAGGCAAGGAGGAATTTCAGCTTATAGTAGAGCCGAGAAAAGTGGGTCGAATGAATATCAAGCTGATTAAAAAAATTTTTTTTTAAATATTTGCATTGCAGCGTGGTGTTTGGGTGACAATAGAAGAGAAAGTCAAATAACTCAATATTCTGAAAACTGTTCTCTGAAATACCCACATTTTGGAGAAAATAATACATAGAAGAAAGGGAGGAAAAGTCTGAGAAAGGATTGGAACAGAGAAAGCAAGGATGGGGGATTGAGAGACATGGAAGAAGGCGACAAGAATAACTAGGAAACCCCACACCGGAATCTTAGTCTCCACACCTATCCGCAATATCACAGTGCTCTGTCCCAGCCACAGGAAGAGTTCCCACTGAGCAGGAACTAAGCCTGTGAAAGCATCTGCTCACACGCAGAGGAACATGTGGTGTTTCGGGCCCCTCTACATGTCCTTGCCATCTCTGGGTGATGCCCAGTTGTCTCGCTCAGGAGCAAAAACAGTAGGCACCCAATTGTTGTCATGGAAGGAGAGGGTGGGAGTCTGATTGGAAGCAGTGGGGACAGTGGTATGTGGAAAAGTGAGAGGTCAGACCGCAGCCAAGTGTGTGGGCTGGGAGGTAGGCCTAGACACTCCCATGCTCTCTTAAGAAGGTTTTTCAGCCTCTGCAGAGGGTCCATGCACATGGAGTACTCGCATTAGAAGAGAAAGCAGCTGTCATGCTCCAGACCAACCCCATATTTACAATGACCAACACTGCCTGAGATTTACAAGGCTGGCCCTTCAGATGGAAGCTCCTAGGAACACACACCAACCTTGAAATGGACTTGGTTCATCACTCCACACCTTATCACCTCGTCATCAATCAGAATGACATTTTTTATGGTTGTCTTTCCAGTCCAGGGTCAGCGATCGGGCAGCTGGGCTTCTCTTGTTTTCCTTCTTTCTGAGAATGTTAGGTGACCTCGCTGCATTCTTTCCCACCACACCTCCTGGAGGATTTTTTTCTGCTTACTCTTGGCTGGGCTGCTGATTATTGGTGCACAGTCCTTGTTGTGAAGGTGGAGACCCATCCTAGGGCCTCTTGTGGCCGGGTCTCATCTTAGTTCAACCAGTCACAATTTCCAGTCAAATGTGTTCTCTCCCCTGAGGGCACTGGCAATGCCACTCTGGATGGCACTCTGTGAGATCTGCACGTCGAAGCACCCCAGCTCCATCACTGGACATCATGCTTTCTCAATGGAATTGTGACCTTAAAGAAACCTCTGAAGTTTCCTGGGACTGAACTTCCTCATCTTGGATAACAATAACAAAAACTGGTAATAATAATTATAAGAAGAAGAAGAAGAAGAAGGGGGAGAAGGAGGAGAGGGGAGAGGGGGAGGAGGGGGGAGCAGAAAGGGGGAGAAGGGGAGGAAGGGGAAGAGGAGGGGGTAGGGGGAGGAGGAGAGTAAACAGGAGAGGGAGAGGAGGGGAAGGAGAAGGGTAAGGAGGAGGAGGAGGGGGAGGAGGAGTGGGAGAGAAGAAGGAGAAGAAGAGCTAACACTTACTGTGTTCTTATTTGTGGCAGGCGTTACAACTACCTAAGTGCTTCATGTGTGTTAACTCCTCTAAACCTCTCAGGCACCTGCCATGTTGGTACTGTCATCATGCCCATTTCCCAGGTGAGGAAACTGAAGCCCAGGATGTCTAAATGACTCACCCAAAGCTATTAAGTGGGTCATTTACTACAGCTGGATTTTGGACCCAAGCAGTGTGGCTTTTGTTTAGAGACTTGAACAGTTTGCCAAGACTTGCACAAAAGCCATTTCCCTGATTCTTCAGTACAGCTCAGGGAAGAAAGCAGGTACATCATTCCCATTTTATAACCAAGAAAATGGACTTTCCGAGTTGAAGAGACATCCAAGGACAACTGGCTTGGATGGAGTGGAGTTGTGAACTTGTTTCCTTTTTGGAAACTGCAGATCCCTTAGCTCTGAGTCTCTGTTCAGCCTGGTGACTCTTAGAAGTTCTTCCAGCCAGCTCATCTGATCCTGTGAATTGCAGAGGCACCTCTCCCAGCCATTAAACAAATGTTCCTTCTGTTTTTCTTTAACAGTGGTTAGAATATAGGAAGGAATTTCTTCTCATGGAGGCCAAGAAAGTTATTTTATTTAGAAAAAGGCTTGCTAATATTGCTTCAACAACAAAAATATCAAAATATTCGATTGGATATTTTGCTTTTTTAACAGAACTCTTTAACAGAGGCCTAATATTTACTCAGATCGCCCTATCTAAAGAATATTAATTAGGAAGTGATTAAAGAATATCAGAGCTCCTTCCATTCACTGCCTCAAATATTTATGAGGAATGCATATTTATGGAAACGTTCATTTTGTAATCTTTGAATCTACTCTATTAGCTTTCATGCTGAGTTTATTTTGTTAGGTTTCCCCAAAATCCAGTGGCTAATAGGACCTAAATCTATTAAATATTGACTCCAGCTTTGCCAGGCAGAAATGTTATTCTGTTAATAATGCAAGTCTATTAAGCATCATTGATACCGTAAGTGAGGTAACTTCTCAGTTCGAGTGGCTGTGTTTACTCTCAGGCAAGAGAGCAGAGAGGGGTTTTCTGATTTGATGTCAGCCAGCTTCCCACCATGGGATGCTCGTGAAAGAAAAAATTGACCAAATTAAAATTGGCCTGTGGGCTTTATTTTTTATTTCCTGTAGCTAAAAGTGTATAAATTGAACTGCACTAAATAAAGCACAATAATTTGTTCTTGAAATTAGCAAGCACACGTTTCACCCATAAAACCGTTGCTCTGTGATGTGAGACTGGATTTCATTTCAGTGGTCTTGATTTATTGTTTGGTTTGTTTTATTTTGAGGGGGTGGGGATAAGATGGCTGCAGGACAAATCTATTAAAACGGTTGACAAGAACAGATTTGTGAAGGTTTATTAATCTTTAAAAAGTCTGAGTCAGTGAGTTGAAAATATTTAAATGTTAGGAAGAATTGTAAAAGGACTTAAAGATGCGTGTGTGCAGCTTAAACCAAAATATTTGATGGTAGCTTGGAGAGATCTTTCCCGATCTCTTTCATCCTTCGCTTTAAGGTCATTTTCTATGCACTTGCTTTTTACGCTTAAGGGACAGATCTCTTGTCATGCAGGTTGAGAATGTGGTGAATTAGGGAATTCGGACACCTTGGCTAGCTTTTCAAGAGATGCTGCTCCTGTAAAACCCCCCTCCCCCATCTCCCCTGCTCACCATGCCTGTGCCCATTCCCTGATAGGAGCTGGTATAAATGGCAAAGGTGGGAGGCACTTTGGTTGGAAGTGGAAGCCGTGGGCAATGAGGAAACAGGGGATGGAATGGCAGCTACTTCCTTGGGCTGGTTGTAAGTTTCCTTGGAAAGGCAGGTAAAAGGCAAAAGCCATCAGAACAGCTTAAGAAAGACGTGGAGAATTGCTGGACACAACATAGCTGCTTTAGGGCTTACACAATACTTAGCACTGCTCTGTAGGGGGTGCCTAGGTGGTTCAGTCCCTTAAGCGACCAACTTCGGCTCAGGTCATGGTCTTGCAGTTTGTGGGTTCGAAACCCGTGTTTGGTCTCTGAGCTGATAGCTTGGATCCTGGAGCCTGCTTTGGGTTTTGTGTCTCCCTCTCTCTCTTCCCCCTCCCCCACTTGTGTTCTCTCTCGGTCTCTCATAAATAAATAAACATTAAAAAAAATAATTCAGTTAGGACTCTTGGTTCCAGTGACAATTCAACTCAACTGGCTTAAGGAATAGGAAAAAAAAGAAAGAATGTATTGGTTCATATGACTGAAAAGTTTAGGAATAGGCTGGTTTCAGCTCTAAGGTTGTGCCAAGAGCCCAAATGATGTCACCATCCTCGTTCTCCTGGCTCTGCTCTTTCCCAGATGGTTTCATGATGAGGCTCCATGTGGTGGCAAGATGGCTGCCGGCAGTTCAAGTCCTAGTGAAAAGAATGTTATCCCCTCTCCCAGCATGGTCAGCAAAGATGCCATTGTATCTCATCGCCTCTGGTTGGGCCACCTGACCATTCTTGAACCAATCACCAAGTCTAGGGCAATGACTGTTCTGATTGGTCAGGCCCGAGTCACAGGTTCACACTTGGAGCCAGGAAAAACAAAATCCACCAAGTACCTGGATTGGGAGAGGAGGATCAGGAAGCCGGTTGGCAGGAAGAACGGAGAGCCTGGTGTTCTCTTAAGAAGCAGGATAACGGAGGGACAGAGCAGAACCAACTGCAAGTGGCAGCTGCTGTCACAAGTTGGGACATGAAAGACATCCCTTTAGGGACCTCAAGAAATAACAGCAACACTTCAAGGGGTCTCTGTTTCTGGAAATTAACTAGGTGGGAGACTTGGGCCATTGTGATTTGAGTATAAAAATGATGTGTTAATTTACTTTCCAAAGGAAGGCCTCGGGCATTTGATTACACTTGGAACTCTAGAGAAGACAGATGTCACTTAAAACGGAGTTGTAACGTATGTAATAAAATCCCTGCAACACTTTATTTAAACTCTTGTTATGGTTTTTTCAATGCCGTTTTAAAATGTTTTGTTCTGGTAGAAATACAAATCCATTTATAGACCGATTCTGAGGAACTGGAGACAAAGAAGTCTTTATCCCAGGCGGTTATTAAGTTGAAATTTTCCAAGGCAACCTCAGCAACTAAGAGATATGATTGCATTTGTCTCTTAAAATTAATTTCATCTTTCTGGTGTCTGTGACTGTGCCTTTTCTTTCTCATGCTCATGTTTGTATGTGTCTGTTGCCTCTCTTTCTTGGGCTTGCTCAGGGGTTGGTCAACTTGAAATGTCTTTGACATTCAAACTCACTTTGAATCTTCTACTCATTTATAGTTTGTTCTTTAAATTTCTAGAATTAATCAAAATTTCAGCTTTTATTTTTATGCAATTCCTCCTCCAACCTCCTTTTAGTCTTTTTTTTTTTTTTTGCTGTTTTTTACCCCATTCCCTTAAGTTGCATGTTTAGTTTACATATCTCATTGATTAATAAAGCTATACACTTTCTTTGGAATACAGCTTTAGCTACTGCTCATAATTTTTTATATAATGTCTTCTAAAAGTAAAGCCATTTGTATTAATTGTGACACTTGACATTTTTGCTCTGATGCCTTCCATTTATTTTAGATTTTCCTTTTTTAAATTCTTATTGCTTCTTTTTTTCTGATTTGAATGTTTTATATATCTCTTTACTCTTCTTTAATATAAAGTTCCACTATGTATCTTATTTTGCTCATAGATACTTTCATATTTTAGCAGTGATATTTAAACTTATGTCTCCCTACCAAAATTAAGTAATAATTCTACTTCTGCCCCTTCCCCACCAAAAGCACGGGACCTTTAATAGGCTTTTGCTTCCCCACTTTTAGTTTTTGTATATAGTCTCCCCTTTCTGAGTATTGCTTAATTAATATGGGATTTTTATTTCCAACCAATTATTAATTTTTTTATTAGAGTATATCTCTTTTCAAATATTCTTTCTTAACATTTGTATTATAATTTGTGCTTTCATTATTATGAGGTTGTTTATGGAGATCTCATAGTGTAGAGGGTAAGTGTGCAAGCTCCAGAATCAATCTGAGTTCAAATCCTGTGTGTATGACTTTGGGTAAGCTACCAATGGAAAAATAATAGTAAAATGTGATTTTTTTTGTACAAGGAAAGAAATAGTGATTAATACATATGCTTAGGAAAATGGCTAACAATGATTAGCAGTCAAAAACTGTAGTAGAGTATTATAATACAATTTGATTTAATTATAAACTGTATTGCATTATTTTCTCCCCTCATTCTTGTGCTCCCTCATCTCCTACCTTGAGACTTGTATTCTGATTTTTTTTATTTGACTTGCCCGTTTTAGTGATTCCTTTACAAAAAGCCCAAAAGTCTTGGCATGTGTGAATATTTTGTTTGGTTGGTTGTTTGGTTGGCTGGTTGGTTAAGTGGATAATTTTGAAATTATAATCCTTTACTTATAGATAGGAAAATCAATGTCAGGCTCATTCTCTTCTCTGTATCAGAACCTTTATCCAGGTATGTCTAGGTGTTTTTCTCTCTCTTATTTTTTTTTTCCAATTTTATTTTAGAGAGAGAGCACATGAGCAGGAGAGAGGGGCAGAGGGAGACAGAGAGAGAATCTCAAGCAGGCTCCATGCTCAGCGTGAAGCCTGACTTGGGGCTCAATTCCACAAGCCTGGGATCATGACTTGAGCTGAAATCAAGAGTCAGATGCTCAACTGAATGAGTCACCCAGGCGCCGTCTCCTTCTCTCTTATTAAATCTGCCTGGTACTTAGTAAATCTTTTTGATATGAGAATGCAAGTCATTATTTAGGCCAGGGAAATTTTTTCTTTCCCAAAATGTAGTTGATTATTCTCCCCAAACCATTCCTTTCTTTTCTTCTGAATCCCTATTATTTTCACATTAGATATCTTGGCTCTATCCTCTATATCTCTTACCCTTTCACTCTTGTTACTACCATTCCTTTGTATTTTTGTTCTGTATTGTGAGACAGCTTGTCCATTTTTATCTTCTAAATCACTAGCTGAATATTTTTCAGGGTCCAGTCTATAGTTCAATTTCCTTGCTCTCTTTTAACATTTAAAAGCTATTCCTTTTCTCTTCACAAACATTTACGATCTCAGATTGTTCTCTTGCACGATCATCTTGTAACCCTTTAAGAGTTTTCCTCGTTTTTTTTCTTTTGTTTTGTGTCATAGTGTATCTTAATTCCATTATTAAATTGGCTTCAACAGGTATCACCTATCTGATTTCTCCTTGGTCTCCTCTTTTAGGGACTACTGATTCACTTGTCATCTTTATTTGTTTACTCATGCTAGTGCCTGTGAGTTGTTTTGGCACCTGGGCAGGTAAGGTTACCAGTGTCTCCTGGGCATAGATGCACAGTGTAAGACTGACAGGTGACCAAAGGAAAAGTGGAACATTTTCCCCCACTTGTTATCAACAGATTAGCAAAGTGAATCCTGTTGCCTGGCATGTCAAGGACAGCTTTCTAGGATCTTATGGTTCTCTATTAGTGACAGTGAAGTGCTGTCCCCAAGCCCATAGAAAGGAAGCTGTTGATTCCCAGATTGGTGCTGTGCTTAAAGGCAGCCAGGACCCATGGGATGAGAGGCCTTCCCAGGGCCACACACAGCCAGCAGATGGGGCAGTTCCTTTATCTGTGCTAAGGGCATCTGTGGTCTCAGCAACCTGGCCTCACTCAGACAGCCCTGAGAAAGGTGGTCTTTGCCACAGAGCCCTTCAAAGGTAGGTCACACCTTCAGTTACCCTCCTCACCAATCCCTACTGATGAAAATATGGCTCAGGAAAGCTATCATTCATCAGCCCCTCATCTGCACCTCTTCTCCAAAACCCAGTCTTTTTTTTTTTTTCCTTAGCTCTTCTTAAAAAAATTCCAGTATAGTTAACATAAGGTGTTATATTAGGTTCAGATGTACGATATAGTGATTCAACAAATCCATACACTACCCGGTGCTCTCTGGGGTGCCTGGGTGACTCACTCAGTTAACCATCCGACTTGGCTCAGGTCACGATCATGTGGTTCACGAGTTCGAGCCCCACGTTGGACTTTGTGCTGATAGTCAAGAGCTTGGAGCCTGCTTTGGATTCTGTGTCTCCCTCTTCCTTTCTGCCCCTACCCCCCCACACTCTGTCTCTCTCTCTTTCTCTCAAAAATAAATATTAAAACAAATTTTAAAAAACAACACCCAGTGCTCACCACAAGTGTGTTCCTTAATCCCCATGACCTATTTCATCCATCGCCGCCCCCCCTCACCACCTCTCTGGTAACCATCAATTTGGTTTCTATAGTTAAGTGTCTGTGCCTTGGTTTCTCTCTCTCTCTCTCTCTCCCTCTCTCCTTCTCTCTCTCTTTTTTCTTTCGCTCGTTTGTTTTCTTTCTTAAATCCCACATGTGAGTGAAATCATATGGTATTTGTTTTTCTCTGACTGACTGATTTCTTTTAGCATAATACTCTGTAGCTCCATCCATGTCATTGCATATGGCAAGATCTCATTCTTTCTTATGGCTCAGTAATATTCCATTCCATTCCATTCCATTGCATTCCAATACTATCCTTTCTTTATCCATTCATCTATCAGTGGACACTTGAAGAACTTGAAGTCTTAACTGTATGTGGATTGCCTCCAGGCTCAGCAATGGACGACCCTCAATCTACAGATGTATCCCCAAACCAGGGAGTCTTCTCCTGGAATTGTATTTAAATCTTAAATGACTCCTAGGATACCATTTCATGCTGGAAAATCCTGCTGGAAAGAAAAATACTTATTTTTTCTTTTTTTTTCAGAAAAATTAGAAAATTATTACTTTCTGCTTCAGAGAAATGGAGAAGTATAGATTTCATGAAAGAAAGCTATGAATTTTATGGGGTTTTTTTTGATGCCTAAAAAGGGAAGACTCAGAAAATGCAGGAAGAGCAAAACTTCCTACCACTATGTTTTCAACCTGACTGTATCAGACACAATGATTTGCCTATTCAGTGGACAGGCCCACCTCCTTATTCCCAGTTAGCCATAATCCAGAAGAGGAATCATCATTAATCTGAGCCAGTCATGGAAACTCTATTTGCCTTTGCCAGAACTTACTCTCCAGCCTCCCTTATTGCTAGGGACAAATTCTGGCCAAAGACACTTAAAGATATGTGTTTTGGAGGGCTTTGTTTCCTCCCTTTCATTCATCCTGGAATGATGGATGCCTGGAGCTATGGCAGTCATTTTGTGATCATGAAGAAAACAGGACAATCATGGAAAGCCAACACATTTAAGACGGTAGATTGACCTAGAATGGAAAGCATCAGGTATCTGCTTATAGAAGTAAATCACTAAGCATGTTTAGTAATCCTATAGGTACTTATGGTTTAATCCACTGTTGTTGAGTAATTAATTTGTTATTTGCAGTTGAAAGCATTTGTAACTGATGTAACGATGTTTGGTTTGGTGTGCTGGGATTATGCAAAGGCAGATAACAAAGATCATTTTCTTTAAAAAAATCAATAACAATATATTATAAAGTAGAACTCAAAGTTCATATGAAATTTTAAAATACAACAGGAAGCATCAAAGTAAATTTCTGCTTGCAGTGGGTTTATTTTTGGCCCATGGTTATGGATCATCACTCTCTCCTATACCCTTAAGAATTTGGAGGAAGAGAGTTTCATAAAGAGACTAGATGAGAAAACAAGTGTTCTCCCTTCAATAAGGATCAATAGTCAACAGTCAAGCAGATTGTTGCTGTCGCTGTTGTTGATACCATTATTTTTCCATCAGTGACTGAAGAAGACAACTTCTTCCATTTCTGACAACTCAACATCAGCTTGTGCCATCCTGGGAAAGATCTGGTTTACCGTAAAGATTCAGGGGAAATTATGGATGCATTTTTCAATGGAATTAAAGTTAAATGAGGTTGTGATTTAGAGTAGTTAGGAGTTTGTGTTATTTATTATTTTTTGAATTTTGCTTTTAGCTGCTTTTTAAGTAATTTTTTCCTTCTGAAAGGAAAACTGGGCAAAATAAAAATAAATGCTGCCTATTATTACTTATCATTTCTAGGTACTGTACTAAACACCTCATAAGCATCAGATCATTAAGACTTTGTAAGAATTCTATAGCACACCATCTCAGTCATGGTTTCGCATATAGGAGAACCAAGACTTAGAAGCACTATGCAATTGGAAGAAGAGATTTTTATCTACAGAGCCCATATTTTTAATGCAACACTATGCCCTCTTCCAAAATGAGGTGTAATGCTGCTTGTAGGACTACAAGATTACATGTTAACATAGTGATCTGGATCTTTTAACCAACACAACTGTTTGATGGTGACATAATTGAACTTCGGATTCACCTTTTTAAAAATTACTGTCTACACCTTTGATATTGATGTGGCAAAATTAAACCAAAGGATTATTAATACAATGCGGCAGAACTGGTTTCTTCATTGTTAACCAGTGAGATGTTTATTAAGTAGTCACATGCATACTTTCATTGTATTAGATTCTTAAAATGCCAAATTAAACACAACTCTGACGGTCCTTGAGCTACAGGTAAAGTGAGGGGGGAAAAAAAAATCAAGGTTGCTGTGGGGCATGTCACAGATAATCTGAACATAGCACAGTAGTTTGGTTCATAAGACAGTGCACATAGTCTCTGACTTTTTTTCTATATTGACAAAACATAATTCCAATTTTCACACTGTCACAGTACAAATAGAAGTGTGACTTACGTCTCATAATTTGCATAGCTGATTTCATGTCCTTTTGACCATTCCATCATGTGTCTGACAGTTACAAAATTGTTTTTCTTTGGGACATCATTGGTATATGCTTACGTGCCAAGGAATTTCCAAATTAAACCATTGGGTTTATTATCAGACGCATGGGGAACCTGATCCCAGTATATGATAATCAGTTTCAGCAAATCGATAAATTAGGCTTTACCAATACTCAGATATGCAGCTTCATCCTAGGGGAGCTCTTGGATATTCTCTGAGGGCCAAGATGGTGAATAGACTGAGCACTCCTGAGGCCTGGGGTTAATCAGTTCAGAATCCTCTTCTGTGTTAAGCACTAATACACATTAAATTAGAATACTATAAACCTACAAGAGGTACCTGATGAGAAGCCAAGCTTGGGATAGCTTAAGGATCTTTATTTTTTACCATGGGGTTAATGAAGGAAACTTGAATGACTGGCCATTCATTGGCCAGTGTGAATGAATGACCAGTCACCCTGCCTTAGTCACCTGTATCACCAGGTGATACCGAGACCACCTGATACGGCCCCATCCTTTTTCCTTTTTTTTTTTTTTTTTAATATATGAAATTTATTGTCAGATTGGTTTCCATACAACACCCAGTGCTCATCCCAACAGGTGCCCTCCTCAATGCCCATCACCCACTTTCCCCTTCCACCCCCCACCCCCCATCAACCCTCAGTTTATTCTCAGTTTTTAAGAGTCTCTTATGGTTTGGCTCCCTCCCTCTCTTTTTTTTTTTTCTTCCCTTCCCCTCCCCCATGGTCATCTGTTAAGTTTCTCAGGATCCACATAAGAGTGAAAACATATGGTATCTGTCTTTCTCTGTATGACTTATTTCACTTAGCATAACACTGTCCAGTTCCATCCATGTTGCTACAAAAAGCCATATTTCATTCTTTCTCATTGCCAAGTAGTATTCCATTTTATATATAAACCACAATTTCTTTATCCATTCATCAGTTGATGGACATTTAGGTTCTTTCCATAATTTGGTTATTGTTGAAAGTGCTGCTATAAACATTGGGGTACAAGTGCCCCTATGCATCAGCACTCCTATATCCCTTGGCCCCATCCTTTTTCCTAGAGATGCTTCCTGCTTACAGCTCAAGCTAAAAGACAACTCTAGGTAGCCATATTTTGTATCACATGACTTGTTCCAGACACAGCTGATTGGACCAGGGGTGAACACTGACCCAAGAAAGCCAAGCCAAAGCTTGTCAAACACATAAGACATGGCCTGGCCCCAAAACGATGAGCTGAGTCAACCAAGATCTTTATTTGAGATGACAAGAGAGAATGAAGTATCATCGATGGAGATGGAATAGAAAGAAAATGACGTGGTGGAGTAGGACTGGACAAGATCTCGGGGAAATGATTTCTGAGCAAGATGAGGAAACAGATATGACAAGGAGGCAGGAACTCCAAGGTAGAGAAAAGATAGGGTGCACAGGGTGAACACGGGTCATTGAAGGAGAGGAGAGAAAGATGCACAGGGAGAAACAGAAAGAGGGAGGTGGGATGGGGACTAGCCCCTAAAACTATCTAATGCTAATAGTTCTCTAATTCCTGTACACAACTCTGTGTATATTTTAAAATGATGGTTTATAAAATAAACCATCATTTTAAAAAAGAGTTTCTTTCCTGCAATCAAAGGATGTGAATCACACAGTAGACAAAGTGGGGAGGTTAGCAAGTCTATATGCATCTTGATGATGAGTCCAGGCAAATACAGACACCAGAAGACGTTTCTGTGTCCTTTCCTCACTGAGCCAAGGCTCCATGGTCCACTCTTGCTAGAAGCTGCCAGACACTGTGTCTGAGGCGCTAAACAGTTCATTCTTTGAGAGTATTTTCAGAGGCAGAGACTTGGAATTCTCTCTCTGCAACGTGTCTCAGAAGTCTAACAATTGAAAGTGGTCCCACTTGGCGTGACTTTGTGGTCTGAAAAGCATTATTACTCAGAGCTCACTATCCTGAGAAGGGTGCATGTAAGTAACTTCAAATGAAGAGTCTAATTCTGAAAAGCAGAGTCTTTGGGTTTTCAGGTCTTTAAGGAGAAATTCACAGTTTTCTTGGTTGAGAATCTTCTGAATTGCCTCTGACTTAATTCTATGAACAAAACCCCTGAGACCAGCCACTGTTTATAGCTGAGGGAGGTATCTGTTCACTTAAATAGAGCCCGTCATGCTGGTAGCTAAATGCTTTGACAAGTGGGAAAGGACAAGTGAAATTATCTAAATGGCTCGAGCTATTTATCTATATATTGTAAGTGCTATATTTCCTGGAAAGAAGCCGTGAGTTAAGAAAATAGTTTTAACTTGTTCTCTCAACTTCCTGGCTGCTACGATACTCAAACCACATTTCAATATTTCTGGGTTTTGTCTGACAAAGTAGAAGCGTGTGGAGATGGAAGTGAGGAGGGGAGGCAGGGAGAGGATGTAGTGAAGACAAAATCAGGAAACTAGAAAGAATTTCAAGGGTCAAGACGCTGCAACCCTTATGTGCATGAGGGGCTGCCCTGAAACCGGGGTGGATGTGCCTTCTGTTTAAAATTGGCAACGATGGGGCGCCTGGGTGGCGGAGTCGGTTGAGCGTCCGACTTCAGTCAGGTCACGATCTCACGATCTCGCGGTCTGTGAGTTCGAGCCCCGCGTCAGGCTCTGGGCTGATGGCTCGGAGCCTGGAGCCTGTTTCCGATTCTGTGTCTCCCTCTCTCTCTGCCCCTCCCCCGTTCATGCTCTGTCTCTCTCTGTCCCAAAAATAAATAAAAACGTTGAAAAAAAAATTTAAAATTGGCAACGAGAACATTATATATTTAGACCCCCCCCCCCATCTGTATCATATCGCCAAAAGCCACTTTAGCCAAAGAGTTGATTACATGGGATCTATTTGAAAGTAAAATCTAAAATTTTGTAAAGTGGGGGGGGGGGGCACCTGGGTGGCTCAGTCAGTTGAGCATCCGACTTCAGCTCAGGTCACGATCTCACAGTCTGTGGGTTTGAGCCCCGCATCGGGCTCTGTGCTGACAGCTCAGAGCCTGGAGCCTGCTTCAGATTCTGTGTGTGTCTCTTTCTCTGGCCCTCCCCCTCTCATGTTCTGACTCTCTCTGTCTCTCAAAAATGAATACATATCTTAAAAAATAATAAATAAATAAATAAATAAATAAATAAATAAAATTTTGTAAGTTGGACTACACATCTCCAGGCATGCTCTTTTGATCCTTATACAAACTTAGCAAATAACTTTTTCTCCAGGGCAGGAGGAGATTACTGGTGAATTTAATATGACTGGGCACCTCTGAACTGTGAGGAAAAAAAAAAAAAACTCCAATATTTCTGTAGCACCGTAAATCTGTGGCTTGTGAAATGCTTCATATATTATTTCATCCCTGTGATAATACAAAATATAAATAACATAGTTGTTCTTATTATTTCCATCTCTCAGATGAGAGCGTTATGGCTCTGAGAGATTCTGTGACTTTTCCAAGGTCTGCGTGTAAGAAGCAGAGGTCATTGGTGACTCGGGTCTTTGGTGGGGATGGCTGCTTCTTTTACTCTAGGTGGACTCTCCAGGAAACTGAAGATCTTGGCAAACTGTTCGGGGTCAGCTTTTCAGCCGGTGACCAGCAGCCAGGAGGGCTCAAGACAATAGTAGGCAGTGGGTCTTGTCCCAACAGCAGGCCAAGTGCTCTCTCTGAGGGTAGCTTCCAGGAGGCCACTTCCCACTCCCAGCTTGCCAATCCTCCTGAGAGATGATGTGAGCTTTCTCTCTCCCCAAGACAGAAAGTTTGACAGGAAATTACGACACCTCCTCTCTGTCTTCTCATTTTCTACTCAAAGCATGACACCCCAAGTGTGTTGTTGACTTAGTCGCCATCTTTATTAATTATCTATTGGTGATTAACAAATTAACCCAAAATTTACCAGCTTGAAAATATATCATTAATTATCTTTGTTTCTGTGGGTCAGAAATACAGGAGAGGCTTTTGTTGGTAGTTCTGGCTCAGGGTCTTTCAGAGGTTGCAGCCAGTGGAAGGTGTGACGGGCTGGAGGCCCCACCTCCTCGCCCTGTGGACCCCTCCATAGTACGGCTTGGCTATCCTCACAACATGGAAGCTGGCTTCCTCCAGAGGGAGTGAATCCAAGAGAAAGAGCAAGGAGGAAGCCCCGATGCCTTTTACGTTCTAATCTTGGAAGTCCCACGCCATCATTTCTGCCACACTCCATTCATTAGAAGCAAGTCACTAAGTACCACTCACATTCAAGACAGGGAATTAGAGTCTAGTTCTTGAAGAAGGATTATCAACGTATTCACAGCCATATTTCACAGTTACCACATAGGCTCAGTAGAGCACTGAGGAATCTCAATAGCATTCAAGAAATGCATGACTCCAACAACTTCCAGGTAATGAAACCAGAGGGATGAAGATGCATTTGACTCACGCACCTAGTCACAGGTGGGTTACAGGATTGTTCTGATGGAGTTCCGAAAAAGGTGTGGTCATTCTTCTAAGAAACAGAGTCATGAACACAGCGAATGGATAATTACAATATGTTGCATCCAGTAACAACCATGACAAAGATTTATTGAGCACTTACTGTATGCCCGTAGTAGCCAGAGGGGTCTTCTTGTTTTAAGTCACATAGTCTTCACAACAACTCCAAGAGGTAGGTACTGATAATATCCCCACTTACTTATGAGGATAGTTAGTAATTGGTGCACCTGGGATCAAAAGATCATGAACAGAGTGCTAAGGGAGCCCAGAGAGGATGTGCCTCCTCCTGTCTGGGTGGTGGTCAGGGTTGTAAAGGTCATCCTGAACAGGGACATATTTGGGTTGGGCTATGAAGCATGAGTAGAAGTTTGTTAAGCCGACAAGGTAAAGGAGATGTAAAAACACAGTCTGGGCAAGGAATTGTGAATACCGAGGCTAGGGTGTGGAGAGTTGCTGGAATTTTCCCACATCCCTCTCATATGTTCTGGTGAATTGTTTGGTGAGCAAGCTTTTTGCAGTGTTCACATCTACATTTTACATAGTTCATACCCACAGTCTGATTTTGATCCAACCCCGAATGGAAATTCTTGCACCAATAAGACCTTTAAGGAAATAGTGATGGGTGTGGAGACAGAGGAAAGCATCCACAGCTTGCCTCTGTCTAGTTAACCATGTGGCTCAGAGCAGACTGGGAATGAGGTTGCCCCCTTAAGTTCATTTCCCATGTGGTCTGGTTTGCTTTCCTTTGATCCCTGCTATAGACAGTGACCATGATAGCTCTGACCTGGCCAGCTGTCCCACTGGTGTCTCTGGATAATCACAGTCTAGCCGGATAAACCCTACCTGCATCAATGGGGATGGAGGGGGGACCCAAAAGCACATGTTTTAATGACAGGAACCATCCTTCTATAGAAGGATATCAGAGCAAACTCCTATTTAGCCTGAATAGGTAAATAAGGTTGTGGTGGTTAGCTAAATATTTTGATTAGCTAAGGGTTACTCCAGAGGTCATCCATACATTACTAATTTTCAAAGAGTTAGAATCCAGTAAGGCCCCACTTTGTTCTAAAATAATGTTGTGCGTGATTTAGTATTTCTATGAAGATTCAACAGCACTGTGGATGTTATGGATTCTTAAAATTCACATTATGATGGTCAGGTTAGCTGTGTGAGGTCGAGAAGGAAGAAAGAAAGTGGTCAAAGAATGTTTTCCTGTGGAAATACTAAGCTTGCTTTGGGGATTGAGTATGGAGGTCAGCTTAGGAAGTCATGCATTAGGTTGCTCCTGGAATGAGCAGGCTTTCAAAGAGGAACTCAGAGCCACGCCAGAGGTGAGGTGCCACTGTGAATACTGTCTTGGGACTCCCCCAGCCCCTGGCTAGAAAGGCATTTATTGAAACTTCCCTGCTAATCAAAATCGGCTTCAGAGGAAGGTCAGAGTGTAGTTTCTAGGGGCAGTGCTTCATAAGGGCAGTAATGCATCGCTGGGGTTCTAGACCCTACTGGAAATACAACAGTGTGGAAGAAAATTGTATTTCTCAGAAGTATGTGAATTTTGATAAGAAACATTGTTTGCAATGGGGTGGGGTTTCACACTAGCTGTGTGTCAATTTATCTTCAAAAGAGGGCAGGTCTGGTTGGTTGCTGGGCTTTTGCTTGAGTAGAGTATGCCAGTCTGGGACAGAGCAGAATTGTTGACAGAGGAGAGGAGAAAACTGGCACTGTCCTCCCCTTCTCGCTTCTACTCCTCCACGTTAATGGTGAAGAGATTACTTTAGAAAATCATTTCGGAAGGATGCTAAATTATTAGGCTTCCCACTCAGGTCATTGTATCTCTGTCTGGCTTTGTTCCTAATGCACTCATTGTTTAAAGCTCGCTGGTCAACTTCTCTCATGACCCCGTTCTCTTCACTCTCCACAATGTCAGAAAGTTGATTACACTTCCATCAGAAAGAAGGAACGATAAAAAAGAAGGAGGATCTAGAACCATCACGTGTTCTACTTTTTGACAACTCTAATTTTTAAAAGGGGGGGGGGAAATCAATGCAGGGGGTTGAAACTGGTGTTTAAAATGGGGTTTAAAAATGACCTATATCTGGTTCTAAAGTAAACTATACTAAAAAGCATTTTAGCAATGACCTAAGAGGCTTTGCAGATGAGGAGACTGCCATCCAAGGCGACTTGCTGCAGGTGACAATGCAATTGCAACATAGAATTAGGAGGTAATCCGTGAGATGTAGAAAAGGATCCCCAGTGTGGCAGCGGAAGGGTGTGTCCACCTGGTCATCATTTCTTTGTGTTCTTTCCTTGCTTTTACCTAAGGAAAGATAGGGGGAAGGGAGTTACTCTCGATAACTTGTGATTACCCAGGATTGCTTGTGCATATAACACAACCAGCCCGGATTGCATACCGTTGTTTGACAAACATTTATACAGTAGCTATAATGTGCCCGGCATTGCTCCAGGCAGATTCTGAATATGAACCCATTTCACGATCATAACAACCCCACGAGCCAGGTACTATTTTTATCTCCAATTTACAGTTGGGGAAACCGAGACATACAGCTAGCACATGACAGAGGATGGGGGGGGGGCACCAACACAGTCTGGCTCAGAATCTATGCTGTTAACCACTAATCCCGCCTGAACTCAGAGCTTTGCCCTTTCACTTTTTCCAGAAGTTTTTGTTGTAATCCCTGGTGATCTGCCGAAACTAATGAACATGCAGAAACCTGGTGCTAGTGAGAACATAGACTTTACTGGCTGAGAGGGGTCCCTGGAAGAGTCCTTAGGAAGAACAATAGAGCAACACGAAGACACCCAGAGGAGATTTTCTACAAAAACATCAGCCTTGTTGGGAACAGAGGGGGAAGGTGGGTGAGGGCGAGGCTGAGGGTGTAAGATGTAGTCCATATGGGATTACATTAAGACATATGTGTATACGTGTTTGGAAGTCTGCACACATGTGGTTCTGGTTGTGTGTGAAAGTGTTTATGCATTCATGTTTTTATACTCACTGTGTGTGTGCGCGCGTGTGTGTGCGTGTGTGTGTGGGGGGGAGGGGGCGCCGTGCACCCGTGGGCTTGCTAATATACATAGAAGGCACTAGAATAAATTCCTTCTATAGTGACTTGGTTTCTGCCTGTGTCGTGAGGTTATATCCACATCCAGGTTATTCTGCTTCAGGAACAGCCAGTCGTTCCTGTCCACCGAATGATTTCGATCACTCTTCTCCTTGAGCCAAAGGAAAATGAAGCTGCGAAAACAAGAATTCTAAAAGAAACACTTCTTTTTTTTTCCCCATTAAGGCTATTATTTGCTCAGAAGTCCAGAAGATGAGCAATACACTCCCCTGGTATGTTGGCTCCCCAACCCACAGCCCATCCCCATGGGCAGTCAGGACCTACTCTTGGCGATCACAGGCATTAACTGGCCATGAACTAGGAACTTGGGAGGGCCTTCCAATGTTCCACTTCCCCAAACCCTTAAAATTTTAAGACCCCATTCAAGGCCAGCCCTGCTGTCCCCAGAAACGCCGTCTATACAAGGGTTTTTCAAGAAGCTGCCGCCTACGAGCAGACAGGGGAAAGGAAAAAGAGCGTTGTTAGGCTGCAGGTTTAACACAAACTGCGAGCACGATGGTGGGCACTCGTCTGCCCGCAGAAGCGACACAGAAAGAAGTGCACCGCAAGGTGATGGCTGGGCCGATATTCCTGAAGAAGCCAACAACAGGGAGAAGGCGGCCAGAACCGCTTGGCCGCCGGGATGACACGCAGGACCAGCAGAGGGCGCCACCGCGCTGACTCTTGTCTGGCTAGGCGGCGCAGGCGAGTGGGGGATGCTCCGAAAGGCCAAAGATGGATCGATTCAATACTGTGCCCCCTCCTCTGTCTCCCTCCAGCTCCTATCTCTTCTCTCCTTCCTGCCCCCTCCTCTGTCCCTCCCTTCCCTCTCTTCTCTCAGTCTTTCTTTCTTCCCATCTCTGGCCCCCACCCCCTCTCCAACTTGAGCGGCTCACCCCAGGGAACCTCAAGTCTAGTAACTGAGTGTTAATTATGTCTGAGTGGATTCTAGAGAAAAAGAAAACCATATACTGTATCAGCAGAGAAATGGTTTCACTATGAGGAAACTAATGATGCTTTTATCAGGAACAATATAAAGATTGCTTTTTTACTAGTGTGTGTCCCATAGGGTTCAGGGCTATGAGATATTTCTGTATCTGGCTTTAGGTTCCTCTGAGCTTTTACATAATCAAATCAATATAGCCATGATTCACCCTCTGGCAACAACTGCTCCCTGCAAGTTTGCTGTTGCTTCTTTAGTGGCTAAAGAGAAAATAAATAAATATATAGAAAGGAACTTATTATGAATCTGTAAACATTGATTTGTTTGGTCTTCAGTCTTCCTTTTAATTGCTCTGCATACACGCGCACACACATGCACGTGAAGCGAGCGTAGAAGTTCATGGTCAGAACACAAAGTGGCAGAGTATCGTCCAAGTAGTTTCCATTGTCTGTACGGAGACGGCTCATCCTGCTCTTCGGAGTCAGATTTGTCGCTGGTGTCTGTCCTCCAGTGTCCTTTTCAGACGTTGTCTTCATCTTCCTTCCCATCCCTGTGAATTCCCTCCATTCCGGACATGATTTCGGTTCTTGCCTTTCTCTTCGAGTCGTATTGTTTTTATCAGGAATTTCCCTCCCCTCTGCCTGGCAGATATGCTCTCCCTGGGACCTATATCTCAGCCCAGCGCCATCCGTGAGAGTTCAGGCTTTTCTCTCCCCTGTCCTGGGGACAGCTGGCCTGGGCCCCAAAGAGAACAAAATGTGGGAGGGGGAAAGAGGAGGGAGGGCAGGCGACCACCTGAGAACAGATCTCACCATTTCCTCGGGAAGTGCACCTTCTTCCCTCCTCATGTCTCCTGAGCATCAGCCCAACCTTTACAGCTCACAGGAGGATAGCACTGGCAACAGCCCTTGAAATCTTTCACAACACAGGCAGTTGGCCACTCCTTTCGCTTCCCCTCCCTTCTTTCTCTGAGTAAATAAACAAAGACATCTTTCTTTCAGACTAAAACATGGAGGGAGGATTCAGTGTCATAGCACACTGTCATCTACTTTTCATAGACGAGTGGGGATGACAGGGGTCTCCGAATATGGCTTCTTCAATGCCACGTGCTGCTTTGAATTGACACAAAGTCAACTGAGCAAATAGGTGTGGTTAGCTGGGTTTGGGGAATAAAGGTGAAACCTCACAGGCACCTGGCTGATCACAGGGATGGGCGAAGATTGTGCAGTCATTTCTACCTGGTCCCGTACATTAGAAGCCTTGTTCATGATATGCTTCCTTTTTCCTGTTTCTCCGTCAGAAAGAGAAAAGGTTAGAAGTGATAACGTTAGAGGCTCAGTCAGTCAAGCGTCCAACTCTTGATTTCAGCTCAGGTCATGATGTCACGGTTCTTGGGATCGAGTCCCCCATCGGGCTCCATGCTGACAGTGCAGAGCCTGCTTGGCGTTTCTCCCTCTCCCTCTCTGCCCCTCCCTTACTTGTGTGCTCGTGGGCTCTCTCTTTCTCAAAATAAGTAACCCTTAAAAAAAAAAAAGAAGTGATAACATTAGAGGTAATAACCGAGACGAGCTAGGAAAGAAAAACCACGTATGTAATCAGGTGTGCTGATTATCACAACTGGGGAGGACAGTTATCACAAAAATAAAATGGTTCCCTGATTCTGGAGGAGTCTTATTACTGAAGCCACCTTTCCATGACAGGGATGCCACACTACTCTAGAGAGAAAACTTTGAGAACAGAATTCTTTAAAGTTCTCCCTTCTTTGGGTAAATATTGGCCATTGAAAAACATCAGCCTGCAGGACTCTCAGTGCTTCTGTATTCCAGGACCTCCAGCCATCTGGGCAGACATGATCTGGCTTGTATTTCAGGGAAGGGAGGGGATAGTCAAATAGTATCGGCTGTTGTGTCTCTAGCAACACTGCATGTTAGCATATGGAGAGTCACAATGGCTGCTACTTATTGAACATCTGCTTTGTACCAAAGATCATGCTAGGAGCTTTGTGTGCATTATTGCATTACATGAATTCTAATCCTCTGGACACTATAGCAAAGAGAGTCATATGATTCCCCTTTTATGGAAAGGGACGCTGAGACTCAAAAAGTTTAAATAATGTGTCCAAATTCATAGAGCTGGTATATGGTTGAGTCTCTGGGGCTTTCACCACGCCAATGTCACTGAAAGTGTGGAAGACATGCCAAGGTGGCCTTAAATGGCTCGTGGGCAAACTCATAAAAAATTATATAATTACACGTTTCTTTTTAATAAATATTAAAAATCGTATCACTACCACATTAAGCCCCCTGTTTTATGGATGTTCGTACAAAAAGGCTATTTTTTTTTTTTTTTTTTTTTTTTTTTTTTGGTTAAAAAGAAAGAGAAGTGATGTCAATTCGGTAAAATACATTGAGATGTGGAAAGTGCAGTATGGTAAAGCTCACCAGAGAGGCAAATGAATGACTGGAGTTTGGGGAATGCCACAGTTGACCAGTTGACCACCCTGCCTCCGACACCAGGAAAACAGGAATATCGTTAGTAGCTGCCTTGAATTTTGTGTTGAGAAGGATTCTGAGGCCCCATGTGTTACCTATTAGTGATGTCTGCCTTGGGGCACCATGCAAGCTTGGGGGGAACCAACAGTGACTTGTGAGGCCTCTTTGATCAAGCCCAATATGCTCCTTTCCCCGAGGAGGAAGAAGCCCAGAAAAATTAACTGAACTGTTCAAATGTTTTGAGTCAATAATTCTATCATGGATAGCCTTTTTCCAACAGATTCAAACATTTGCTCATGGTTCCCCATCAATACATTCTGTCCTTCGGGGAGGGGTGGTCATGATACATGCATAGTTTCACCCAGCTTAAGTTATTTCTAGCAGACAGGCAGAACTGGATTAGAATCCTGCCCTATTCCACGTGTGATTGACGGGAGGAAGTGACCTTTGAAGTTTCCTCCTCCACACAAGAGATCATCCTCACAGTGCTGTTGGAAGGTTGGATGAAATAAACACCAACAGTGACAGATATGCAGAGTAAATGTTCCATTAACAAGACTATTACTCTGTTATTCCCTATCCATACCGTGGATGCTTATTCTATGCCTACTACGTGCATGGACCTTTAATCGGTAGGGTTTGCACCACAGGGAAAACAACAGTCAATTCATTTCTCAGGTCACACTTCCCGAGGCCTTTTATGGCCATCGTCTCTGGCACACAGCTCACCAAGCTCACCAACACACAAACACACTGATCCTGACCACATGCTCTCACACCAGAAAAATCAGAAAATACACGAAGAAAAATCCAATAATACTTACTTGAGGTTTTTAAACTCCTTAGGGGTAGAGAGATACAAGGCAGTAAACCAGCATAGGGAAAGAAAAACAGTTTGAAAAAAAAAACTAATAAAAAAATCCCATAGGAAGGAAATGGAAACCCCCCGCCCCCCAAATGGAGCTAAATTGTGTGGTTGCCGTAGCTGCTTTCCTGGAAAGGGGGCCAGAAGCTGAGAGCATGGAGCACTTAGACTGGAATTGTTTTCTAAACAGATTTTTTTTTTGTAGCGTGTATTTTTCACATACTTTAACCTTTCTCAAAACACCCTGGCCAAAAGCAGTAAAAATGCTGTACTATTAAACTTAAATTAGGGGCCTGTGTCAGCTGAGGGACCCAGCTGGGTTTCTTCTGGCAACCGGGCAAAGGACAGGCAGGGAAGGCGGCACCGGGCGTATTACCCTCAGGTGCATGCTGGGTGCAGCCCGGGAACACTCAGCTCAACTGGACCCTGGCTAATAACGGCTAAGGCAGGGTGGGGGAGCAGGGAGAACATTTTTTAAAAATAATGAAGGTACATGTGTATGTTGAGAAGGTAAAAGAGAAAAAAAGAAAAAAAAATCTGTGTGTGTTCAGAGCCAGCAAGAGAGGCTATGACTACAGTTTCATTTGGATTCCTAGTCCCCAAAAGCAAAGCCTCTTAGGATTTGAGATAGGGTGTTAAGGGGATGGAGAGGGTCCCAAGTTTTATTCAGAACAGCGGTCGGGGCACCTGGTGGCTCAGTTGGTTAAGCGTCGGACTTTGGCTGAGGTCATGACCTCATTCTCTGTGAGTTCGAGCCCCAAGTAGAGCTCTGTGCTTACAGCTTGGAGCCTGGAGCCTGCTTTGGATTCCGTGTCTCCTTTTCTCTCTCTCTCTCTCTCTCTCTCTCTCTCTCTCTTAAAAATAAGTAAATAAACATTTTAAAAAAACAGTAGGTTTTAGCTAAAGCCAAGTTGGGCAAAAGAGACATGGTCACAAGTCACCACCAGGGTGGCCAAAGAAAAGTCACTTTCCATCTTGTGATTTTCCACAGCCCTAATTGGGGACCCAATTGAAAGCTTTAGGACTTCTTTTCCTCAGGAAAACAAACTCTTGGGTGACAAGCTGAGTCAACTTACCATCGCGAGAGCCCGGCACAGCCTGACTTGCTCAGAGGGTACCTGAGACTCCTTTCTGTATTCAGGGATGAGCGGGCTTATTGATCTTATCGGAAAATGGGCACTTCAGCTTCTCTCCGAGGAATCAGCCTGGACGCGTCAGCAAAGAGCCCCTTTGGACTCATGGACGCAGGCTGAAAAACGTACTTACGACATTTCACGTCCACTGGTTCTGGCTGTAGAATCAGTAGTACCGGCTGTTTTGTCTGAAGGTCCGCTCAGGAAGAAAGGGAGAGAGGAGGCACAGGATGACCTGAAGACCGCCCTGGTGGGGGTCTGCACCCAGGCACATCACACGCAGGCCCGTGGGCAGACACGGAAGCCGCCGGGGGCCCGTTGAGCCTTGGCACCAAGATTGTTGCAGTTGGGAAGGGCCTGTCGCTGCAGATGCTTTGCAGCGAGGATGGAACATATGAAGCACCTGCTGGTGCCACCAGGGCTTACACTTGGGCTCTGAGCTTCGGCTGCTAGGATGTGACCAAAGGAAACAAATGTTTGACCAGGCATCTGACGACATCCGTCTGGTTCTGCGTGTGCGCTCGCAGGGCCTGCCTGGCCTGAGGGGTCTGCTTTTGGCCGAGATGCAAAATGGAGGCCCATTGCAAATACGGGTAATGGCAAACACGGGCAAAGCCAGCTCAGGTGATTGTGTTTTTCCCTATGTAAATCCCTCACTAAGATGAGCTTCTTCCTATTTTATTCCAAGCCTGAACTTTCAGTGTTTGAAGACAAGGGACAAAAATGGACCTGCGGTGTCCTGGGTACTGGTTGTTCTCTGGGCTCCGAACCCTTCTCCCCTCCCCAGTTGGGATACTTCAGGAGCCTCAAATCACCGCTGCTTGGACCACCCCACAAGCAGGACAAGAAAGGTGAGGCTGAAGGAAAGGGTGCCCAACAGAGCTCTCTTGGGTGGAGGCCCCCCAAAAAAGAAAAAGCAAAGAAAACAAAAAGAAAAAAGAAGAAAGAGAAGAAGCGGTTATTTCCTGGGCATGTTTCCTGGGGCTTTTTAAGAATTCCCAGGCTCCCGGCCAGTGGTGGCTGCCGTGTCTCAGGGGCAGAATGATGCCTGGTAGACTCTTGGTTAAGTGCTTGGGGAGCGTGAGCCCAAGAGGCTCTGGAATGGAAGAACCACCAAAGAGAAGCGAACGAGGCTTACTCTGCCCATATTCTGGAGCTCTTCAAACCTGGGGGAGGAAAGTGGGTAGAGGTGAAGACCCAGACATTGTTGCATTACGAGTGCCCCCGGCCCCCCGCCTCCTGCCCCCAAAATCATGATTGTTTTATGCGGTTCTTTCTTCCCTCGGTGAGGAAAATGGGATGTGGTGTCAATTACTCGGAAAAATATACAAAGTCCTAATGGCTAATCTATTCTTCTAAGTACAAGGAGGGCTACTACACCTAAGAGACTTGATCTAATTGTATAATAAAACTCGAACCATTCCAAGCAAGATCGGACCTGCCGGGTCTGTTGGAGAAGCTCTCGCTGCCGCTGCTGCTCTGGGCGGGAGAGCGGTGAGCTGACCCTGGAAATTGCTTGTGGGGAAAATCAGAAGCGGGACTGAAGGGGGCGGGGAAGATGGCTGCAGGGAGCAGTGAGGGGCCATAAAGATGTTGGGCCATAAACAGTATCTTCTTGTTTTACGTGTCTCCGTGGTGACAGTTGTTCTTTCGGCCCGAATGTCTATGTCAAGAGCCTAACCTTGGAAAGAAATCCACGGTGCCGCCCCATGATGTTCTCTCCCTTCTCCCCCTGCCCGGCTCGCATCCTCTGCAGATTGTTGTGTAAAAAAAATCCACGGTGCCAAGCCTGGTCACATAATTTATCTTGTTTAATTTAATCCTCCCGACAACCCCCCATGGAAAATCCAATTATCGTTTTACAGATGAAAAGTCCAAGAAAGGCAAAGTTGTCCCAAGTTTCATTGCTAAGAAATGACGGTGCCGGGGCGTCCAACCTGGGCTTTCTAACTCGCTTCTGTCCTTTGCTGCTCTTCCCCGGGCTGTGCCTATTGTGGGGTATCACACCCTCTTCACCACGCTGGGCCAAGTGTTTGGGGCGCAAGGTGTGGTGGGGAGCCGAGGCTGGGGAGGCGGGTTTGTGTGCTGGGAAGCCAGTGGCAATGAGGATTCTAAAATTAGCTTTTCTCTTTTCAACTCTCTCTGATCCGACCTAAAAACATGAAAAGGCTTGCAACTCCCTTGCATGTAAGTCCAGTGACAGCTTCTAACACCACCACAAAAGGCAAACCCTCTGTTTATTTAAGCATTGGGATTTTTTTTTTTTTAAAGAAAAATACATCTGGGAGTAGAAGTCACTGGGTTATAAATGAGCTCTCACCCCACCAAAGAAAAAAATAATAATTATAATAAAAATAATGGCACCATATTCTCTGATAAACCAGTGCCAGAAAAGCTCTTGGGGATCAAGTTTTGTCAGTCCCCAGCTTTTACCAATTTAAATTCTTGGCAGAGTATTAAAAAAAAAAAGTATAAGGTATTTGAAACTCCAGTCCCTCAGGTACTAAATCTAGTGTTTCCTGGCAATAGATGAATGTTGCTAGAGTGAAAACCTAGCACCACAGGACCATATCTCCATAGCTGTTCGTATTTATACTTAACAGACAAATATGTCATTCTTTCGGGATCCCTTTACAGGGCCAATTTCTTTTTTCCTCACATGTTACCCACCCTTTTCTGATCAAAATGAAGGCAGGCCAAGGCCAGGACGCAGAGCTTGAGTTAGTGCGATCGATGCTCTTTTGGTGTCAGAAACCACGTTTCCCCAAAGGTGCCTAATTTCTGAAGTCACAGTCTAATGAAGAAGAAGAAGAAGAAGAAGAAGAAGAAGAAGAAGAAGAGGGAACAGGACGCTTGAACCTCAGCACTCCATGCAGATGGTGAGTGGAAGCAAGATGAATGTTTTCTGGTGACCGTCACTAGTTGATGGCTTCCCATGTCCTTGTTCTTTCTAGTGTGACTGTGATACACTGGGAGGGTTGGAACTCTGTGGTCCCTCAGATGTTTTTGCCAGAACCTCGGCTTGGCAAAGGATGCTTAACTCTTGTTGCACAGTTGGCAAAAGAGTTCCGTTGTGATATCAACGTCTACACTCCATTGATGAAGGGTCATCTTTTCTACCCTGGCCTCCTGCAATTTTACCCCGTTGCAGAATCCTCTAGTTACTTCCCAGAATATTTTTCTATTCCACTGCCTCTAATCAAGTTTGTCCTCTCTCCCCTCCTCCAGCCTCTGCTAATGGAAGTTTAATCTAGAAATACCTGGAAATATCTCGAATGACTCACCCTCCCTGAGTCTACAGACCATATTTCAACCTTCATCATAGAAGGGAAGGGGACACACATTTATTGAACATCTACTACATTTGGGGCGCATGCTTACTCCTTGCCTAATTTTAAAGTTGGATGAGAAGTCTTCTAAATCTCATGAAGAAAGGAAGGTATTAATATTTTAAGTACTTTGAAACCCTAAGAAGCACTGCATAAAACATTGCAATATGTCACTTCCATTCTTTTGTCCAATCTAGTGCTTCATATTTTTGTAAGTGGAAAATACATCCTTTAGCATTCAGAAAAATGAGTTTTCAGTCAAAATGTTAAGATATCTCAACCCTCTGTACTTCGTAAAATATTTATATCATAACCTGAGGGACACAGGGATGTCTCGACAGGAATGGAAAATAACTGGGGTGAGGATTTTCAGCAAGAAGTTGCCACGGGAACTTTCCACAGCTCCTGTGAGTACCACTTAAGCTTCAGCCCACATGGCAGCCTTCCCCTGGCCCAGGCTACTGAGATACTACTCAACCCACCAAAGCAACTGAGAACCACAACACCAAGTCGTAATGGCAATCGGGTCAACTTTTTCTTTTTGTCCTCCTGTTCCCAAAATAAGGCAACTGCCCAAGGCAGCCCCTGCTCTGTACCCTTCCTTTCTATTCTCCTAAGAATTGCTCTCCCTTTTGGTCATGTTCTCTCACTTTTGGTCATGATTTCCATGCTAATCTCTATGCCTCATGCTGACCTCTGTTCAGGGCTTTGGTCCTGTGTGCCCAGCTGCCTATGGGACATTTGAACATGGTGGTCTCACCTCAAACTCAGCATGCCTACAAACAAACCCTTTCCCTCCCAGAGCTCCCTATTTGAGTCAACATCCTCACTTTCCCAATTACTCACATCTGAGATACTAGCACCCTTCTGATTCTCACATCTTAATGTTAACACTGGTTGCCATTTATTAATGATAACAACTAAGTCTAATTGGATTCTTCCTATGTGCCATGTGCTTTGCCCATTTGGCTTCATAGTCTCATTGAGACTTTATCACAATTCTATGAAGCAGTTGTTACTATTATTGTTGTTGTTGTTATTATTATTATTATTCAAATTTTGTATATGAGGAACAAACTCAGAGTTGGGAAGTGGTTGGCCCAAGGTCACATCGCTGAGTGTGGAACGGCAACTAGCAAGTTCAATTCAGACCTTGGTCTGTCCTTCTCCCAGAGCCTTTACTTCCCATCTCTACACTATATGGCAATCAGGTAGCATCTGACCAATTCTTCCTGATAAATATCTCTTGAAGTCATCAGTCCTGGTGTGTTCCCAGGCCATCTAGCCCCTCACCATCTTTCTCCTGAACCGATTTCACTGGCACTATGATTTCCCTGGATTCAGACACTTCCCATCAGAGCCATTATCTTTTAAGATAAATGTCTACTAAATTGAACCAAAACCAACCTCCAGTGGTTATCCATGAGAGCAACCTTACCCAAAGTGTGTTCTGGAATATTCCCATGCATCCCCCTCATTGGAGGGGCAAGAGTTTTCTCTGTGCCAGGAAAGGGACAAGCCAGACTAATGGAGCTTTCAACCTAATAAAAAAGTAAGCATTGAAGAAAAGTTACAGAGGTGATGAATAGTGTGAGAAAAAGTAGAGAATGGTTATGGGGGGCCCTGATCTAATGTCATCTAGCCAGCGGGTCAGGGAAGTTTCTTGTAGGAAGATCCATAGGGTATACATTGGGTTGAAGGAAACAAAATATGTTTCTTTATTCCATGTCTTCTCAAAGCCTGACAATGTGCTAAAGAGCAGCATGACTTTCCAAGGAGGTGACTCGGTGGTATGCAGTGTCTTCTAGATTCTCTTGGTCACAGCGCCCTCTGTTTTATGAAGCACCTTACACAGTGCGAGCTCCACAGGAGGCTAATGTAGAAAAGGCTGCCATAGGGAATCAAGTTGAAAATCCTCATCCTGGCCTTGGTGGTCCAAACACAGTTATTCATTCACCTCAAAAAGCGTTGCCTCATCCTACCTTTTTCCACATCCCCCACAATTAATACAGCCACTTGCTGTTAACATGGTTCCACTCAGCTCCTGAGGTGTGCAGGCCCACCCCCCTCACAGAATGCTGCCTTCTCCAGCTCACACTCACCAAATCATACCCCACTATCTGGTCCAACTTGAAATTCCTTTTGCAACCAAGAGAACTGTTTTTTTTTTTTTTTTTCTTTTTCTTTACTTTTTCAATTTAGGCTCTCTCATTTTACAGCGCCCCTCCCCCCTCCCCAGCCCTTAACTGTCCGACCTCATTGCGTGGAGAAGATATTGAAATCTAAAGACCTTGGTTCAGGCCCCAGCTTGGAGTCCACTGTCTACGTGACCCTGGGCACCTGGCTGTTCTAAGTCTCAGCTTTCTCATCTGTAACAAAGAAATATTGTTCCCTCAAAAGCTGAATCTATTTTTCTGGTAGGAAGTGGTGAAAAGGAGCATATTGTGGGAAGAAGTTGTCTTTGCAGAAATGCTCTCTCTTGGTCTTCGAGGGAGCCCGCCCAAGCTCTTTCCCACGCTGTCCACAGCATCAGTCTGAAGCCACTGTTCCTCGACCCTATACTACCATGATACCTGGGGCTTACGTTTACCACCCTCTCCTCCTCTCCCCACCCCCCACCCCTAGCCATCTCACTCAGCCTGACTACAGCCCACACAGCCCTAGGTTTTGACTGGATTCCTTGATCACCTTGTCACCTCAGCCGGCCCTGGGGGGAGGTGGCAGAGCTTACCTCCTAGGATGGAAGACCAGCAAGATGAAGCCTTAGAAGTACAGTTGAGATGTCATCATTGTCTTTGTTCCATTCCATCCTGTGTCCCTGGTTATCTCAGATGGGAATGGAATCACTATCTCTGTCTGTCTGTGGTTTGTACAGAGAAGGGACTCCATACACACAGCTGGTCAAAGTGGTGGCACAGGAGGACCATGGGCACAAAGAACAGACACGCTATAAGCCCTCCTCAGAGAGCCTTCTCTGCCCCCACTCCAAACTTGATCAGGTACCCCAGTCTTCATCTTTTCCTTTGGGGTGCTCCTGACTACCACCTGTGAAGGTTCAGAGATTGCCCAGCTGGTGGTCAGCTCTAAGACAGTCAAGCCTGCCTTGTCCCCCTGTGTCCCGGTGCCTGGCACAATACCTGGCCCAGAGTAGACCATCAGTAAGTGTTCAGAGAACAATTGGATGAGATGAATGTAGAGTTATTCTTTCTTTCTTTCTTTCTTTCTTTCTTTCTTTCTTTCTTTCTTTCTTTCTTTTTTTTCTTTATAACTAGGCTCCACATCTAGCATGGAGCCCAACACATGGCTCAAATTCATGACCCTGAGATCAAGACCTGAGCTGAGATCAAGAGTCAGACACTTAACCAACCAAGCCACCCAAGCACCCCTATAATATTTACTTAAATGTGACTATGCCTACACTTTTGCATCTCCTGAAAAGTAAACTCCATTAAGACCTAATTTCCTTTAGTCCTCAGACTTTTACTCTAGGCAAGAATTTAAAGGGATTAAGAACTAAAGTCAGGTAGACCTAGATTTGGATCTTCTCCTCCACTTATTAGCTGTGTGAGCTTGGGAAAGTCTTTTCACCTCTCTGTGCCAGTTTCCTCTTCTATAAAATGGGAATTATAATCCTAACCTTTCAATGTGACTGGATGGAGTAAATAATAATGCATGTAATATCTTTGGCACAGACCCTGGCTTATAGTCATTCACCAAAGGTTAATGCCGTTGTTATTTTAGTTGTTGACTGATGTATTTCCAACCTCAACAAGCTTGCAGTCTAGTCTAGGAGACACAGAGCACCTTAACACTCTGGTCATCAGATGGGCTCACATCCACCTCATGTTCAAGTGTAACCAGCCCTGCAGCCTGAATTTTAGACCTTTGTAGGGTCATGTTAAATGTGCACCACCGAAAAGGAACTGAGGTTACTCCACTTGGCATGTAGTTTTTAGATCCCAGTTGGAATTCTAACTCCCCAACTGGCAAGCTATGTGATCCTAGTCAAGCTACTTTGCCTATTCTCCTTTTTGTTTCTGTTTCATGCTTATGAAATGGTGATGGATACCTCATTAGGCTGCAGTGAAGGTTAAATTAAATAAGATAGCACTCATGAAAAGGCCTTTTGTAGAGTAGGTGTGTAGTAACTGTTGGTTGCCTCCAGTTCTTAACCCATGTTCCCCGCCTTCTATACCCACCCCACATGTCCACCCCACATGCTTCCCTGATGTGCAGGAAGCAGTCCTCAAGAAGAGAGGCCCTTGCCCTCCTGGGGCCAGGATTTCACTCTTGATCCTGTAGAAGAAGGACGCACGGGGGCGCCTGGCTGGCTCAGTCAGTAGAGCATGCAACTCTTGATCTTGGGGTCCTGAGCTCAAGCCCTTCATTGGGCATAGAGCTTACTTAATTAAAAAAAAAAAAAAAAGGATGCACAGTGTCCGAATGTCCTTATGAAATTTCTGGATTCTAAAAGAGATACAAAGATTCTTCTTGGGAGAATTCTCTCAGCTTTCTGGACCATCAGCATAGGGACCAAATGCAGATCTTCTTCTTGCCTTTGTTCCCACTTCCTTTCTTCCCCTGTTAAGCCTGCAGTCAGAAGAAAACTGAATGGCCTGTTCTCTCTGCACCCCACTACACCTCTTTCTGGCTCTCAGAGCCAACGGTACCCCTCACCAAAGATCCAGAAAGTCTCCACCTAAATGGAAACACCCGCATTGGTTCCTCTTTTGCAAGCCTTCTGACCTGGAATCTCATTTCTCTGCTCCCCATCCAGTCCACTTGCAGCTCTCACCTGCAGAGGAGGGAGAGGGTAGAAGTAATGTCTTCCTTCCCCCAGTCTTTTAATTTCTGGTCTGTAGTGACTCTTCAGTGTTTTGTACCTTATGTCCTTGAGACCTTCAAGGTACTGACTAAACAGTTGGGAAGAAATGGAGGAAAGTACAGGTAACTAATTGTAATATAAGAACCTTTGATTCTCTTAGAAATTTGCATGACAGTGGCTCTTGAAGAGGGAGTGATTTTGTGTGAGAAGTATGGTGAAGACAGGAACCAGAAGCTGAAGAATGTGCTCCAGTTGAGGGGCTGGGGTGCTGCCTGGGGTAGGGATGGAAGGAAAACCAATGGCCACTGAGGAGGGACAACAGAGACCAGGCATATCAATGGGGATTTAAGTTGTGTACTGTAGAGTCCATGTAGACTCCTACCAGATTTTCAGTAAAATTTATGCTGCTCACCAAAGTACTTATGCAAATGGAGTATTTGGGGGGAACTCCTATAGGGGCTGAATTCTGTAACTTGGGTTGGTGTGGGACAATAGTAAGGAGTGCTTGAGAAGAGGCAGGAGCTGGAGGACAAAGGGACCATCTCCACCTGGCTGTCATGCAACACATCATGGTGCCTGTTCCCATGGAACAGATGATCTAATGGAAAAAACAAATATGCAAACATCCAACTTGAATCCAAACACAATGACCTCAAACCAATAAAGATTGGTAACTTCTGACTAGGGAAATCAGACAAGGTATCAAAAGTTTTAAGAGATGATGTAGGTAGAAAAGGGTAAGGCCATGCACGAAGGTAGAAAACAGCATGGTAGTGTTTAAGGAAGTAAGGCTGAGTAATAGCACGTGACTCGAGAATAAGGACTCACGCCAGGGGGAGCTTGGACGCACTTAATGGAGTTGGGGTTTTATTACCCAGACACTGAAGGTTTTTGAGGACACATGTGGCGTATGGAGCACACATGAGGACCTCAGAGACCGGTTACAAAAGAACTGCAGTCATCTAGATGAGAGAGGATTAAGGCTTGAATGAGGGGTCCTAGCAGGGCCCCCTTCTCCGCTAGACCAGCTAGGTTTGATTGTCCCTTTGAATGTGCCTGTAGAAGACCTCACAACTGTACGAGGAGTCACTCGTTAAGTTGTGCATCCGTTGGCAGAATTTGGCTTTGGTTGTTCTTCTCAACCCAGCTTTCTCCATTCCCAACATATCCATCAAGGAAATGAATCAAAGACATGCCAATAAAGCAGGTGATTGGTGGGCTGGAAACAATGCAGGAAGAGGGTCTCCTTGGCCTGCCAGTGGGGGAGCTGGGTGCTGGGGGAGAAGGACTGATGTGAATCCACGTGTGAGATTCAGCTGCGTATTGATCAAGCCCATTTGCACGTGAACCTCATCATCAGCTCCTGCTTAAGCCCTCGCTTCCCCGGTAATTGACTCTCGCATATTGATTAAGATGTTGATGTGTCCCAGGATTTCTCGGTGGTGATGCAGGCTCGCCTCCCGGCAGGCAGGGCTGGCAAAGCTCTCACTGTACGGCTGTCACTGCGTGCTCCTTAATGGATAAAGCTGTCATCTGAGAGCTGGAATGTCTTGCAGGCACAAAGACGAAATTAACTGTTCAATAATGTATGGGACATGGAAAAAACTTTACCCAACAACTCGAATTGATTGCTGTAAGTGTTTTGACTGCACTTGCCTGCTTTGCATAAAGTCAGCGACTTTGGCTAGCCTGATTTTCACACACAGCCATTTCTTGGCCTCTCTCAGGGTAAGAGTTGAGAGACTCCGGTGGTTGCCAGGAATGAGCTGTCTGGAGGGAAGCGGTGGGTGGGGTAGGGAGCAGGTGGGCACCGCTGACACTTTCCCTCGGGATCCTTGAGTGATCCCTGGTCTTTAAAGCAATGCATTCCTGGCAGTTCTGCGGAATCTTGCTGGAATCGATCATCCTGGGCGAATGGGGTGAATCACTGGGCGTGTTGTTCCTGGATTCTGTGACCTCACTTTGCCCGTGGCTCTCCTCCATTCCCCGGGCGCAAGGCTGAGGCCTCTTGCAGAAAGAGGCTGTCAGTCAGACCTATGGGGGCAGAGGGTAACTGGGTCACACGTTTAACAGCAGTTTGATAAATAATTTCCATGTCATCTAAGGTGGACCTTGCTTATTACTGGGGCTTTGGTGAAACGCCCGCGAACTCTCCCCCGGATACCAGAAACCACTGTGCATTTCTCCCCAGGCCTGCTCCCTTTCTAACCTGGAAAAGGGGAAGAATATCAAGGTAGCAAACCTATACCCTACATCTTTTCTGCCAAGCTCAGCCTTTTAAAAACATAACAAGATCCTTTGAACATAGCTGTGTTTTATCACAGGATCTTTATTGAAGTTTTAATCAACACAAGCAGCTGACAAAATAGGAGCTTGCAGATTCGGCTGTACATTATGTATCCTCCTTGTGAGTCTGAAAAAAAAAATCATAACATTAAAAGAAGAGAAAATAAACAGCCTCGTTTAAAAAACAAATGAATCCCACCAAACCAAGGAAATCCTCTCGCACCCAGAGGAAGGCCTGCCGTGTGGCGTGCCGACCGCAGCCCTGCAGTTTGGAGCCTCGTGGAGATCATTACCATAAAACAAATAACCATCTCGTTTTTGTCGCCCACTATGAGTGAACTCAAAACCTCAGGCCCGCGTCCAAAGATTCCTTCCCCGCAGGCCCCACCAGCTCCAGATCAGGCCGACACTTCTATAGGAGGGAAGGAGGGCACGGCCTCTGTGTGCAGATCCAGATCTTTCTCTCGCTCCAGCCACCGTGCAGTGGCCCATGCCTCCTCCCTTCACCACCGCCTCCGTCCCCCTTACGTGTTTCCGTTCTTCCCTCACCCAGCAACGGACACACATATGCCAGCGTGAGTCTGTCCACTTCAGTGTGTGAGACAGAGCTGGATGAGGAAAGAGGAATCCTTTTCTTTTTCTATCCCCGTCTGGTCTCCTGTTTGAAGCCAGGAGGCCATCTTGCGCTCCGGAAGGGCATCCCCTGGGCCTGCGTAGCTATTTCATTTAAGAAGTGGTGCCTGGAGCTGCACTTGGATGGCTCAGTAGGTTGAGCGACGGACTTCAGCTCGGGTCATGATCTCATGGTTTGTTAGCTCGAGCCCCACGTCGGGCTCACTGCTGTCAGTGCAGAGCCCGGAGCCTGCTTCAGATCCTCTGTCCCTGTCTCTCTGCCCATCCCCCACTCGGGTGTGCGCGTGCACGCGCTCTCTCTCTCTCTCTCTCTCTCTCTCAAAAATAAATAAATAAATAAATGAAAAATGGTGCATGGAAACTATTGAAGAGAGGGACCCTGGCGGCTGCAGCTTTTCCTTCTATGGCTAATGCCACTTGTCTCTTCACTGAGATAGGACGTGAGTGCAAAAGCAAGGGGAAGGTGGCCCCATGTCTCAGGGGGGCTAAGTGGTGTTGTGATGGAGAACTGGACTCTCCAGTTGCTTAGACCTAGATTTGAATCTGCTCTGCCCCTTAAAACGTGTGGGCCTAGCACCCAGGAGGTCTCATTGACAGAGAAGTACACATCGACAGAGAAATGGATGAGGAAGAGGGGGAAGATAAAGATGTGGCACAGATGGGGCACTCAGGCAAGGAGGGGATGCAAAGTACGAGAGAGAGATCAGCCGAGCTGTTTCCCCTTAGGAAGATTGCCTGAAACAATACTTTAACTGGGTTGTGAAATATCAGATGAATTCTGATTGGGCGAGAAGCCCTGGAGGATTCAAGGTATGACTAACCAAAACGTGACAGCGGGATTAGGCTGAGGATCCTCAGGAAACCTGGAGATTTGGATGGGGCTTTGAAGGCCAGATGCGGCCTGGATGTGAGCATCCGATTCTTGAATAGGAGAACGGCAGGCTCTCCTTTTGGGAATGATTATATGGCCATAATGGAACGATCATGAAGGGGCCACAGGGAGTCAGGAAACATGATCTGTCCAGGGAGGCCACTGCAGTGTGGAATAACAAGGTCCAGGGCTAAGGCTCTGATTCTCAAGATAAAGCAAAGATACGATATTGGTAGGTCTTGGAGGATGCTTCCCAGTCGTCTGGATCATCCAATATTGTGGTGCCTCTCATATCGGATTTTCAATCTCAGAATAGAGACTTCCCAGGAAACTTCCCTAGAAGTTCTGTTTCTGTGTTTATTGGTTTGCAACCAGATCCCGAGAACCGGATCACTAAGCAAAGGCATCTTCTCATAGTCCATTTCCCTCTCTTGCTTCCTCAGATAGCCATCCCATGCGTGCTCTGGCAGGGATTGGGGTACAAAGGTGCAATGTACCAGACGCTTCTTCCAGCAGACAGGCAAACTGATACACAGACGTGCCCAAAGTACTGAGAAGCCCAAGAGGACGCTGTGACTAACTCAAATGAGAAACACAGTTCACAGCGGGTGGTACCTCTGGACTGGTCTCTCCAAGAAAGTAAAATAGAGGTTCCAAGCTTTGTTCATCGCGGTGGAATGTGAGAAAGACTGGGAGAAAGCGGGGCAAATCTACAAAAGGGCACGGTTCGGTCTGGCCGGGCACCTGATTTGGTACAAAAATTGGGCTGGCCAGCAACAGCCCCACAACTGAGCCCTCGGGCTTTCAGGAGCCAACACTGCTGGGTGGGGGGGAGGGGTTCCTGGAAAGACTTCATAATTATTCTGGTCACCTTTAGCTCCTAGACTTCCCCAAGTACAGAGAGTACTTGCCCCTTGGCCGTAGGGAAGAGCAGTAAATTAGGTCAGAACTGCAATTTATCCTCATACGTAACTAGGGGGAATCGTCCCGGAGCCGGGATGACCAATAGCCAGCTCCCCAAATCTGTCTCAAGGCAATCACAGTAAGTGATTTGCAGTGCTGGGAATGGAAATGATTTATTCTGAGAACCCTGTCAGCATTGCTGTTAAATCATTTGTATTTTGTTATGGGACATGAGTAAGCTCGCCGCTCCCCAAACTACATCCCTTTGCTTCGGGGCCCCATGCCATTTCCCCAACTGGTCATTTCAGGTGACAATTAACAGGAAATGATGGTAAGGGCCCCAGGGTGGCCACTTTTCCAGGGGACTCTGAGTATTAAGTTTCAATTGCTTCTAGTCTCTGATCTAGGTCTCCAAAAGGAAATGAGCTTCTTTTATAGTTGTCAGAGAAGATCAGGTTTTTTCTTCTTCTTCTTCCCGTTTTCTGTTTTGTCCATTTTCAAAAAGTGAAACTAGAAGTTAAAGGAAAGGTTCTCTGGGGTCTAATCTGTAAGAAACACATCTATTTCTCCCACAATCCAAACTCTAAAAGGCAAGCTGAAAGAATAAGAAGCAAATAAGAAAGCCAAATGAAATAACATTTATTTGCCAGTTTCCCTTCAAGATGTGAGCCCCGTGTTATTGCGAACGCCCCAGGCAGGGTCCCTGAGGTGAAAGCACAATGTCCCAGCATTTCCTGCCCTGGTAGACGACCTGCTCATTCATTCTCCACTGAGGAACTTTGCTTCAGGTCCACAGAAGAGGATGTGTTGGTTTCCAGGGCGAGGTGGCAGACAGGGGTCCGGCCCAGACAGACCGAGCGTGCGGGGCTTCTGCCGACTGCGGCCGCCGGAGCTGGCGTGGTGCTTTTCTGCTGCCTCTGCTAAGGCAGCAAGCAGTGTGTTTGAAGTCTGGTCTTTGGGAAGGAGACCCAAGAGAACATGAGCTGGGCTTGTCTGGATATCAAAGTCCAAATTAAAAATTTATTCCAGTGTTTGAAAAATTCCTGGCCAAAACCTTCATATGGATTAAAAACACACACACACCCCCGCCCCGTTTTTTCAGTGTCTCCAATTGAGGACTAGAGGATTTATTCTGAAAAAGACAAAAAATACAAGCCAGGCCAGTAGTTCCATAAATGGACTCAGGTCGGACGGCTTCTTAGCTAAATCTGTAAGGAAAGTAATCTGTTAAACCACTTTGGGCAACTGGGAAGCACTTGTTTTAGTTATCATGTTTGAATCTTCTTTTTTTCCCTTCTCTGATTGCATGTCAGATCACCTGGCTTTACTGCTGAAGCTGGAAGGGAAAGAATGAGAAAAAGCTTCCCCCAACCCTCCACTCCACCCCCTCCCCGCCCCCCCCCCCACCTCGCCACTCCATCGGACAGAAAAGTAGAGATGAAAGTTGGTTTGAGGAGGAAGACGGAGGCCAAGCAGATGATCTAGTAGTAATTTTTAAATTATAAATAAGAGCACAAAAATCATTGAGGCAAAAACAGGAAAAAACTAAATAAGGATGAAATGAAAATTTGCAATAAATTTAAACCAAGGCCATTAACACAACTTACAGAAGGAAATGGAGCTAACTCGATACAGGGCATTATTAGTGAAATACAGACACAAGTTGAGGATGAGAAATCAGCTCCGGGGGCAAACCACCCAAATGAAAGATCAAGACAAATATATTAAATTCAGACTGAGAGCAAAGGGCAGAATAGAGGAAAGTGATGGGACCATATCAACAGACAGAAGCAACGTAAAGTGTGGACGGTGATAGCACCAGAACCACAAAGACAGAAAGCAACCTGCATAAAGGAAAATGCTAGGGATCAAATGAATTTACACAGGTCCTCAGGTCCAGGGTTTTTGCTATTGTTGTTTTGGTAAGCTTTGTAACTTCAAGTATAACTTATATCCCCAACATTAGTGTGCAGTTTGATGAATTTTTCCAAACGAATGTACCCATGGGCCCACCATTCAGATCTGGCCATGGAAGGTTGTCATGACCCCAAAGCTAACGCCTTTATACTCACTCTAATTATGACTTCTTAGACATCCATCGGCAGAGATTAGTGATGGTTGTGTTCGAAGGTCAGGTAGAGTCACGTGGCAAAAAAAAAAAGCCTTTTTAATTTCTTCTTTCATTCAACATTATGTTTATAATTTCCGTTCGTGTTGTTGCATGTGGTGGTAGTTCCTTCATTCTCACTGATAAATAATATTCCGTTATACGAATGCACCATAGTGTATACCATTCTACTGTTGATGGACATTTGTGTTGTTTCCGGTCTTGGGTTCGTAGAAAACAGCACTGCCCTGGATGTTCTTGTGCATGTCTTTTGGGACCCTTATCTGTACATTTTGGGGGGATATATCTAGGACAATGGTTGGGTCATAGGATATGCGTATGTTTAGGCTCAGTAGATGCTGTATAAATGGTCTTTCTGAGCATGTGACTACAGTCGTGCTGATGCTATGCGCGAGTTTGTAGCTTCATTTCTGCACCAGTACTCGCGTTGTCAAATTATCTGAAGTGTTACACATTTAGTGGACAAGCGATTACAATTGAGTGTGATTTTAATATTTCATGTCTAGGGGCGCCTGGGTGGCGCAGTCGGTTAAGCGTCCGACTTCAGCCAGGTCACGATCTCGCGGTCTGGGAGTTCGAGCCCTGCGTCGGGCTCTGGGCTGATGGCTCAGAGCCTGGAACCTGTTTCCGATTCTGTGTCTCCCTCTCTCTCTGCCCCTCCCCCGTTCATGCTCTGTCTCTCTCTGTCCCAAAAATAAATAAACGTTGAAAAAAAAAATTTAAAAAAAAATATTTCATGTCTAATTTTGCATCTTTTCACAAATTTGTTACCAGTTTAGGTATCGTTTTTGCGAAGTGACTTTTTAATTACTTCTTCCATGCCTAATGTATTATATGTTTTTGTTGTTTTAGTATAAGAAATCTTTAAATATTCTGGATACGGGTCCTTTGTTATATTTTTGGAAATCTCTTTTCCCATTCTGTGACTTGCCTTTCAATTCTCTTAATGGTATGATTATATTTTCTTTTCTTGTCTCTGTAAGGGAAAGTTCTTAATTTTAATAAGACTAATTTATAAATCTTTTGTTTTGTGACTAATGAATTTTAGGTCATTTATGTTTACCTGCACCAAGGTGATGAAGATATTCTCATGTGTTACATTATAAATTTGTTTTAACGTTTATTTATTTTTTGAGAGGGGAGGGCAGAGAGAGAGGCAGGCATAGAATCTGAAGCAAGCTCCAGGCTCAGAGCCTCAGCACAGAGCCCCATGTGGGGCTCTAATCCATTAACCACAAGATCATGACCTGAGCCGAAGTCAGATGCTAAACCGGCTGAGCCACCCAGGCGTCTCCTCCTGCGTTACATTATGGAAGCTTTATTGTTTAACCTCTACATTTAAGTCTGTGATCCATCTGTAACTGACTTTTGTATATGGTGTGAGATAGGGCTAAAAGTAATTTTTTCCCCTCTAGAAAAATAATTAACCCAAACAATTAATTAAAAGACCATTCTTCCCACACTGCATTACAATGATGGCTTTGTTGTAAATCAGGTGACATACACGCAGCTCTGTTTTCGGATTCTCAGCTCTGTTCTATGAATCTATTTGTCTCTACCCCAATTTCATACAGTATTAATTACTGTTGTTTTATAATTTTTGATATCTAGTAGTGCAAGTCCTTCCAGCTTCTTCTTCTTTAATTTTGTCTTAACTATTTCTTAACATTTGCATTTGCACATACATTTTAGAATTAGCTTATTAATTTCCATAAGAAGGAAGGAAGGAGGGGAGGGAGGGAGGGAGAGAGAAAAGAAGGAAGAAGAGAACGAAAGGGAAAACTTGCTGGGATTTTGACTGATTGCACTGAGGTAGAAGGCCACTTTAGAGAGCATTAATAGTTTCATAAGACTGAGTCTTCAAATCCAATTTATCTGATATATCCCTTCATTTATTTAAATCTTCCCAAACCATTCTCTGTAACTTTTCGCGGTTTTTACCTGTAAGCCAGGTGCATATTTTGCTACATTTATCCCCCAAAATGGACTTGATTTTTAAAATGCTATTGTCAGTGGTATCAAATTTAAAATATTCTTTTCTAATATTTATCATAAGTACACAAAAATGTAATTGATTTTTTCTATGTCAACCTTAGATTCGTTAGTCTAGCTAAATGTAATTATTCATTCTAATAATTCACCTCTAGATTCTATGTATACAAGCATGTCCACAAACAATATCGGGTTTATGTATTTTCTAGTCCGTACATTTTTAAGTTTCTTTTTCTTCTCTAATTACTCTAGCTAGACTCTTCAATACAATGTTGTATAGAAATGGTGAGAGTGAACATCCGTGTCTTGTTTCTGATCTCAGGGAGAAGCTGATTAAGCATAGGTTTATTAACATACCCTTTACACATTAAGAAGTTCCCTTCTATTCTAATTTGATGAGAGTTATCTTTTTAATCATGAACATGTACTAACTTATATCAAATGCTTTTTATTCACCTATTGAGATGGTCATAGTGTTTTTCTTCTTTGTTCTGTAACTGTGATGAATTATATTAACTTTTAAGTGTTAAACCAACCTTGCATTTCTGGAATAAGTTTTGTTTTGTCATGATATCTGAGATGTTTTAATACATCTCTTTGCTAATATTTTGCTTAGGAATTTTATATCTACGCTCGTCTCCCATAATGCCCTTGAGCAGTTTCAGTATCAGGTTTTTGTGACCTCATAAAATGAGAAGGAAAGTGTTTCCTCTTTTTTCTATACCCTGGAAGAGTTTGTGAAACATGCATATTATATTTTCCTCAGATGTTTGAAAGAATTTTCCTCTGGAACCATCTGGGCCTTAAGATTTCTTTGTGGGAAATTTTAAATTATGGATTTAATTCGTTTAATATATGAATATTAAAATTATCAGTTTCTCCTCATACCTGTCTTTTTGCATTTTTGTAGGAACTTGTTCATTTCACTTACATTTTCAAATTCATTAGTATGAAATTATTCATAACACCCTCTTGATATTTTTTAATGTCTATACAGTGTGTGTTGGTAATCTATGCAAACTCTGTTTTTATCTATTTTATCTAGTTTGGTCTTTCCAGGGATTGATTTGTGTTTCTCTAAAGGACACAGACAAATACACAGAAATCCACTATACAATAAAGAATTAAGAGGATGTCAACTGAAAGTTATATCATGAGTGGCAGTTTCAAGGAGGAGAAATTATAATTGATTGGAAAGACCAAGAGAGACTTATGAAGTGGGAAGACTTTGAAATAACTCTTGAGGAAAAGGAAGAATTTGGGAAGTGTAAAGAGAAGAAAAGTCACTGTTGGCAAAAGGGAAACTTGGAAATAATCATTTGGATAAAGTACAGCAGAGAATCAGGGTAAGTGGGAAGCCTGAAAAGTGGTAAGGTTTAGGCTAACGGGAGACTTGAGTCATAGACAATGAGAAGACAGTGGATATTTGCAATATTTTGCTATCCTTAATAATTGGTAAACATGAGGGATGTTGCGAAAAGATTTCAAGTTTTCCAGCCTGGTTATTGGGAGGATGGAGACATTTCCAGAAAAAAATAAGAAAAACAAGAAGTCAAGAGAAAGAGCATTTCAAGGTTTAGGAATTAAACTTCACAGGCACCAGCATAAAGCTGTAGACTGAAGCTAAAACTGGATGAGTTGTCAAGGGAGGAAGCACAAGGAGATGACCAGGCTAACTTCAGGGGCCATTGACTAGAAGCTCCATTTAGGAAGTAACAGAGAAAAGAGACAGCAGCACAGGAGACTGGAGCATGGAGCCATGGAAGCCAAGAAGCAGGGTTTTCAGTCGGGGAGAGTTGATCGTACAAACTTCCATAGAGCAGCTGAGTGGCAAGGACTGAGAGGGCTCCTGGATGTTGCATGTGGGAAACCACTGTGGACCTTTGTGGTATTCAAGGAGACCGTGAATGTTCAGTGTCAGAGGGGACAGAAGAGAGAGCTGCATCTAGTGGGTATGCTTTTCCAAGTTGCGCAACTCACATGTTCTCTCGTCCGACGATTATTTACTGGCTGTATTTGCCAAGCACCATCAGATGGCGGTCAACAAAAGAGGCATGATCCCTCTCCTATTAAAATTACTAGTAATAGAGAAGCTAAACATCAAATAAAAATGAAGAAATAATTGGAAACCTGATTAGTGCTTGAGGCACAAGAAGAGGGGTTATGAGAGAGAATAAAAGGAGGAGCCTGACTGAGACAGCAAGGAGGGGGCAGGGAATGCGTGACGTTGGGTTGCATGCAGGGGCATAAGTGGATTGTGATGGTCAGTATTCAAGACTAATTGAGGGCCTCTTTCAGGGGCCATGCAGATTCTGAAGTTCTAGACTGTACAGAGCATCGCAACCCTCCATCTTCAAATAATGCCCAAACCTCACTCCCCATCACATGCCTATCTTCAGGAGATAGAGATCAAAGGTGGAAATCTGTAGTTTGAGGCAAGTTTTTCTTCAAAAGCACATGGGGAAGACGAATCTACCAATGTTAAGTTATAAGGTTGAGAGACCATGAAGGCTAATCTGATTAATTGCAATTACCATTTCAACATTTACAATGTATACTTATACTCGTATTGTTTCTAGAACATCTTCGTTATCTCTGTCACTTTTAGAATGCTTGGGTCTCCCTACAGACTTGGTAAGGAGATTTTGTTAGGCCCAGATCATCAATCCAAGCCTTTTAAGGTAAGGGTGTTGCTACCTCAGAAGCCAGAGAGACATTTGCTAGCCTGGAAAGAAAGCACTAAACAGTCATTAGCTTCTTCAATCTGTTTACCAACCCACCTGTCACTGAGGTTAGACGGGCCTCAAAATTAACACTCTGCTCTATTTTGTCCATCAACAATGTTGCCTCACGGGATGTGTTCTCAAGTGGCCACGGGCAAACCTTGTTTTATGCCAGAGCTATGTTCCTGGGGGAAAAAAATGTCTAAATTAAATTTAGTTTATTCAATTCCATTTGAAATGACGAGTGTGTTTACAAGAACCCCCCACTCAATACTTTTTAAAGCAAGTATTCATCATTTTCTCTAAATGGTCTCAGAACTCCCGGCATGGGGAATGTTTGCTCGCTTGCTTTATCATGGTGGTAACTTTATATCTGGTTGGTTTCTTCTTACCTCTGGTGATCCCTCCATAGGAGCAAGGAGGGACCACGAAACTGTGCTCTGCCCCACCCTCTGTAACCCATCTCTGGCCATCCTGTCTCTGTCCTAGCCTCCTCTCACTGGCCAGTAGTGCTGTTTGGGTCCCTTGGGTCTTGTCTCACTTAGGCACCTTCTGGGAGCCCTTGTCCCTGGGCATCTGGGTTGGCCCCTGCACCTTGACCTGTCTGTGTTAAGACCTCTTGGAAGCCACTGGGACAACTCACCAGTGACCAGGGGCAAAGCAGCTGTATCAACTCAGCTTAGGGAAGCTCAAGTATCCAGTGGTCTTGGCTGTGTGGAGTTTGAAATGAAGCCCAACATATTACTCACGGCAAAACCAGGGGCCAGCCAAGTTAAATAGAACGCTCCCCGAAATGTTCACGGGCTGATTAGAGAAGGAAGCGCCGATTTGAAGAGCAGCTATTTTGTGCCTGCTTGTATTTTTTTAAACAACACGCTCTCCACAAGTGAGATGGGAAACGTAGAAACCTCAAAGAACGCTATTTGTTCATTTAAAAAGCTTAAACCCGTGACCATATGCCGTGTCTGTTTGACTTCCTGAGAATGGCCATAATTTTAGGGAGCCATTCTTTTTCTTCCAGAAACTGTGCTGAGGCACCTAGTAACCATGTTCCCACATGATGTTCATGCTAACCCTGTGGCATAGGCACCGTTGCTGTTCCCTTTTGCAGATGGCAAGCTGAGGCCCAGAGAGTAAGTGCATGCTGCTTTTAAGTAGTGCAGCTAGAATTTGAACCCTGGTAGCCAGCATCTATATCTTACCTGCTCTTAAACGTAAGTACCTGGGAGAATTCACGTAGAGAGCACCTCAAGACAAAGTCGTGATGTTACCTCCAGCGGTCTCTGTGTGGAAGCCAGTTTGTGCTTGAAAGAAATCTAAAGGCTAGGAATTCGATGAGGCTGAACACGCCCTGTTGAACCAAGCAGGACTTGAGTTTGCAGATTATTTTCCAACCAGAGGGAGCTCATTGACTTGGAGGAAGAGAGAGGATCATTTAATGGACATACAGAAAATATTTTTATTTTCAGCTTTTTTTTTTTTTTTTTTGTCCTCCCTAGTCCAACGGTCAAATGTGAGGCTACGGGTCCTTTCCTCTGTCAGCTTTCCTACCTGGGATTGTTTCAAGAAGCCTGACGCTGAGTCCTGGGTCCCCCACTGCCCAGGCCTGCCGCTTTCGTTTCATCAGGTACCTGCACCTCCCTTTGCAGCTGTGCGTCCGCATAGACATGTTTATTCGAGCACTGAGAGTCTTGCTTCTTGAAAGGCCCCGGGAATTAGATTGTTTTCCACACTGAAAGTTTTCATTTGAAAAATAACCCTCTTTGTTTAACTAATGAAAAGGAGGGGCTGCCCTCACTTCTCAGGCTGGATGAGAATTCCATGGGTAGTAATTCTGTTTCTCAGTGGAAAATGTTTCGGTTTCTTAATGTTGTTTTGCAGATTGGCCCCCGCCGGGCCCTCGCTCCAAGGACCACACATACACACACATGCACACTCGCCCATGCACAGTGCAGCACGTCCCACCCTTCCTTGTTGGGGGCCGGGGATGGCCGCATCCCCCTTCCAGCACCTGCAGAACAAAAACGAGGTGGGTCAGGGGCTGACACCCAGCCAGAGACATTGCCGTCTGCTCAGGAACAGAATGCCTTCCTGGGCCGTGCTCTGAATCCCAGAGGCTGGGTGGGCCGCAGAGGAAGGAAATTGGACTCCGAACTTCTCCTATTTCCGTGCACCCCTATGTCAAGCCATTCTCTCACACCACGGAGGGGGTGGTCTAACATTCCCTTCTCATTAGGTTAGTATGAGATGCTGGTAAAGGCAGCACTGTCATCATTGGACTTCAAGCGTGGCCAGCATGATGCGGAGCGGTCAGGGATGTACAGAGCATATCAAAATATGGCCCCGGAGGTAACTTAGTGGAAGGAAGAAAAACGTGGACGCTCAGATCAGACCGATCTGCTCTGACATGGAATAGCCCAGCCCATGGGCAAGCGGCTGGTGAATGGTTCTGAGCCTGTATCTGCAACTGTGGACGAGGAAGTCATTTATCCCGCAGGGATGGGCAGTGCCGTGGATGATGTTTATCACATAGCAGATGTCCATGGAGAATCTTTCTTCCCTTTTTTGTTCCCTGAAAATTGCCCATCTCCTCTCTAGCTGGGGAGACAAACCTCATTCCTGGGACACAAGGTACAAACAATTGTGTGCTGTCCCAGCAGCGCTGAGCACAAGGCCCATTGCAGAGTTAGTATGAGTGGTCAAGGGGGCTCTGTGCGTTCTAGGGACCCAAGGATCTGTCACCAGTGGGAACTGTTAAGTCCCGGGAATTTGAAGAATTCCTTCTGTCTAGATTCTTTGTATGGGAAAGAAACAGCTGCCTCGAACGCGTGGCTTAAACACAGCTCTGCTTAAAACGAACAAAAGTGATGGGCAAGATGACCACTATGTGAAAACAGACACCTTGAAGATCCACATGTGTAAAATGTAAACAGAGAGCCGGCTGTTAGCATGGGGTAAATGAATAGATTTGAAAGGAGATAGAGATAGTATGAACAAGTGTATCAGACTGCTTTTGGTTTTAAGTGACAAAACCCTCTTCTAATACAACCTGTAGCCAATAAACAAATGAGGAATTCATTGGTTCCTGTAACTAAGACATTCTGCATTAGATCCTCAATTAGGGGGGCGCCTGGGTGGCGCAGTCGGTTAAGCGTCCGACTTCAGCCAGGTCACGATCTCGCGGTCCGTGAGTTCGAGCCCCTCGTCAGGCTCTGGGCCGATGGCTCAGAGCCTGGAGCCTGTTTCCGATTCTGTGTCTCCCTCTCTCTCTGCCCCTTCCCCGTTCATGCTCTGTCTCTCTCTGTCCCAAAAATAAATAAAAACGTTGAAAAAAAATTAAAAAAAAAAAAGAAAATACATTCATTAAAAAAAAAAAAAGATCCTCAATTAGGACTAAATATATAATCGTATTACATGGTTTGAGCTAGCTCGCTGTCTTCTCTCTCTCTCCCCACCTCTTCATTTTGTCTGATAGCCTAATTCTCTCCTCTTCATGACTAACTTCCTGCTCCTGCTTTAGCAACCCCAGCCAAGAAAGAAACTCTCTTAGCATCTGCATGTCAAAGCCAGGGAAAACTCAGGCCTGAACCTGTCCCTGTCTATGGGATAAGGTGCCATGCTTTCTTTGTGGTAGTTGCCCAAAATGTTTGCGGAGCACCTCCTCTGTGGCAGGCACTGTTCTAGCCACTGGGGATGCGGCAGTGAGTGGGACAGACAATGCCTTGTCCTCTGGGAGCTTACAGTCTTGTGAGAAGCCAGCATGTCAGTTGAATTCTGTTGCCCCATCAGGAACCAAAGACAGTCCTCTCAGTTCACAAGAAGCTAAATCCTTGGCAAAATTAGAAGAGAGTCACCAAATACAATAATGTGTGTTGAAGGTTCCCGCATGTCAGACAAGCGTACGTGTCTCCACATTCCAGAGAGCAAGGCAGCCTCTGTGTGAAAGGTGCCTCCCGGAGGTGTGCCCCAGGCAGTATCGCTAACCAGAAGTGGCTTGGGCTCTAAGGAAACATCATCGATTTGGGGTTTCTTGCAGAAAATTCTCACAAGGAATGCAAATGGTTTGCATGACAAATACTGGCAAGCAGAATGACCCTGCAGCTCTTGGCATCTGCCCTTTTCATCCTGGCTGCAGGAAGTTTCCAGAGGTAAGAACTATACAGTTCGTGCTGAGTTGTCTGTCACTCCTGAGAAGCCCATGGAGGCCTTAATAGCCTGAGAACTATTTCCAAGGAGATAACACACACATATATGTGTGTATATATGTATATATATATATATATACACACACACACACGTATACATATATATATGTACATATTCATATATACAAAATGATTAGTTTTCAGGTCAAAAGAAGGTGGGATGTTCTATAATCCTATCATCAACTGTACAAAATGGGATCAATTCTGTGCCCTCTTTGCACTGTAATGGGCATTGTGGTTTTAGGGCAGGGAGGATAAACGCCTTCTCAAGTTTTCTGTATTTGGAGAGACCCGTAGATTTGTGTTTCTTGATAACTCGGGTGTGTGATGGGGTAGGAAGGAAGTCTCACCAAATGTAATTTTTTCAGTATTCGTTGAGTACCTACTATGTGCCTATCCCCTGATATACAGTAACAAGAAGTACAGTGTCTCTGCTTCATGGATAGAGTATGTAGGGCGGGGACGTGTATGCAAACTGACTACGCTCCAGTGGGTAAGTGTCCTAAGGGGGATGTCCAAGTACACTGCACTCTCATGTCTCTGAGAGGCATGGTGGGCTCTTTGTGCTGATGGTGGGGATGAATGGTCTGCACCTCCTCTCTGAATGGCTGCCTAGAACCCCCGCAGAGAGCCTTGACTGGAAGCTGGGAGATTTGGGAGAAAGGTGAGGACAGCCTTTTACAGAAGGCCTTTCGGCCACCCGAGGCCACGACTTGCTAAGCACGCTTAACCTCTGCAGGCCCACGGTGGTGCGAGACAAGCATCCCCAGGGCCTGCTGGACAATCATTACTTTTATTATGCTTCTTACTGTCAGGTACTCTGAAATCCACACGGACTGCTCTGATGATTTCAGGCTGTCCCAAAAGAGAAACTCAAGAATCGGTGATGAGCACAGCAGGAGAGGGAGCCGGCTGCCTATCTCAAAAGGGCACATCACCATAATCACAGATATACCGCGAGCATATGCAGAAGTGAATGTAACTGGGGGAGTGTATGTCAGCAACAGCCAAGAGGATACATAAACCACGTGTCCCCTTCCTGCCTCCCTCCCCCCACCCCCCAGAAAAAGGTGCCTTTAAAATATGTGATGGGTGCCCACAATGTCTCCCGGACCCTGCAGAACCTCCCCTCCCCCGCTAGCCACCTTTGCTGCTATTCCACTGAATTCACCCTGGGTCTCCACGGGGCTGGCTGTTGCCTTCATATTTCATGCGGAATGTGCAGCTTCCCGGGAGCCCCAGGCATGCCCTGCATTCTGATGCACCGGCCAGCTCTGACACGAGACAGCTCCAGAGCATGCCTAATGAGGAGGCTGACACCGAGGCGCAAGAGTCAGCCGGGCTGCGAGGGCCTGCCGCAAACGTGGGGTGACAGGAAGGCGGTGGGGGCGGGCCGAGGAGAGAGACAGTGGGCGCTGTTTAAGGCTAGCCTATCACCGGACTCCAACCCTCGGCCGAGTCTAACACCAGCCACGGATCGGAGCCTCGGTGAAGGAGCAATTCAGATCAAGGAACGTCCTGGGGAAAAGCGTCAAGTTAAGAGGGGAAGGAGAAGCTGTGAAGACAAGAGGGGTTGAAGATCCGAATTGCTCCCGCCCCGGCAGGCAAGGCTGCCGCCTGTTTCGGTGTTAGCTCCGTAGGAGGCCTGCTTCTTGGAGTCCCCTCAGAGACTACTTCATTATCTAAAGGATCCTGCTGAACAGAAGTTTTTCCTTCCCTTAAAGCCTCATCTACCTTAATTTCATGCATTACTCCCCATTTTGACTGGTTCTATCAGGACCAATAGACCCTCGCGTCCCCTGGCATTCAGGCACTTACAGGTGGGGGCAGAGTAAGCGTCTACAGTCACTTTCCCACCGCCGAGGATGTGATGCTGACAGGCTTCACACTGACACTGCCCTCCACCCGACACTTTTCCCTAGCCTCGCCCCCTCTGGCCATCCCCCCAAAGTGATGAGGTAGGCGAGGCTAAGCTCCGTTGGACACATCCAAGGCGACATGTCAGACCAAGGTCTCGAACACTGGCCGGCCCTCAGTGCATTCTTTCTTTCTTTTTTTCTTTAAGTTTATTTATTTTGAGGGGGCGAGGAGCAGAGAGAGAGGGAGAGAATCCCAAGCAGGCTCTGTGCTGTCCTGTGAGATCATGACCCGAGCTGAACTCAAGGGTCGGACTCAACTGACTGAGCCACTCAGTCTCCACCCCACCCCCCCACCTCAGTGCTTTCAAATGAGCTGGTCACCCATAAAAACTCGTCCACCATTCCACGTGAGTGTATGTGGAATGAGGTAGTGTGCCACGATTCTCAGTAATTTAACTTGGATTTACGACTAGTAAGGGAAACTTTCACATTTCACAGGGAATATCAATATTGAAGTCATGAAATGTAATCAAAAGTTTTCCTTTAAAACTTTGATTTCCATCATCGTCTGTGTGTGTGTGTGTGTGTGTGTGTGTGTCTGTATGTGTGTAATCAGCTTTATGCTTTGGCACTGGGGACAATAATCTCACAATAAGAATAATAATCTCTTATTGCATTCTTACCTTTCATTAATTGTCTCACGTCATCCTTCTGACACTGGGAGCCAGATGATATTGTCCCACTCTGCAGATGAGGAAACTTCTACTCAGAGAAGTTAAACAGATAGGCCAAGGCCACAGTGCTCTTGAGTGGTGGGACAGGAACCTCCTGACTTGAAACTCCATGCTTCTAACCCCTACAGATGACACTTAGATGAAGCCACTTTGGTGGGTAGTCACTTCCTATAAACACATCTTTAATATGACTCAATGCCCCTTTATTTTCAGCATCATTATTATTCATGTACATCCTGCCCACTGGGTTCTTGAAATATCTCCCTTGTTAATACCTGCATTTTCCTTGTGTGGAATTATATTTTACCGGTCTTATTTTTGTGATTCTTTAGAATCTGTCCTTTCTAAGAACAGAACATTCCCACTTTTAAACTGTAGGTTAATTTTCTGTCACTGAAGACTTTTAGAGTTAGAACCATGGAACTTTACAATGCGAGGAGACCTTGGAGATGCCCCGAAGAATTGGCCCTATGATATGCCAAGCAAGCAGTCATCCAATCTCCACTTAAGATATCCTGGATGCTAGAAAGCGCACTACCCAGTTCAACTGCTCCTGGGCCATCTCAGTTGTCACTCTTCCCTTCACGGCCTTGTGTGGAGTCTGCCCACCTGACCCATGAGCCAGTCACCAGCAAGAGTCACATGTGTCGCCGAATGACTTCAGCCCCTGTGTTAGTTTCCTGGGGTTGCCACAAACGGGATGTTGTAAACAACAGGAATTCGTATCTCACAGCTCTGGAGCCTAGAAGTCGGAAATCAAAGTATCAGCAATGTGGGTTCCTTCTGACGCTGTGAGAGAAGATTCCTTCCATCTCTTTCTCTTGGCTTTTGGTCATTCACTGGAAAACACTGGCATTTTGGTGATTCACCGGCAATCACTAGCATTCCTTGGCTTATAGATCTTTGCCTTCATGTTCACCTGGTGTTCCATCTGTGTGCACACCTGTCTCCAAAATGCCTCTTTTTTAAGAAAAAAAAATGTTTATATACTAAGAGAGAGTGTGTGCGCGCACGTGGAGGAGGGGCAGAGACAGAATCCCAAGCAGGTTCTGCGTTGTCAGCGCAGAGCCTGACGCAGGGCTCAAACTCATGAACTGTGAAGTCGTGACCTGAGCCAAGGTCAAGAGTCAGATGCTTAACCAAATGAGCCACCCAGGCGCCTCCAAAATTCCTCTATTGGATTCCTATTGGATTCCTATTGGATTAGGGACCGACCCTACTCCAGTATGACCTCATCTTAGCTAATTACGTCTCAACAACCTGTTTCCAAATAAAGTCATATTCTGAGGTAATGGAGGGTTAGGGCTTCAACATATGAATGGGAGGAGGGACACAATTCAACCCAAAACAGTCCTCTTCTGCGGATGAGCCCTGTAGGCCTAAGGTGAAGGCAGAGGCTTCTCTTTTTTCTGCTTTAACAACCTCCAGCTTGTTGCCAGCCTCTTCTGTCCTGGGAGTCTCTTCTGATCAGGCTCTTCTCTCTGTCAGTGCCTGAAAGGGTGGCATCCTGCCAGCTGGGCTCTTGAGAAGTTGCTCCCTCAGCCCCACGACTACTTCTCCATGTCAGCACTGGTCGAGTTCACACTCTCGGCTGCCTAGGTGTGTAGAGCTTGGCTCGTGTAGATGGCAGACTCTGCTAAACCTCCCCGGTCTCTGTCACACAGACCCCTCTGAAACCCAGACCGCTCCATCCGGTAATATGCTACGTGATTTCCTTTTTCCAAAACATCAATGCAACAAGTCTGGGCAGAGAGAGATCCCTTTGGCTCTTCACTGGAAGCTTCCTGTCCAGGTCTGAGGCAGTGCCACCCATTTGTGGCAGTCACTTTCCAATTCCCAAATCCCCATTACTGCAAATCCTTTCCTATTCATCAAATGAAATCCATCCCAAAAATGAAGATAAAAGTGAAATGCTCAGAAGCTACCTCGTTTGCTAATCCTGAAGCTGAAATGTTAGAAGATATATTTGGTAAGTCTGGTTTTTCACAAACATGCGACATTAACTTCTCAAAGTGCTGTTGTCTTGCTCATGGGGCCTTTCTCTCCTACGATTTGTACCATTTTCTTGCAAAATGTTGAAATTCCCAGTTGTATGTTTTCCCTGGATCATTTCCAGGGAAATAATGCTTTCCTATTTTGGAAATCGGTCCCACGTGTCTTCTTATAATACTTCTGATAAATCCCCTGATCATGATTCATATTTTTCAGCCCTTTAATAAGTGGACTTCTTAAGCAATTGTTCTGATCAGTTTTCTAATTGGGGCATGGGGAGAGTGGTTCCTTCAAATCTACCGATCTGTACTCTTTCCAAGGGCACCCTCTTCTGGGTTGGCTTCCTTTGTAGATGTTAAAGAACTTCAGGAGAGCCAGAAAGAAATCTGTACACAGAAGTAGGGTAAAACAAGCAGCAGGCTGAAAAGGAAAAAAAACAGTCAACACTGTTTTCCCAAATTCTTTTTGTGAAAATATAGAATCGGGAACTAGAGAGAGGTTCAGAGAGAAACGTGTCTGGGAACAGGAAGAGAAGAAAGGTAGAGTAGGATTAGGGGAGGACCCGAATTGCTTTGGTATAAAAACACGATAATGCTACTAACCCAGGCAACATCCAGGTCATGAGTTGAGACCCTAATCCTTAGGACAAGTTCTGGAATCTCTGGAAAGCAGTGCTGTCTCCACCCCCCACCCCTTACCCCCCACCCTGTGTATCTGACATGCAGAGCAGGGGCGTTGTTAGCAATCCCTCCTCTGTGCCACAACATCAGCTTTTTGGAATCAGCTGTCAGGGATTCAGTAACGGTTATTCCTATTTGTTAGATAGTTTTAAAACTAAAAATTAGCAATTTAAAAGGAGGAAATCTCAGTTTTCAAGATCTTCAAAGTCAGCAAAATATTTCATGAGTGCACTAAAATTTATACGTATTAAACAAAAATATGACATCTTGCAGTTTGCGCTCTGTCTCACTGTCTCGGATGTTTAAAACAACACCTCTAAGAAGGCTTATAAAATAACAATCTATGTAACCCATCTCTCATTGTTTCATCCTTAAAATCTCGTACCACGACTGGTGTTTTTCACCTATTGCTTAAGCGCCCACACACGTTCCATCACAGGAGTGGAAGACCTAATCTGTACCCAGTGTGAACTCAAAAGAGCCTTACTCGCAAGAATTACTCCCAAAAAGAACATGAATGTGTGTCTGCCTGTATGGGAGACTGTATGGCTGAGAATTTCTGTATCAGTTTCCAGGTAGAATACGATATTTATTAAGTCATAAGCAATGAAAATGTGCTAGTGTGTGTGTGCGTGTGTTTACATATTGTACATACAATATAAGCATATAATCAAAAGCCAACAGTAACTGCAGCAATTCTTTGACTTAGACCGGCCAAAGATTTTGGGGGTGGGGGTGGGGATGGGAGAAGACCTATTTTATCATTGGCATTTTTTTAGAATCACTGGTGCATGGCGAAAATAAAAGGGTGATCAGTATCGCACCTGCACCTAGGGGGTCCTGCCCTCACTATGCTTGGTGGCCACTGTTGGACAGTCATGAGGGTGGTAAGCAGGACAGCATGCTCAAATATGTCCAGAGGACCATTGCGGGCAAGGAGGAATTAGGGCCTGAAATAAGGGTCTATGTCGTTTGTGGTGTCAAATTATACCTGGTTATTTCACTTCCCATATTCACGCTTTGTCTCTTTGACTCTACAAATACCTTCAGGGCACCGCGGTCGAGAGTCATCTGAGGGCCCCAACCCTGCTTTGTGCCTTTCTGTACTGCCTCCATCCTTGGCCTGGCCCCCTCGATGTAGCACAATGCTTGGTTCCCTTCAAGTCCTACCTAAGTATCTACAGATAGAGGGATTTCTCCAATCGGTAGCTTCAACAGTTTAAAAGCAACAGCTTCTCTGTGCTGTTTGAACTCATGAATCATACCCTCCTCCTCTTCCGTTTATTACCTACCCTAGTGGGCTCATTTTTCCCTGACACTGTTACATAAGACTTGATTTTCTGCAACCCTATTAGCTCGTCTTCACTCCCTCAGCTTCTGCTGCCTCTGAAGACCAACACAGGGAAAGGAAGACAGAAAGGCAGGAAGCAGAAAGAAGACCCCCAAAGATTTCAGTGCGCTGGATCCACCTGTGATCATTCAGATACAGGTTCTTTGCACCCCTGGGCCTGGTGAGGCCTCCCCCAGTCATCTTTACAAAGCAGAAGTGACATAGCCACAGAGGTGTCCCAGGGCCCAGGTAGGAATGCCAGGGGAGTCGAAAGACACTGCCCTTAGGAGACTTTGCAGGCCCTTGTCTGCCTTCCTCGGGGCCAGATTCAGCTCTTTGGATGGGAGCAACTCCTCCTGCCCACCTCCAGACCCCACAGTTTAGTTCTTCATTAAAAGAAGGTCCACAGAGGGGCTTAAACACAAAACTCCCCATAATGGTGAATACTCAGAATTACTTTCCACCTGATACTGCTTCATTTAATTGGACTAAAGCAGGCTCCCCTGGCTCAAGACTCCCTTGAAATCCTGCCCAAATTTGCCTGGCTCCTGCGTGGGCCTGAGTAAATATGCAGCAGGTGCGCCGAGGGGTTGTGAGCTGGGCTCCCATGAACTGTAATGGTTGCTGCATGACTGATTCCCCAGCTCCTCCGCCCTCCCACTAAATCCCAGGACCCTCCCTGCTTATGCAAAGAGCAGGCTCCCCAGTGTCGTCTTATGAAGAAGAGGTAGAGCAATTTCATTTAATATTGCTAGTGCTTCCATTAACCTGAGTATATTGCTCTCCATCCTCAATTTAAGACTCCCTCTTTCTCTTGATTATCGCTGTATTTCAGAGCGCCTGAATGTCCTCCCCAGACCTCTAAGCCAGCCTGGAATAACTTGATGATGGAAAGCTATGGTTCCTTGATGTTTCTGGCTTTAGAGGAATGCAACCTTCCTGGGCCCCACCTGGAGGTCTTAGAGACCAGCCTGGGGTCTCCATTTTGCTCTGAATGGGGCTCCCTCCAGTGTGCTCCCATGTTCTCTGTATTCACTCTCCTCTTCCCTCCTTCCTCCTTTCCTTTCTTTCTTTCTTCCTTCTTTTTTTTTTTTCCTTTTCATCATTCTCTTCTTTTTGTTCATTGAGATTTGTGGGACCAGAAAGTGTTTCAGAGCTCTGTTGAGGAGAGTGGACAGAAGTCTGTTATGGACTATTCTGAACTCACTTGTTTAATATTTAGATGTCTGGGACTTTATGATTGATTCAATCATTAATTCAACAAATGTGTTTTAAGTGCCTACTATGTGCCAGGCACTCTTGCAGGTGCCAGGGATGAATCGTGAGGCTGACTGGTAACGGTTCTGCTTTTATGAAGCTTAAATTCTAACAGAGAGGGAGAGAGAGAGAGAGAGAGAGAGAATAAGCAAATGCATTTATGGCAGGTAACAATAAATGGTATAAAGAGAAATAAAGTAGGGTAAGGGGTTAGAGAGTAATGGGAAGGCCACCATGAGTGCTCTGGTATACATACACCTTTGAATGATAGAGGCCCCTCTACATCTAAATTCTACATCATCTACAATAAGGATGATGGTGGGAGTGAGCTAAGAACACACCTTTCCTGGGGAAAGTAGAACTGGCATGTATCCGAGTCAGCTGCCCCCACCCCATAGCTTCCCTCGTCATGGCTTGCAGGAAACTGGGGCAGGGTCCCCAGGAGCATGACCCCATGCTTTCCCCCTGGAGGTCAGCCCTGGGTGCATGAAGACCTGATGTGACCATAGAAAGCAAAATGGTCACTACCATCACAGCTCCTCCCTCTACCACCACAGGTTTGCCAAATTCTAGGGGATAGGTATAGCCCTTTGCCCACGCATGCTGTGGGAACCAAGGACAGAATGAATGTTGGCTTGTCAAATCTATGATAATTGGGTTGACAGACTGCAGCTAGAGTCCTCCTGGACCCTAATGTATTCAGGGAATGGTTCACTGCAGCCTGGTCAAAGGACTACATAGTCCTCTAACCTCAGCAAAGAATGGGAGTCAAGGGGCCAAATGCTCAGAAGAAAGGACAGCTATGTAAGAAGTAGAGGCCAAGTCAAGGGTAGGATTCAGAGGGGGACAAGAATCATATGCCTTCCATAAAGATGGGTTTCTAGGCATCTGCATACAGCTAAGAAGGGATAGGGGGAAAACTTCAGAGTTGGTCATACTTGGGTTTGGGTCCTGACTTCACAAATTTCTAGCTATCTAATTTGGGGTGATTTACCAACCCTCCCTGAGCTGCAGTGTCTTTGTTGGTAGGATGGACCAATCACATCCTATTCAAAAACTTGTTGTGGAGGATTAAAAGAGAAATATAAATAGACAGTGCTGGGCATGAGGCAAGAGCCTGGCATCGAGTTGATGACCATAAATGTCATTTCCTGGGATTATGCTTAAGTAGGAAGATGTCCTGATTTTTTGAAGACTAAAGATCTTAAGGGTAAAATATCATGTCTATAATTTACTTTAAAATATTCCTCAAAATATTAAATATTAAAATATTAAATATTAAATATAAGTAAATATAAGCACCTTTCCCTCCTCCATGGAGAGCCTCCAGCCAGCACAACACTTACCCACTTTTATTCAAAATCTTGTTAACATCAGTCATTGTCTTGGTTTAAAGACCATCTACTTGCCAACAACTCTATATTTATACCTCCAAGCCAGACCTCTCCTAGGAAAACTTCAGACTCCGATACTCAACTGCCGACTTGACATCTCAAAGCTAGATGTCCCAAATGGAGTGGTTGATTCCCCACTCCAACCCAACCCAAACTACTTGTTCCCTGCCCCAGCTTCACTCCACCTTTACCATCACAGGAAATAGCACCACCATGCACCCAGATACTTGAGCCAGGAACCTTCAGGAGAGTCCTGACTCTGACTCCTCCTTCATCCCCCACATCCAGTGCATCAGCATTCCCTAAAGTTTTCCCTAATCCACCCCCTTTCCACCACCTCCACTGCCACCTTTCTGGGCCATGACAATAGCCTATGAAATTAATCTCTCCCCTTCCACTCACAGAAACCAAATCATATCACTAGCCCACTTAAAATGATGCATGCATGACTTCCCTTATGCAGACAGTTAAATCCAAGCACCTCCCCTTGGCCTGCAAGATCAGGCATGATTCCCATCTTCTTTTCCACCTTCCCTCTCCTCCCCCTTGCCACGATCTCTCTCTTTCTCACTACACTCCAGCCACACTGGCCTCCTTTCCATTCCCTCAACAAGCCAATCTCTTTTCCTTCTGCCATCTTGAATTCTCTCTCCCTCCCTCTTCTCCAGCTTCTTCTCTTCCTCTAGATACTCAACCTGTTGAGTATCCTTCTATGACCCCCTTAATCTCAAATAGGTCCCTCAGTCATACTTTCTCGTGGCACACTGATCTAGTAGCCTTCAGAAGGGGAAGGATAGTCTACTTACCACTGCGTATCTAAGGCCTCACATAGAGCTCATTAAATATTTGCTCTATAAATGAATGAACCAATTAAAAATTCCACTGCCCTCATTGCAAATCCCCATCTCTGAGCCCCACACTTTGCTCCTCAGCCACAGATACTGGGTCACCCCTTGGGCCAGCCCCTCTGTGGCCACACAGAGGCCCCTCTCTGTGAAGCCCTCACACTTCCTATCTCTGCCCATTACTCTGCACCCGCCTCCTAGTTGTCCCACCAATACTGTACTGCCCTTCAAAGATGAAGTGGTTTCTTTGCTCCAACACACTGGTGAGCACACGTGTATGTATTAAATGGGTGCAAGTGTATGCAATCTTTTATTTCTCTCGCAACAACTGCTGCCTCCAGGCAGGTTGCCCATCCCGCAACTTCTGAAAAATGGGACGGTGCAAATGTTAACAGCAGACTATAGGCCATCCGTTACTGAAGTTGGGTCCCATCCGAGGCCTTCTCCTTGCACTTTTTGAGGTGGTTTCCTGCTGTTGCCAAGGTTGGCCTTCAGACCAGCTTTGAACATGGAAGCCTCTCCCATCCCAGGGCGACTCTGGCTTTCCTATCAGACTCTGCACTAATGAGAAGTGAATGCTACAATCACGGGGCACCCTCTGAGGTCGCAATTACGTAAGGATTATTAATGAAGCAACAATGTCAAAATTGTGTGAAATCAAACTCAGATTTAAGTACTTAAAATAAACAGATATAAAGTAACAGATGTCCCGTTTTGTTCTCAGATGATTTCATCCCTTGTTAAAAATAAATGTCTGGCTTGAAAGGAAAAAAAAAATAAAAGGGAACTTTACTTCCATGTTAAAAATTAATTGAATCCAGAGGTTGGTAAAGAAACCAAGTGGTGTTTTTTTTTTTTCTTAAGGCAAAGACATATTTGTGTTGATTTTTATTTCAGCAAGTAATGAATTCATTGCATTGCCCCAACTTCGATAGACCAAACTCCCGTCCTTTGAAACCCAAAGGGAAAATTTCTCCATAGTTATTATGTAGATAAGAATGGGGCCCAATGTATGTACCTGAGGAGAATTTAGTTCCAGGCTAAAGCCCCAAGGATACAACAGCAGACGCTTCCGAAATCACAAGTCCTGACTGTCATTCTCGCAGCCATGAGAATCCCATTGAGGTGCTCTTGCCTTGGAATTTCAGTGTGGAAGTCCCAGAGAAGACTCCTACTGAAATTAGTAATGGGAAAGGCAAATTAGGTCATCTTGTCCGTCCCCCTGCCAGCTTCCTACACTGTGGTTAATTTTCTCCTCCTTTGATCAGATACATTTTAAATGTTTCAAGAGATGGAAATTGCACCAAGCGCCTCCCTCCAGAGTTCCACAGTCTACTGATGTTACGGGACTCGATATTTTGCCTGTGAAACTCGGTGGGAATTCTTCCAAGAGTGGAAGGTTGTTTGTGGGTTGGGGGCTGCCTTTCGACCCCCAAAAATGTCCCCTCTTTGTTTCTGCTTTTGGCCCAATTCATAGGGATTAAAAATCCAGAGGAATGTTCACGTGTCCAAAATCACAAAATGGCCCCGGGAACATTCAAAGGAAATAATTCATTTGTAGAATCTGAGTACAAACTAAGGGGATTGATACTGATGCCCTTTGAATAAAAGATGGAGCAGCTCATAGCCCTGATGCTGGCTCTCTGTGCGCCCGCGTTACATGGAGCAACGTTCACCAGAGGGGGACAAATAATCCAGATAAGAAACCGGGCAGAAAATACATGTGTTTTTAGGCTGTTAGCACTTTGAAAAGTAACAATAATGTGTATTTTTGAATGAATTGCAATTTCATTACCCTTCTTTCAAATCCCCACTTTGGAACCCCACACCTGAGAAAACCAGCATCAGGTTAGCAATGAAAAATAAACAATGGGTTTGGGGCGATGGTTGCACAGCACTGTCAGCGCACTTAACGGCACTGAAACGTACACTTCAAAATGGTTGAAATAGATTAAAAAAAAAAAAAAGTTAAAAAATGAAGCTTCTCAGGGGCGCCTGGGTGGCGCAGTCGGTTAAGCGTCCGACTTCAGCCAGGTCACGATCTCGCGGTCTGGGAGTTCGAGCCCCGCGTCGGGCTCTGGGCTGATGGCTCAGAGCCTGGAGCCTGTTTCCGATTCTGTGTCTCCCTCTCTCTCTGCCCCTCCCCCGTTCATGCTCTGTCTCTCTCTGTCCCAAAAATAAATAAACGTTGAAAAAAAAATTAAAAAAAAAATGAAGCTTCTCTAACCGTTCCAGAAGGAAGCAGGGGATACTTTATGCACTGGGAAAAGGGGCTGGCAGTGCTCGAAAGGGTGCCATCTTCCAGCCCGCTTTAGGGTGCGCGTCCTACCTCTAGGAGTGAAAACTGGACCATGAAGCTGACAGCGGGCAAGGAGTCAGAGACATGGGTGTTTGGCGTGGTTTGGCGCAGCGTCATGCCTGCACTTCTCTGCATTTCACTCTACACCTTCTCCAGAGACAAAGAAGGTGGGGACAGAATGCCCTCAAAGGCCGCCCCAGCCCTAGCAAGTGCTCTTTGTGTGGCAGACAATACCGTCGCTAACTCCCCATCAATCCTCCTTTCCTATCCACTGACAGAACCTGGATTTGGGGTTTGAGCATCACGCTGCCCAATTAGTAAAAAATAAATAAGAATTCTGGGCTCATGTCCCTCCCTCCCTCGCAGGGGGGCGCTGGCCACATGACTCGGTTCTGACCAATGAGATAGCGGCAGAGCCCCTGGGGAGGTAGCCCCTTTGCCTCTTCCCCTTCCCCTTCCCCTTCTGCCTTCTTCCTTGTGCTCTTTGGTGTTTGCGATGCTTCAGGGACCAGCAGCCATCTTGCAACCCTGGGGGTGGGGCTGGGCCTTGTAGCAGTGGGAAAGTCTCCCTTCTTCTCTTCTAGGTTTGTTAGCTGGTCTTATAATGAAACTGACATAGGACAGATGAACAGGGAAAAGCGAATTTAATTTTTTCATACGGAAGCTACAAAGATAGGAGACTCAAGGGCAGTTGAGGCTTATATGCCATCCTGGGCTGAGGAATGAATGGGATGAGGGCCTGGCCTTCAAAGGGGAGGAGGATGATTCACGGGAGGATAAGAACAGATGTTTAGTAAGCAGATGTCTGTCCTGCCATACAGATAGGTCTTTCAGATAAAAAGTTCTCTGGTGATTTCTCTCTTCCTGGGCCAGATCCCCCTATCTAAAATTTTTTAGGTAGTTAAAGGAGAGGTAAAAGTTTTTCCTGTATCTGCTAGGTCTTGATGGCCTTCAGCTCAAAATAATCCATGTGCCAAAGCGGCATATTTTGGGATGGCATATTTGCTCTCCTTCACCCTGAACGGACAAATCAACACTGTCTGTGTGTGTGCGTGTGGATGGGTGTGTGTGTGTGTGTGTGTGTGTGTGTGTGTGTGTACTCCTGGAACAAATAAAGACATTTACTGTTTAAGCCATGGCATATGGCTTTGTGTTACAGCCAAACGTATTTTTAACTGATATAAGGTCTATGTCATGTCATTTGAAATTCCACATTACTCTTTTGAATGAAGTGCTGAAGGTCAGTGTTAAAGTACAAACCCTCTTTGAGAGGGAATGTTTTAAGTTACAACAAGCCGTTGACTTCTTACTTCAAGTAGGTTCATCAAGATAGCTGTCTGGTCCACCAGCAAGGGGCCTAAAGGAGTAGGCCAGGGGACAACGGTGAGGGAGGGCGGGGTGCAGCCTTGTGAGGGAGGGTGCAGTGAAGCATCCTGTGAGTCCTGGGGCCTAGGGCCTGGGAGAGGCGAGCAGTGCTTGAGCAAAAGATAGAGAATAGTTGGAAAGGATGTGGAAAAGGCCAAATTGGTCCTTGGACTCATCTCTTGTGGAGGACACTTCAACTCTGAGCACCTGAAGGCCCTGGGGGTTCCCAGCAACTGCTCGCAGGCATTTAGAAGGAAGGTGGGAGAGCTTCATAAAAATCACCCAGGAGTTCAGACCTGAATTCGAAGATACCTCTGCTTAAAGTTTCTTTGCCTGGAAAATGTGCTTCCCTCCCGGCTGCCACTTCTTTCTATCTCGCCCCGCTTTAAGAGCCTGCTCAAAGCCCAGAGCCTGAATTGACCCCTTTGGTTCCCCAGGACCCCCTCAGCATGCTTGATCTAGCTTCCATTTCTTCCTCCCCAGTTTCGGTGTGCACCCACCTCAGCCCCTTCTGGTTGAATGTCCCCCGGGGCTGATCTGGCTCTGATTTGCTGTGGTGTCTCCTGTAGTACCTCATGTCCCATGGCCTACTTTTATTATTATTTTTTTAATGTTTAAAAACATGTTTTGAGAGAGAGAGAGTGTGAGTGGGGGAGGGACAGAGAGGGACAGAGATGATCCAAAGTGGGCTCTGTGCTTCCAGCAGAGAGCCCAATGCGGGACTTGAACTCACAAACTGGGAGATCATGACTTGAGCTGAAGTCGGAAGTTTAACGGACTGAGCCACCGGGGTGCCCCCTTGGCCTACTTTTAAACAAACCTTAGTTGAGTGCTTACGATAAACCAGGCACCATCCAAAGCCATTTATGAGAACCAACTCCTTGGTTCCTCAGTCATCTGGCTCATCTTTACCCAAGCCAGGGGCCTCAATATTGTCCTGACAGAATAGGGCCCGATCTGCTATGGAATAATGCTGGGTGCATTCACACCACCCTCTTCTCTTCCCTCAAACCCTCACTCCGGGTTACCTCCTGGCTTCTTCTGCCAACAGCACCACGCCCTTAGCTACTTTTGCTGTTGAAAGATACACCAGTCCCTGTAAAGTTTTTAATAAAGGAAATGACTTCATGATGAGGCTCAGATCAAGAGGCGAGGAAACAAGGGTCCTGGAGAAAGAGTGTTCTAAAGAAGAGGGCCCAGTAGAATCAACCTTACACAGCACGGGGGAGGAAGACCCCATTGTCCAAGCACCCAAATCACCTCAATAAAATAACCCAATGGGGGTGGCAAGCTAGCCCTTGAGGGCAGAGTTAAATACATGGATTTAGGCATCAGTCAGACCCAGTTTAGGTCTCTGCCATAGCACCACCTCACTCTGTGATCTTGGGCAAGTCACTTAGTGTCCCTCAGCCTCAGCTTCCTCATCTGTGAAATAGGCATATAGTCCTATGGGCTCACAGCTCATACATTTTCTATGAGAATACAATGAGAGAATCCACATAAAGCACTGTGGGTGTTTCAGCAAGGGAGGTTTAATTCCAGAAATTGGTACCGATGTTTTGGGAGGGCTGTTGCAGCCAAACCAGGACGGCAGTGTGACCCAGAGAGAGATCAGTAACTGCCGGAAGACACTACCCTCTGGACAGGAGGTGCCAACGGGGACGTGGGGTTACCCACAGCTCGCAAACGCTGTCTCATGAGGCTGGAGTGCCACTGTGGCCCCTGCCACTGGAGCCACCACCGCCGCCATGATGAGGAAGCTGGGAGACCGTGCCCTCGCCGGGGCCGCTGCAGGAGCCCAACAAGCCCACGGGTGCTGCCACTCACAACCGTGTCACAGCGGCCTGCAGTGTCACCTTCCGTGCCTGCAGCTGCCACCACCTGCTGCCACGGACACTTGATTAATTAGCGAAAATATTAACATAATGACTTCTCCCTTGTTCCCATTTCCCAAGATTCTACTTTTCATTGATAGAACCTAACCAAAGCTGACAAGGAGTTCTGGGAAATGTAGTTTTCAGGCTTCTGAATCCTGGATACAGAGGAGAAAATAGCAGAGTGAATATGGAGCTAAGAACCAACTAAGAAATCACTAATACAAGCAGTTAGCACAGTTCACGAACAGGATTATGTTAAATTTCATCATCTTCATCATCATCATCATCATCACCACCACCATCCTTGTTAATTAGTTCTGCAATCAATAAGTAGTGGGACCTCAGTTCATTTCACTGTGCCAGGTTTCAATTTCTTTACCTTTAAAGTGAAAGAGTTGAAACAGATGAGCACTGGGTCCTTCCCGAGGAATAATCTTCTTCTTTCCCTCATTTATCCAATCAGCAAACGTTTGCTGAGCACCCAGGAGGAGCCAGACACCGATGTAAAATCGGCAAGATCGGGTTTGTACTAAAGATTACTGCCTAGTGACAGAGACAAATAAATGAATAATTGTGCTACGTAGTAACCATGAGCTCACTTAGCACGTTAAGAGCAAAACAAACAGACTCCCAGTCCAGTGCTCCTTCCTGTTTATCTCGTTACTTCCCCAATCGTTCTAGCAAAGTTCACAGTCAGGGAAATTCTCTTGTTTTGCCTCTGGGTGTGTACATAACCGATAGTCTCTCTCTCCAATAAGCTCCACTTCCCGTTGTCCGTCATCTATCCCTTCCCCCACCTGGGCCCCAATAGCAACTTGTCAATGATGTAGCAGGGAGATGAGCTGTGGAGCGGGTCATCAGCCTGGGGCCCTGGTCAGCACCTGCAGAGCAATCAGGGTAATAAGGGATGTAAAAATATGAATGCTCTGGGTCTTCATGATTTCCCTGTTTGCCCAATCCGTCACTCTGCTACCCATGGATTTCCCACTCTTGCTCATGACCCTAATGTGGGGTGGGAGACCCTGTGTATTCCATCTCTTATTCCTGCTCGCTCCGAATGCATTTCACATATTGCCGTGGAAACGTCAATTCCCCAAGCCAAGAAGACCCCCGTTTCCCAGAAGCTACCTCCACAAACTCTAGAATATAGATGAGCCTGGCCCAATCACGCGCTACATCTGGACCCAGCGGATTTGCAGCACACCTGCATTGGAGGTAAATCGATTGGTGCTTCTTAATCCTGGCTACTACCAGGCAGGTTCTCTCCTACTCATTGAAGCTTAGTAGCAACATGCCCTTCACTGTAAAGAGAATTTTTTGTCCTCTCACTTGGGACTAAAGGTCAAAGTTTAAATCTATATTTAATGCCATTTTCTGAAAACTGGATTTGTGATTCCCTTTATGTTGGTATTACATATCTTAAGGGATTTCAAGGGGAGAAATCTGGGAAGCCCAGTTTCTGAGAATGACCTTTACTTTAAATGTGTAAATAGGATGGAGCTTTTGTTTCTGCTTTTTAAACCTTCTAATTGTGCTTCCAAAGACAGTTCTGGAAAGCATGGGCTGTGCGCGGTGGTTACACAGAAGCCACTTTGAAAAGCAGAGACTTTGATTTTGGTCTTATGCAGATGAAAGGCCAAAGGTTAATGGCTCCTTCGCTGTTGGCCTGCTAGGGACAGTGTCTTCTGAAGCTTGAGCTACAGTGATCCCACATTAGAATATGCAAATAGTACGGCCTTTAACTGCCGCGGAAAAGGGAAAGTTCAAATTTACTTAATTCTATTTTCCCCCTGAATTTTATAAAACATTATTGAAGTGGTATCAGAATATCATTCAGAATGTCAGTTTTAGAATATTTCAAATATTTACCTAAAGGTTTTTTAAACGGCTGCTTTCTCGCTCTGGATGTGGCACTAAAAGGCGGTTATAAAATTGACTTTCCTTGCGCTGCATAAGCTCACGCTTGCATATTTAAAAAGGCAGCGATAGGGATTTCTCAGTTTGCCAAGTGTCTCCAGGCATGGCCAGATAGGTAGTTATACAGGTAGGTAGGTAGGTAGGTAGGTAGGAAGGATTGCAATATTTAATAAATGTACATGAAAAGCTTATTTTTTCCAAGGTTGATCCTCATGTATTATCACATAATCCCCTACTCTCAGACTCCTAAAATTTGGCATGTGTTATTTTGAAACAAGAGATGGTTATAGCAAAAGAATGGAGGCTGTGGAATTAGAGTTTTCATTACTCAACAACATAATCAAAATCTGTCTCGAAGAAGCTCGCTTTCTGGGTCCCACTGGACTGTTCTGCCCTCGTGTCTCCCGGTCATTCCCGCAGCTAAGACAACAGCCCGGCAACTTGCCAGACCCTGTCTGGATGCTTACTTTCTTTGCACAACGTCCATCCATGGTAACCTGTGAGGGGTTGCTTTTTTGCAGATGAGGCCCAGGAAAGTGGTAGGACCTGGGTTTCCACCCCAGGTCTGTCTGACGGGGAACCCACACACCCCCCCTGATCTCACTGTGCTCCAAAATAAGTCCACTGGGCTCTCTCGTTGAAAAATGACTCTTTTGGGGCGCCTGGGTGGCTCAGTCGGTTGAGCCTCCGACTTCGCTCAGGTCATGACCTCACAGCTTGTGAGTTCGAGCCCCGCGTCAGGCTCTGTGCTGACAGCTAGGAGCCTGGAGCCTGCTTCGGATCCTGTACCTCCCTCTCTCTCTGCCCCAACCCACTCACATTCTGTCTCTGTCTCTCTCAAAAATTAATAAACATTAAAAAAATTTTTTTTTAAAAAGAAAGAAAAGTGACTCTTTTTTTTTTTTTTTTTTTTTTAAAGAGAGCCATTTCTTCTAGTACTTACTTTTTTCTTTCATCCACACATGTCCATCGGGTGCCTCATCCCAGCCAGCCCCTGCCTCCTCCATCAGAAAGCAAACGCACAAGCAGATTGTGGCAGATCTGGACTGGTGTTTCAGCCGCTTTAATGACCAAATCAGGTGTCTTTGTGGTCAGCACTAAGCTGGCCAGATGGAAGGAAGCTGCACATGCCTGGGGCAAATTTGTTCACAGTTTATAGCCGCAGTGAACTTCAGTTGTCAGAGAGGCATCTAAATATCCACTTTATGATTGTCCCAAACATTCCTCTGCTTCTTATGTCTTAACTGTCCCCTCCTGCCAGCAACTTCGGGCCCCGACCCCCCCCCCCCCCACCCCGCCCTCCCCCTTTGGAACACAGTAGCTCTCCCGCCTCCGTCCCCTTAGCATTTTCCTGGCTGGTCTCTATTTCTTCACTCTGAGAACCGGGTCTCCTCCAGTGGTCTCTTCACCTTTGTCCCCTTGCTGTCGTTGCTGTCGCTGAAACCACTGTTGAACCTTGCCTTTCCAGAATGGCTGCTCTCTTGAGTCCCACATTCTTTATTTAGCTGTGGCTGCCTTAGGCGAAGCTGATTAAACTCGCCTCCTCTACTGCCACGCTTCTTCCCTGGGGTTTTGTGTTACCTCTGGCTTTCTTCTTACCTCTCCTGTGATCTTTTACCTTCTGTTCTCTGAGCCCTCTTCATTTCTCCCTTTGCACTTTGTTTCTATCTGACCTCCCCTATCCCTTCACTTTTAACTGTAGCGGACTTGAGGGAATGCCTTTAAAAACAAAACAAAAAACAAAAAAAAGCCCACCTGAACACACTCTCTTCTCTCTATTCACTACCACCTCTCTCCCAGCCCTTCCTTTCTCTTCTAAGGCAAGTTGCCACTATGGTCAAACTAAAATCAGGTTTTATTGTCTTTGCCCGAGGGTGTTTCCTCTCTTATTCCCAGTCCTAATCTCCAAGCCTGCAGTCCTCAGGTGGTTTCTCATAGAGAGACCCTCTCCTTTCTTCCAAAGGATCTCCAGAACTCATTCTTCCACTCCATCCAGAAATGTGTTAATTCAGGGTCCATGACTCTTACACTTTGGCTAATAAAATTCTTGACTTTTTGTGACGCAGCCCAAGACGGAGACAGTCACCTTTGGAGCAATCTTGGAGGGCTTACATAGTTATAATCGCACTAGAAGTGCTTTATTATTGCAGACATCTAATAAATATCGATACAGTTATTGATAAGGGGCGACTGGGTGGCTCAGTCATCTGGGCGTCCGACTTTGGCTCAGGTCACAATCTTGCGGTCGGTGAGTTCCAGCCCTGCATCAAGCTCTGTGCTGACAGCTCAGAGCCTGGAGCCTGCTTTGGATTCTGTGTCTTCCTCTCTCTGACCCTCCCATGCTCCCTCTCTCAAATAAATAAACATTAAAAATTTTTAAATAAATATCCACACAGTGCAGAAATAAGAGTGTGGTTTCTGGAGTGAGGCAGATGAAGGTTCAAGTCCTGCCCAGATTCCTTACAATCTCCTCATTTCTCCTTCTGTAAAAGATAATTTATCATAACAGTACCTATCTCTTGTGTTTGTTGTAAGAATGAAGTTATTAATAATGTGTATGAAAGTTTAGCCGCAAGTCTGGTATAAAATATTCTTCAAAAACATTAGTAGTTATTAAATGGTATTCGATAGACAAGGAACAAACTCCATGGGATAAGATGGTCGCTTCTTACAGCTTAAGTTCTGATTCTTTTCTTTTTTTAAATCTCTGCTTATTTCTAAAAGTGGTTCCCTTTATTTCGTAGGCGAATTTCTAGTTGCATCTGATGCACCTTTTGGGTCTGAACAGTTCATCATAAATCAGGCAGCCTCCCGGCTTTGTCTGGAGATCTCTAAATTCACCTCTTTGCTCCCTATTGGCATACACACCGTCAGAGGGCTTTGAGGTACCTAGGGGAACACCTTGGGGGACAAGCGTATGCCTTAGGCAAGAATTCTTTTGACTTGCTTGGCCCCCAACCCAGCTCTATGCATTATACGTCACTTAAGAGCAATCATGAGACAGGCATGGGTACAATTCTTCCACAGGAGAAGTTTACTCTTTTACCTCTTTTAATTAAATTGGCCAAAAATTCAATAAGCATTTTAAAGAAGGATCAATTCAATCGAAGAAACAGAGAACTCAGGATAGCCATTGGTTTTGCCCTTTTCGTGGGGGCGAAGGGGAGGCGGTTATTTGTGGATGAGCCACCATTGCAATGGAGACAAAATGGCTGGATCTGGACTCCATCAATCTGCTTTAAAGCACTTTCAAGGAAGTTGCCTTGACCAAAGGGTGAGAAGTCAGCATTTCACTGCCTTCGCAGCAAATGGTAATTTTTTTCATCAGCCCTGTAAGTGAAAGTCTAAAGCCCAAGTGTCAGCAGTTGTTCCCATGAGGAGAAAAGGGAGCCCAGTGTCCCTGCCAGAGCCGAGAACTGGAAGCCAGGACATTCGGAGCTCTTGGTTCTGTTGCATGACTGATTCTCCATGAAGGTGCTTTGTTTTCTCTCCCTCAACTTCTGCATCTGTAAAATAGGAGTGACTGGCATCTAGAACGGCCAGAGATTCATAGGCAGCAACAGGCATTAATGAGGTGGCGTATGAAATATTCGGTGAGATTCTTGGATAGAGAATTACCGGGGATTACATACTTGCTTTCCTACTTCCAGATTTAACAAATCTGTTCTGTTAATGCACACTAAAAATTGAAGGCTAGCAAGAGGCCCAAGTTTTATTTTGCAGAAAGTGCTTCAGACATAGCCGGTTTTGGAAATGTCCCTCTGAGCTTCCGGCTTCATTCTAGCCTGCTTTTCTAACTCGGGCACTAACTGTGCGTGACAGACGTCCCGGGCCCTGCAGTCTTAGGGTCACCCACGCCACACCGCACCCCTCCTCTCCCAGTTTGTTCTATGGCCTTCAATCGTATTTCATAATAAAACATCACAAAGCTGCATTTTTGCTGCTAAGTCTTAAAATATTCCCTGATATTAACCCTTTCGAGGCTACAAAATAGTGTCATTTTTTTTCCCACTGTTGTTCCAATATTCATATTAGTGGGTCATCTAAGTTGCAAGACTATACAGGGGAGTAAGATGCCTTTAGAAATTTTTTGGTAGTTTTTGTTTCCTTAACTGACCTTTTTGTGAAGAAAGTTGTGTCGTATTTGGCCTGCCCTCAGATTGTCTCATCCAGTGAACCATCTTGCAGATACAGCCCTTCCCAAACATCCTCCCATGCTTCGCTCCGTCCTCTTTGAAAAAACAAAAGTACATGTTCTAGTCTTTGAGGAATGAAAAGATTCAAGCTGCCACCTTCACTCAGAGAAGGCACCTGGCTTTCTGGTTTCCTGAACCTCATCCTTACTCTCCTTAATGTTTTTCTTTGTCCTGTTTCTTAAAAGAGCCAATGCAAAGCATGTGTGAAGCTGGTCTCCAGGGAGTAGCGTGTGCTCACTAGTGAACCCAACGAAGGAGGAAGCCAGACAGGGTCAGCTCCCGCCCCCCCCCCCCCAGGCCCCTTAGTGGAACCAAGCTGGCAGTCAGCTTGGAATGTCTAAGGAGGAAGACTCCAGTAGCCAACCTAATTGCACAACCCCACAACCCCTCTGCATCGTGAGTCACCCTCCCTCTATGAACCCACAGAGCTTTGATGCAGCCCTTCTCAGAGCACCAGTCAAGTTGCTGACATGCCTGTCCAGCCTACCCTTTTTAAGTCGCCTCTGTCACTTTCTCAAAATTCACCTCCAGCTTGGCTCTGTCATCCTGATCCTTTCCACCCCGGGCATCAGTCGCAGTTGTGCAGCCATCTTGGCCTTCCTCATACAACGGAATGAGCAGACCTTGAAGAAGTCCTGGGCCTACGTCAAGAAGTGCAAAAACAACATGCGTTAAGAAGGTCATCCTCAGAGACTGTGTCATAGATATCTTGGATCCACTCTACTAATCTTCTCTGTGACCCAGCTATGGGTCCTGAAGAACCTCTCTGGGGGGCTTCTTGTGGGTGCTGTGTGTAACCAGGTTGGTGTGGAAAGAGAAGGCCTTTGCTGCCTAGAGTCAAAAAAAAAAAAAAAGAGAGAGAGAGAGAGAATCCAGGGGGGCAGCGTTACATCTTTCTCTGTGTCCCTCTGTGCCTAACACTGTGCCTGACACTTTGGAAGCCCTCACTAATTGTCTGTCAGAGGAATGAACACAGATAAAATATTGGTTGACAATTAACTTGCTTCAAAGGATGGAGAACTCTATTTCTGGAAGCTGTATTGAAGTAATTAGTTCACAGATTAAATCGCAAAACTGCTTACTGGACAAATGAGTGAGTGACTTTCTTGGCACACTTCATAACAAGTGACACATCTTTGACCAGTCACCAGGAATGTGAGTTTACCCATCAAGTATTGAGACCCATCGACGTGCTCAGGACAGTTCCAGTACCCAGGGGAAGGGAGAAGAAAAAAAGAAGACATAGTAGAATAGTGAGACCCAGGCCCTGTCCTTGAGCATCTTAATTGTAATGAGGAGAGATAGATTCAGAAGGCTCTTTACAGAACCCTTCTGACACTCCAAGCTGGCAGTAGAATCCTGGACAAATTCTGTGGGATTTAGACATGGCTCAGCCAGCCAGATTGGTTCTGGTCACAGCGTCTCAAGACCACATCATGTCACAATGCACTATGGCCACATCACTAAAACATCCAGACATGTGTTCAGCCATCATGCAGCCAAACCAGTGTCTGTGGGGAGATGAGTGGTTCCAGTACAATCGCAAGTCTGAGAGTGGAAAAGACAAATGAAGAATTTCCGTGGACACACCAACTGGAAAAGAGATGGGGATGTGCCAGCCTCTTCCATCAGAGCTATTGCCTCCTCCTCCTGTCTGTCTAGATTTCCTAACCTTCTCTTGCTAAGAAGTGTGGCTAATTTTTTATAACTCGACATCTATTTCCAACTCTTTTTCTTTCACATCCCTCCACTGTAGCAGCTGGAAAGGCTGACTACAGCTTTTCCCAGCTGCCTTGTGAGGAAGGGTGGTCATTTGCTTCCTCTGGCTGATGTGATGAACGTGAAAGTCTGCTAACGGCTTCTGGGAATGCTTCTGCTTTACTGACACCCAAACCATAGATATGACATCTCAGGTTGGGCAGTCTTCTTGGAAACATGAAAGAAAAGGTCAGGATAAAAACAGACATGTCACTGATTACCTGACATCACTAAGCCACCAAAGCAAACCTCAGACTTCTTGTTAAATCCAGTTTTGTTTAAGTGATTGTTAGATTGTCTGTTACTTGCAGCTAAATGTATTCCTAACTAGATTCAAGATGAAAATTTTTCTTCTTTACACGAAGAATGATCCAATGAAATGTCAGATTCTGGAGCCCAATTTCTTAGGTTTGAAATCCCATCTCTGACACAAGTTGGCTGTGTGATTTTGGCCAAATTACTTAACTTCTCTGTGCCTCAGTTTCCTCATCTGTAAAGGACAGAATAAGACTCCTGCCTCATAGGGCTACTGGGAGGATGAAATTAATTGAAATATTTAAAATGCTTAGAATAATGCCTTACACATAAGGAACACTATGGAAGGGCATTATTTATTATTATTATTATTATTCAAACCTGAGTTTCTTATTTGACACAAGAACCATTATTTGTATCAAGTTGTGGAAGAATCTGTTTGAATAATAGATGGTTTTTGTATGTGGATTTTGTTGGCCTTTCTTCATTCGTATACAACTTAATGGGTATCTGTCATGGGCTTGGTTGCCTGTAGATACAAAGGTAGAAATTTGGAGCACAAATAAATATTCCCCATGTCTGACCAGCTAAGGATTACACACACACACACACACACACACATACACACACACAGCTATGATTGTGAATCACAGGAAACTTTAAAGTGTCCCTCCTTTTTCTTCTGGGAGACCAAGGAGCTTGCATAAACCTACAGTCTGTCAGTCAACCTCCATGGGTACCAGATGCTCACACTCCCTTTTTCTCCTGCCCTGGCTTCCCTGGAGCTGCCCTAAATGGTCCCTGCTGCTCCCGGGATACAGAGGGTTGCTGATGGTGCCACTTCCCAGCCAGCTGCTGGCTGCAGTGTGCCCAGAGTAGCACAGCAGACCCATGCAGAAGAGAGGGGAACAGAGACCTCCCCAGCCACACCGTCCCCTGAGCCCCAAGCACTGGGTCTGTGCCCAGACTCTCATAGATGTTCTCAGGAGAACAGTTTCTCATGCTCTGGCTCTCATTCCTATAGCGATGGATTCAGACGCTGTCCACCAGACCAGACTCAAAACAGTCATTCCTGCCATTCTAGCCAACTCTTCCTTTCCCTTTTGCCTCCTTTCCCCATTAGTTGCCAAAAAAAAAAAAAAAGTTTCCCATGTAATTAAAGGAATGGACATGAGTAGGGGGTGAAGAGTGGGCCTGTCTGCACCAGCAGCAGCTGGGACCCAGCCTGGCCAGCAGAATGCTCTAGCCCAGTGCTGTCAGAGAACTGTCACCTTAACACTTCATGACAGTGAGAGGTAGTCGGGCAGGCTTTTAAAGGATCAGGCCACACTGATCCCTTCAATACATGAGTATTGATCACTTACTAGGTGCTTGGCGTTGGGCTACTGCTTGGGGTACCATGATGAATAAACACAGAATCTAGCCTAAATCACAATTTCCAATGAAGTGAAACACGGATGAATCTGAGCACTTTTTTTTCTTTTTTCCATTGAAACATCTATGATATGCTATCACTTTTGGACAAGACACATTCCCAGCCTGGACCCTCCAACTCCCTCCATAGGGAATAGAAAGATAAACATTCTTTTATTTGCAGTTGACATGGTTTTATTTTCATGAACTAGGAGTGGCCTTAATAGACAACAGGCCTTGCTCTTCAATGACTGCCAAAAAAGAAGAACTACAGAACATCTTTTCCGAAACCACATCTCTGAACATTTAACTCACTCAGAGTTCACCGTCCCATACAGCAGTTACCTTTTGGGTTAGAATGTAACTGTACAATTCTGATACCCTCTAATCTAAATCTCCAGGACAGTTCACCAAGAGCCCAGTTCCCAAGGGGTCATCCAACAGTATTCCTCAAAGATAAAAAACCCCTAGGAGAAGCTATGTAACTCATCTGGAAAATACACTGAAATATTTTGGGGAGAATTTCACGAAGAGTGATTGGAACCGAAATGGAGAAGTCTAATTAACCCTCCATTAACCAGAATATCCTGTACCTCGAGGAATCTTGGTTAATCAAAGTTTTATTGTACTTGAGGATTTGTAGTAACCACTCAACCTGAGATGCAAATGGCTCAGAGGACAGACACAGTATTATTGCCTAGCAAGTCCTTACGGGGCCTGCTTCAATGTATGAGCAGTGCACCTTCACCTCTAGGTATATACCTCCAAATAACCGGAAGAAGGACTCTAATAGATATTTGTACACAAACACATGGAAAGATGCTCAATATCCCTAATCATTAGGGAAAAGCAAAGTCAAAACCACAATGAGGTATCATCTTACAGCCATTGATATAGCTACTATTAAAAGAAAACAACAGAAAATCATGTGTTGGTGAAGATGTAGAGAAATTGCAGCCCTTGTACACAGTTGGTGAGAATGCAAAATTGTGCAATGACTATTGAAAACATGATGGCAGTTCCTCAAAAAATAAGAGACAGAGTTGCCATAGGATCCAGAAACTATACTTCTGGGTATATACCCAAAATGATAGAAATTAGGGTCTCAAAGAGATATTTGTAAACCCACGTTCATAGCAGCATTATAGCCAAAAAGTAGAAGCAATCCAAATGTGTATCAATGAATGACCAGATAAACAAAAGGTGGTATATATACACACAATGGAACATTATTCAGCCTTAAAAAGGAATGAAATTCGGATGCATGTCACAACCTGGGTGAACCTGGAGGACAGTATGCTAAGTGAAATAAGCCAGAAGCAAAAGGAGAAATACTGTACGAGTCCACTTACACGAGGTACCCGGAATAGTCAAATTCACACAGGCAAAGTAGAATAGTGGTCACCAGGGGCTGGGGGGAGGTGGGAGTTACTATTTCACGGGTCCAGAATTTCAGCTGGGGAAGATAAAACAGTTGGGGAGGCGGACGGTGGTAATGGTCGCACAACAATGCGAATGTACTTAATGTCATCGAATTGTGCCCTTAAAAATGATAAAAATGATACATTTTATGTTACTTATATTTTGCTAGAGTAAAAAAAAATTAAACAAAGAAATGGGTGTTCTTAGGATGTCACTGGCATGCATGTATGTGCAAGGATGATTGCAGGCCATCTGTTCTTTTCTGAATCGTAATCCCTGGCCTGTTTATGCCATAGCGGGATCCTCAGTCTTGGCCATGGTCTCCTTTCCCACCATCCACTAAGGAGTCTGATTAAGTGGCATTGCTGTATCCACATGTGATTTACAAAAATAATATCTTATCCTCACCATCCGTCCTGTTTGTGGCTGCACACTGTAATAGGAATAATTTCAGAAGGTTCCAGCTGGCCTTCTTCAAAAGGTAAAGAAAATCCAACATTTTTCAGGTTTCTCTAATCTTTTGTTGTTTCAAGTGAATGCTTCCTCTAAAGGACAATTTCAGCATTTCTGGGATCTATTAAGAAGAGCATAATGAATGTTACAGAACCAGCCAACTTAAGGAGAGAGAGAGAGAGAGAGGAGAAAATATTGCCAACTTGCAGAAATCCCCCACACCCTCTTTATACCAAAGGAGCCATATCTTCATGCCATAATAAATGCAAACTTGGAAAAGCTCACAAACCCGCCTGCCTCTTCAGCTAATGACAGCCTCAATTATGGGGCCTAATCCTGCATTCCTGACACTCCCCTTATCCCTGCATAACTTCTAGGGGAGTCAAAGGGCCCTCAGCCCTGGCCCTGGCAGGGAGACATTAGTTATGCAGGAGCAGTGCCTGGGGCGTGCTGGCAAATTTAAGGGTCTGTTCATATAACAACACACACTTGGAAGCCTTAAATCCTCATGCTTTGACTCTTCACCTTATCCTGAAATAAAAAGCCACAGTAACTCCATTAAAAAATATAAAATTCCTCCACAGGAAATGAACACTAGTTTGCTTCTAATTTATATCGGTTTTAGGTTTCTTCTTCCCCACTCCCTTTTTACTTTGAATGTTAGTGTCCAGTTCTATGGAAAATATTTTCCTTAAGGAAACAGATAAACACGAGCATCATGCTCGCTCTTCGCATTTTATTTACTAACCTGGCCAAAACAGCGTTGGTTTTTCTGCGGGCTCTCCCCCTTCAGTAAATGAGCGGAAATCCCTCACAAATACACCCAGAGGCTACCCCCTTAAGTCACCCTGTGAGGACACCTAAAGACCTCTGGCTTATTGAGAAGTGGCCTTGTTTTGTATAAACTAATCATCCATCCAGCTACGTTAATAACGAGGCTATAACTCATTTTCATCCTAGGCACACACTGTGTATTATCAGTCTCCTAATTAATCCCAGGCAATTCAGGGGGCAGGTATTATTACTTCCAATTTTCCTCACTGCTCCTCATGCCGGAGACTCGGCAAACAGAAGGTCATGCTCTGTGTCCCACAGGCAGGCCCCCGAGTCCCAGCCCAGAGCCTACTCCACCCCAGACAACCTCTCTCCGGACGGGGAAAGCCCTGGGAACCAGCACACCCCTGCTGATCTCTGAGGCGGTGGGGCTTCCTCACGGGAGAAAGAACCTGGGGTCAGCAGACATCCGGCAAGCCTGCTTAATGGACAAAGTCAACAGCAGCTTCCCCAGAGTCGGAAAATAAACTCAGAGCCTTGGTACACTGAGCAGGGCCGGGCCTGTGCTCTGGGTAGCTGAGACTTCTCCCTCACACCTGCTTTGTCCTTCCTGGGGCGCGGTTGTGGTGGGGGCCCCAGACCTCACTCCCCCCGCCCCCCATCAGGCTGCTAGCTGTTTAAAGTCATGATCTTGGGCTGAGGGTTCAAACCCCTCCACCACACCTATAAAATCATAATCCTAGAGCCTTTGAAGTCATAATCTCCCAAACAGGGGATTCTTAGGTTCACTGAAAAAGTAACTTCCCCACCTCTTCTCACTTCCCTGGTTCTGAGTCCAAAAAGGCATGTGTTCAGCCATGAACATGAGCATCTATAAACACTTTCAAAAGAGGTCCAGCTCCCTCAACTCCTAGGGCCCTTGAGCACTGGAAAACCTTCTTTTGTTGCATTCCAAAGAGCTCTAAGCTTCGGGTCTGGAGACCCGTGTTCAAGTCCTAACTCTCCTACTAACCTGACTGGTACTTAAACTCCCCAAGCTTCGATTGGCTCATCTTTAAAGTGAAGATAGTAATACCTGTGCTGCCCCCTCCCTTTGCAGGATGGCTGGGAAGCAACAATCCTTCCTGGTCTCCTTCATTAAGCTTCTCCTCTAATCAGTCAATAGCGTTGGAGTTCCTTGGCACAGGGACGTTGACCATCCTCTGCTCTCACTCACTCTCCCCCGGTGAGCTTATCCACCCCAGTACCTACACTGTCAGCACCGCGCCCAGTAGGCCATGGTTCCCATTTTAGGGTTTCTGTGCCCACATGAGGTGTGCTCTCAGTGCACCTGCAGCTCTTCAGAGGGATGTACCTGCAGGTCAAAGAGGGAAAGAGCTGGGGCTTGTGTCCCACGCCCCCCACCAGTGAGGTTCCTTCTCTGTGGGCTGAGGCATAACTTACTGTGCCAGAATTCCCCTCAGAGATCAGGCTGACTGCTGCCCTCTGCAGTGTTTTGCCCTAGACCACACTCTTGCCTAGTGTCTTCTTCCCTGCTCTTACCTTACCCTCTCCTTCCCTTACCTGGTTCCGCAGGAGCACTTAACCAGCAGCTTAAACACGAGTCCTCAGCACGGGGTCTCTTTCTAGGGACCTCCTCCGGTAATGTATCTCCAGCCAGACTTCACTCAACTCCAGACTCACATATCTAAATATGTCCTTAACTCCCCTTGAATTTCTCAATGGCACCCTCAAGGCCAACATACTCAAAACAGAACTCATGGTCTTCCCACATCCCCAAGCCCAGATGCCTTCCAGGGTTCCCCAACTCAATGAGCCCTACCCCTTTCACCACTACCCCCCAGCCACTTCACAATGTAGAATCCCAGGACTCTCCTTAGAACCCACCTTCCCCTCCATGTCCCATTCCATACAGACCATCTTTAAGCTCCTGCGGATTTTAGGTCCTTCGTGTAGCTAAAATCTACAAAACTCTCCCCATCAGCTTCCATCACCATCCTGTCTAGGCCACCATTGACTCTTTTCCAGATACCCACAATCCCCTCTGATAGATTTACACACCTTCCTTGTGGCTTCCAGCTTCAGTGCTCCAAACCACTAATCGAATCACGTCACTTCCCTACACAAAACTCTTCCACAGGTCTCTGTTGCTGCTAAGTACAAAACTCCTTCCCTTGGCCACCAGGCCCTTCATGGTGCAAGCCTACCTCTCTTTTCACTCCAGCCTTCAGGCATCTGCCTCTTTCGGTTCTCCCACCCAGACTTTTCTTCCTTTTCCTCTGCACCTCATATGTTATGCCCAGGCCTTCCACTCAGCTCAAGCATCACTGTGTCAAGGTTACCCAATCTGATCTCAAATTTCCTATTCCAGGATCCTGTAACACCCCGGTTCCTCTCCTTGACACCGGCCACAGCTGCAAGATGTTGCAGTCAAGAGATCACAAACACGCATCTGTGTGATCATGTGACTCGGCTACCAAGCCCAGTCCCAGGTTTCACCACTCTGTCCTCCGTAACACCCGGCAGATACTCAAGGAACTTGGTTAGCAACTTAGAAAGTCCATAACCAAGACTGGAGGAGTTTAGGAGCCTAAGTGTTTCCCTCAGTACAAGCAGGGGCAGTGTCTGTTCTGTCCCTGGGACCTTCCCGTGATCTTCCTGCGACAGCTCTGCCTCAGGCACGTGTGACCTGAGAAATCAGAGGATTATGCCATGAAATAAGGAACTAGTCTCCCTTAGGAGAGGGAGGCACGAGACAGATCGTAGGCCTCAGTTCCCAAATGTCAAGCTGGAATTATCCCCTTCCTAAAAAGGAAGATACAAACACATTGTCAACGTTCAGTCATCTAACTGCCTTTTAAAAAGAGTTCTCCGATCAAAAGGGAAAAGAAGCCATGGTGTATGCCTACAATAGCCAAGCTCGCGGCTTCAACGCGTGTCTTCAAGAATCCTCATGGCAACTCTGCGAGGTATTGCTTGCCCCGTTTTACAGAAGAGGAGACTGAGGAGCTAAATATCTTACCTGGGATCACGAGGTGAGGGAGCAGATGGGCAAGGCTCTCAGGGCCAAGGGCGCTTGCCCGAGAGCCAAGACCATCTTCGTGCCCCACCCCTTTCCATCTGCACATCCCAACCGTTTTCTGAAGTTTCATTTGTTGAAAAAAACATTAGCCTGTGAATGTCTCGTATTGGTACACAAAGTATGATTGTTTCTGGTTTATTTCTTCATGAAAATCACCAGAAAGGCTTTACTTCTGATCCAGCAGATACCATACTTTGAAAGAGCGTGATTCAAAGCAGAGCCTTTGTGAGAAGCAAGGACCAGGTATTATTTATTTTGGTGATGACTAGAAACTAGTACGTTCTCTATAAGCCCTTGTGAAATAGAATTTGACTTCTCTCTTGCTGGCCTATTGCGTGAAGATGAAGTATGAGAAGTTTCTGGTTCTACTTATACCTCTGTCAGCATTCAGTTTGTTTTCCAGACCAAGAGCTTGACTTACTCTATGAAAATGAAATACTGTTTTTGAAAGCATAAAAATGAAGTTTTTCCCTTTATTTAAAAAAAAAATATTTATTTATTTATTGAGAGAGAGGGAGAGAGAGAGAGAGACAGAGAGTGAGAGTGCATGCACATGAGTGGGGGAGGGGTAGAGAGGGAGAGAGAGAATCCCAAGCAGGCTTCTCGCTGTTGGCAAGAGCCCAACATGGGGCTTGATCCCATGACCCCGGGATCATGACCTGAGCTGAAATCAGGAGTCAGAAGCTTAACCGACCGAGCCACCCAGGTGCTCCAAGTTTTTCTCTTTAATTGCTGCATGACCCAATCACAATTATTGTAGTTTGGGAATGGAATGGAATAAATTTCAAATAGGGTCGATGCTCTTGAACAGGGAAGCAAATCCACGTGCTTTCATTTTTTACCCCATCTCTAGACAGAGCCCGGACAGCCCAAGGTAAACAACACATCTGAAGCTGATTCTTTGTCTGGGACCTCGAGGCAAGCCATAGGGAGTGGCAGCAGCTTCAGAATCCATAAAGCAAGAACATGCTCTTCCTGTTCCTCTTGGAATCCGTTTTATATTTCCATAAATGCCTCATGCTTTGTATGTCTTTGTCACCAGGCTTGTCTTGATTTTGTTGCCAGGCCTGTCTTTGTGTATCTTTGTCACCAGGCTTGATAACTCCCTATGGGCTACTGAGATTGAAGAGTCAAAGGAGAAAATCAACTTCTCAGGCTTGGACAAAACTCCAATAATATCACTCAGAGCCAGCATTTTGACAACTCCGTGCAGGTTATACACTGCTTTTATACACTCACTTTGGGGCTGAGGCTTTCTGCCCTCTTTCTGGAATGTTCTCTCCCAGATCTTCTTCCACCTTAGTTCAGGACCAGGATTTGTCTTATTATTCCTGCCTCCCTGGGGACCAAAACAGTGCCTGGCACATTAAAAACACTCAGTATTTTTCATTGTATTGGTGAACAACTTCATTTGAGCATTGTGGTCCTGCCTGGTAGTTCTTATCTTCATTTTGGAGATGCAGGACCCGTATCTCTTTGAGATTAAGCCATTCGCCTGGAGTCACACAACCAGTTTGCAGCAGAATCATAACTTGAACCCAGATCTTCTGCCTCTGGTCTGGAATCTTCTGTTGGGAAGGAAAGTGAATTTTTACCCAAAATTGGGTCATGCTGGGTACTCTTAAAAGCAAGTTGCCCATATGGGATCATTAAATGTCAACAGTCTGGAGTACAAAAGTCCTGATAAAACCCTGAGGCTATTCCTCATATGAGAGATGAAAAAACACCTGCCAGATGAGCTTAATGGCACAGTGTGGGACTGTTCCCAATGGCAACTCATGGGTGGGTTGCTGTCCCTCCATTCTCGCACACCGCAGACCCTCTCCCATCCCTCCCTTCGCTGACCTTGGACCTCACTGGCCTCTGGGTCCCTCATTACAGGAGACTCTGGCCTGGCTCTAGACTTTGTGCAATTTTTCTGACATCCTAATTTCTTGATCACCTGTGCTGACACGATCCTGATTTCCTTCAATATGTCTTTTTTCCACTCCTGGGAAATTTATGTCTGCTCTGGCATATGTCCCCACCTTCCTTTGTGAAAAGAGAGGCAAGGAGGGGAGAGAAAAAAATGCCTTTTAATATTTTTTAGCATTGTCTTCATGTTCTGTCAATAAATTACCTCCGCCAGCTTTTAGAAGCCCTACCGGCTCTTGTACTGACCTCTAGTTCCTTCTGTACTTGAAAAATGCCTTATTATTTATCTTAGCCTCTCTTGCAATCTTCTCTTCATTCCTCACCTTTGCTTTCCTTATCGTGTTTTTGCACTTTCTTAACTTTGTGCCGTAATTTCTCTAGCTGAGTTGCTGTTTGATTTCTTTTTTTCATGCTTGCTCGCTTTCCTAGGTTTGATTACTCCCCTACCACTACCACATCCTTTTTAGAGCTATTTGTTTGGCCTCTTTACTACACTTCATGTTGCTAGGGAGCATGTATTTTCTTGGGGCAGTTTCTAGTCATTTCTCTCCGGTTACACTCTCCCGTTGGCAGCTGCTCTTAGTACCCTTGGATTTCCTCGGTAGGAGCTGAAAACTTTTGTTCCCTCTGGACTCCCTGCATGTGCAGGGAGGGTCCTAATTCCTGCTGGGCCTTGCAGGGAAAGAGCAGTTTCCCATACATTGGGCTGCAGCCGAGAGAAAGCGAGGTGCTTCGATTTACACGTCACTCAAGTCTCCCCAAGTCAAACCGCCCGCGGGTGCAAGTGGAGTCACTTTACAGTGGTGTTCCATGCACAGCGGCAGGTGGTTGGGTGAATCCTGTGTGCTCACTACTAAGACCAGTCAGGTGTGAATGATATCCTGCCGGGTTCGTCGGCCAATGTCCGCCACCTTCTGGATGGCTTTCCGGCCACCAGGCACTGCTGCTGATCCTGGGCACTGCTGCCACCTCTGTGGGGGATTGTCACATTGACAGGTGCCACCAAACTGCTGCCACACACCTGCACTGCCATGACTGAGGCTGTAGCTCTCAATACCGCAAAGCCACACTGTGTTTGGGTAAAAGACATCTTCTCTCCAATGTTATGCTTTGTCCACAGGTGTCAACCTGGCACTGCTTTGGTCCTGTAGAGCTTTCAAGGAAGCAGAGTGAGTGTCATCTCCTTCCAGCTCTTCTTTATTGCTCTTCAGACAGGAGTCCCTGCAGCTTGGTTCAAGTACACGCAGATACTATTTGCCCCTTTGACACTGAGGCAACATACATCTGTCCATCTCATCTTCCATTAGAATGAGGGGCCCTGAGGGGCACCTGGGTGGCTCAGTCGGTTGAGCGTCCGACTTCGGCTCAGGTCATGATCTCATGGTTCGCGGGTTCGAGCCCCGCCTCGGGCTCTGTGCTGACAGCTCGGAGCCCAGAGCCTGCTTCGGATTCTGTGTCTCCCTCTCTCTCTGCCCCTCCCCCACTCATGCTGTGCCTCCCTCTGTCTCAAAAACAAATAAACATTTAAAAAATTAAAAAAAAAAAAAAAGAATGAGGTCCCCTGCAAGCGGCTCCTTAGTTTTGCATGCAGAAGGACTTTGGGTGAACACACCTAACTACATCTATCCCATCATGGTCACAATTTAGGGCCCACTGCACACGTCGGACTTTGGACACAAGTGCAGCCCCATTCTGACATCTGCCAGAGTCCAGTGGAATCTCTGTTCTCAGGTGTCGACTTCAACAGCATCCCGAGGATGCCTGTCTCCCACCATGGAAATCTGCAGGCAGCAGACAATGGTAACGGATGGAAAATGAAGAACGAAGGTGATGGCAGATACAGCAATCAGTACAATCCAGGTTCATTCAGACTTACATGTACTAGATGCAATGCTATCTTCTAGAATCGCAATGATAAATATGGTTACAATTTGCAACTTTATTTTAGAATTTAAGTTCTAGTGAAGGAGAGATCCACATGAAGATAAAATTTAATCACAATATTTTTGGTGGTGAGATAAAGGTTTCCACTGCGAGCCATGGGAGCACAGAGGGGTTGCTGACAGTCCTTCCTTATGGCAGATTTCCTGTGTTTTCTGAGTGTTCACACGAGCAGGTTCACCACAGTAAATATGCCACTCGCACTCCCCGTCTGCACCCCTCATGTCTCGAAAGGTATTTAAGCCACGTCTGTTACCCACTTTGACTCCCATGCCAATGGGAGAATTGACTCCCATGTCAGTTCTCCAATCAGATATCAAACCGAATCTGGGCCCATGGTGCTCTCTGTTGCAGCAATTTGGAATGAGAACACAGAGTATGAGTCAGGTGTACCCACAGGATCATGGGCACTTGACCTGAAAGGTCATAGAGGGTTGATCCTGAAGTTGATGCCCGAGCAACCCAGGGCCACCCATGAGGCAAAGTCATGGGGTTCCAAGGGCATGGGTAAGCAGAGAGAGGTGGACCTCAGAAAAACAGGGAATGGGGCACATGATGCAGAGAGCAGATGCAGAGTGGGGCCGTTCAGAGTCCTGTGTCCACACCGTGAGTTCACATGAGCTCGTGATATCCTGGTTCCGGACCTCACAGAATTCAAAGCGTGTCTTTCCTCTCATTTTTCTGTAAGATTATCTGTTGTAATTCTATGGTAACACTCCTCTTACCTTCAGCTAGTTCGACTGGATTTTTTTTTTTTTTTTTGCTTTACAACCAGAGCCTGAATTAATATAACCTCATATTTGCACACCTATAGCCGTCTGAGGCAAGACTTCCTTCTAGACTCGGCAAGTGCCCTCTTCGTTACCTGGCTTAAATGTTGCCTCCTCTCTGAAGCCTTCCCTGACAGATCCCTCCCTCGTGATCCTTCAGGACACTGCCCATAACCATTATGTTGTGGTGTAATTGATCCACCTAAAAACACGCTGCCTTCCCGACCACGAGGTCCTCAGAAGGAGAGCCGTGTCTTAGGGCCTGTTACACAGAAGGTGTTCAGTCAACGTTTGCAGAATTGCCTCAGTGACTCGCAGTTGGTTCTGGAAGCAGCCTTCCAGTTGGCACACCACGCTGTCTGCCACTCAATCTTCCCGGCACTCGGGGGGTTCTTTCTGGGTTTATGCTGACTTTGCTAACTTACCATTTCATTCCCAACCCCATCTTCTCTCAGTCCTCCCTGGCGTCCGGGATTGCTGCCTTGTTGGGTCTCTCCTGCTTTGTGCAGACTTCACTACCCTTGGCTCGGTGACAGTTCCAAGGCGAACCCCGTGGGGCAGAGCACACGCTGTTTCCCAGGGTTCTAGAACTCTTTGCTGAGTTTTGGCTCCTCTTCATGGCTTTGTGTGGTTGCCTGGGGCCCAGGCTACCTGTGTGTCTGCTCCTGACAGAATCCCCCCACCCGATCCCGCCATCTGTTTATCTTGGCTGCATCGCCTTCTTTATGTCCCTCTTCGGAGAGACGGCGGATAGCAGCTACTTCTAGTCAGCCAGAAGCCCTCGCTGCCTTGTCCATCGGAGAAAATTTGTCTCCAGATCCGCAGCAGCTTTCTTTACGTGGGAGAGAAAGAACATCAGTGCCCGTGTGCTCAGGAAAAGCAAGGACAACAACAACAACTGTTACCCTGTGTAGACCTTTTTTTCCTTTATGGATTGCAGGGCCCCCCCAGCAAACCCACCAGGTTTCGCTGCCAAGCCATATATCCACGCCGCTGGTTCACCCCCTGTCAGCCTGGGGCAGGGGATGGCGGCAGGAGAGTTTCACAGGCAGGAGAGTTTCACAACTTTGGGGGATTTTACTCCTCTCTGTTCTCTCTCACAGAGTGTTTTGCAAGAGGGGTTCCTGTCGGTACAACCTGATGCTCTAACCTCCGTACTTATAGTACTGATAGATGTGGGATTGCCGGGGGGGTGGGGGGGGGGTGGTCAGGTGGTTTAAGCACACTGGGGCTGTGACACCTTTGCCCCTCCAAGTGTTACTTTCTGACCTCTGCTCTCAGGCACAAAGCAAAAAACAACAACAAGGGCGACAACAACAGCAACAACAACAACGACTCAGGCTCAGCTCAGCCCCATGAATTTCAGAATGGACTTCCCTGTCTCCCTCCGAACCACGCCTCTCGTGCTGATAGATACGGCTTTTATAGATTCTATGAGTTTTCTGTATCTTGGTCTGGAAATGGAGCCAGAATTTTTGGCTTCAAATAGCACCTGCTGAGGTCGTGTGCCTAGGCTGTTTCTGGTCTCCGTGATGGACACGGGAAACGAACTGGGGACAGACCTGTCTCTGAAAGGGCTCTTCCTTAGTTGAGGTAAGAGAAGCAGCCCTTCTCCAGTTGCCTGGAGTAGCAGGCAACATGGCAGACGGTCCCTTGGCCCTCTTGCTGCAGGGTAGGTATGGAACAAGAGACCAAGGGCAGTCACCAGCCAGGCCGAGAGCCATGAGTGATCAGAGCAGGAGCGGATGCCTCTAGTTTTGACTCTGTTCCTCTCTTTGTCTTGCTTCCTTCTTCATTTGGAGGTCTTAGCACATCAAAATATTAGTTAAGGCACCTTTTGGGATGAGCACTGGGTGTTGTATGGAAACCAATTTGTCAATAAATTTCATATAAAAAAATAAATAAAAATAAAAAACAGAAAAAAAAATATTAGTTAAGGAGATAATTTAATCTGGAAACAAAATGATACCTCTTTAAACCTACTCACCAATCAGACAGCTAGAAGCTGTTTGCATCTGACCATAAAGGATCCCCAAAGCTGTTCTTCTAAAATGAAAACCTCTCTCAGTGATTTGGGGGTGGGGGGCTAAAAGTATGGGCAATAGGAGAGAAAGAGCACTTCACTGGGAGTCAGGGCCCTCTATTTCTAGTGCTTGGCTCGTTACTAATGATGTCACTTTGGGCAAATCATTCTATTTCTCTGGCTTCATTAGTGACCTCAGTGGGAGCAGTTTTAGTAGAAAATCTGACATCCTAATTGCCAAATCCATAGACTAATTTTCATTCCTCATCCCACTTGACAACTCCATTGCACGTGGCACTCTGACTGCTCTTTCCTTCTCAAAACGTCTCTGCTCTTGGCTCCTGGGACCCTGCCTCTGTGAATCCTTCTTCCACTTCTCTCGCAGCCTTCTTCTCTCTTCCTGAACGCCCCTCCCACTCCGTTCCCTGTTGCCTGATGGTATTCCCCAGAATTTCCCTCCTGACTCCTGTTGTCATCACACATCCATTTTCTCAGTGATTCCATCCACTCTTCTGGAGCCCCCATCTCTTTGCTGGTAACCACCATACCTGTACTTCAGAACTCTTTCGGCCTCTCCTCTGAATGCCATCCTGCCCTTGTGTCTGCCTGCAGGATGACCCATCTACTTGCACAGCAAGCCCCTCACATTCAGCCTGCCCCAAACTCAGCTCATCATCTTCTTGCATATATGCCACCTATCCCCTGAAACCTGAATCCTTGCACCCATTCCGCCTTCCGTATTTCCCTTGCTCTCGAAGCTAAATGGTCTTTCATGCTTTATTCTCCCTAGCACAGTGAGAGGTGTTCCTACATCTTCATTCCACCGGTGCTGCTGAACTTCAGGTCCTCAGGGTCTGTCATCTGGATCTTTGAGATAGGACCCAAAGTAGTCAAGAACGGTTTGGGCTGATATAACAAGAAAGTGGAGCTTGCCTTGGCTTGACCAAACAGAGCTTGATTTTTTTTTTTTCTCACACAGTAAGAAATTCAGGTATAGAAGATCCAGAACCAATATGGCAGACCCACAATACTTGCAGGGACCCCAGCTTCTTCTATCTTTCCAGACAGCCATCCTTGACATGTGGCTATCACGGGCTTGTCACCTAAGCTCACAGAATAGTTGCTTCTCTTCCACATTCACATTCAGGGCAAGAAGAGAGGGGAAGGGAAAAGGACAAAAGGGCAAAAGGCAAATTGCCTCCTGAGTCTGTTTTCTTTCAAAGAGCTCTCCTGGAAGCTCCACCCACTGAGCTGCATTTACATTCCACTGGGCAGAACTGTGTCACGTGACCACCCTCTGCATGAAGACTGGGAATGGGAATTGGGAAGGTTGTTTGTTTCAAGCAGGGCGTGCTGCTTCCCTTATTAAAATTGGGATTCTATTAGAAAGAAAGAAAAGGAGAATTGATACTTCAGAAGTAAATAACTGTGTTTGCCACAGCCTGATCTTGGTCATCAGAATCTCCAGTGACTACTCTCTATATCCCTGAAAAAAAATGTGATTATATTGTCACCTGTTTTAAATGTCTCTGGTGAATCCTCATTGGCTACAGAATAAAGTACAAATACCTTGGCCCACAGTCTGGGGCCATCTTCCTTTCTATGCTCCTCTCTTGCCATCACCTCCCCCTGTAGAACATACCCCGAGCTCACAGAACTTTTCGTGGCTTCCTAAACCCGTGATGCCATGCCTTTGCACGTGTTATTCTCACTGCCCTGCTGTCTTTCTCATCTCTGGACATTTCTTCATACTTCATCGCCAAGGAGGGAATAGGCATGTATCTGTCCCTTACCTCAACTATCTTCCTCGACTCCTAAAAGACAGACATTCCTTACACCTATGAGTCCTCCCTGTCCCCCACAGGCTCTCCCCCATAGGACAAGACATTCATACTGAAAGGGCAGAGCCCTGTATTAGGTGGGCCGTGTTTCCTGGAGGATGAGATTACTAAGTTGAAAGAAAACACAAATCTTGGAGCACATTCTTTGCCACTTGCCACTCTCTCAGTGAGGCCCAGGACCTTCTCCCTTACAATTATTTCATTTCTTCTTCCCTTGAGAAAATTAATCTTGAGTAGGACACCTCAAGCAGCAGCTGGGCCACGATCCTGGCTCACTCCATTTCTATAATTCATCCATGCAGCTACTTCAGGAAGCTGACTCGGAATCTTCTCAGAGACTCAGAATTCTCTCTGTTGTTCTCTGCAGACAGCCTGAGTGTAAGGGTCCCCAGACCGCTCTGTAGTATGGAAGGCAGGGCACATATGCTGAATTTTACCAGAGCTTTGCATTGTGGGATTGGGCACCTGTCAGGCTTCTGATAAGAGCAATGGTATGTTTTCCGTACAGCTAGGGAACCCTTGTGTACTGACACTGATGTGCTGATCAATCTTTAACAACTGGCTCTCTGAGGTGGGAGTGGCTGGGGAAGGGAAGCTCTGGTGTGTAGGCCTTACCAAATCCTGTGGTGTAAATACTCCCATCATAACCAAATTGAAGCTCCCGACGGGATGCAACTGAACCTGAAGTTGGAAGGAGGCACAGTTGGCTCTGGCACAAGGAGCCAGCAGAGAGGAAGGATGCATGATCAGGTCTAAGCACCAAAATCACACACAAAAGCTTAGCAGCCAACTCCTCAGCAACATCTCTGAACCAACATTCCCTTCCATCAAAACAGGACTGTCTCTTCCCCCGGTTCACACTGCTCTTTGATGATTCTTCTCCCACGACAGTGTTTTTGAAAGTCTTCTTTTGGTTGAATGAGTGCCCTTTGCTGCAGTGTGCATCGCCTCTACCATTTACTCCACAAACGGGTACCCAGGGCCTTCTGTTCCGCCACTCCCTGTTGAATCCTTTTCCCATTGAAGAGGCTGCTATACTTAGGGTCGCCACCAGGAGTCACTCTCCAGCATCAGCCAGAGACAAGGAGCCTGAGGAGCACATAGTAGGGCTAAATGCCTTCCTGTCTAATGAATGAAGGACAGAAAGAAATGATGCTTTCTTACCTTGACCCCAACCCCTCCTCCCCGATTTGCCTGGCTATCTCCTACTTACCTTTCGGGGTTTAAATGTCTCCTTCTCTAAGAAGCCCTTCTTGGACCACCTAGCCCCCACCGAATGTGGGTTGGATGCCTCTTCTCGGGCTCCCATAAACCTTTGCCATCTATAGAATCAATCATCCTGCCTACCCACATTTCAGTGCTGACAGTATTGCCTACTGGACTGTGAACTTCATGAGGGCAGGGGTGTTGCCCATAGTACTCCTGCAAAAAGGTACTCAGTAAACAGTTGCAGAGTGGGTGGTTAAGAAGAATGTGTAATGCTTTCAAATGTTCCCTGGGGAGATTTAGTTTAATTTCTTTCGCCTTTGTCTTTTTCTCTTGCTATCATTACTATTATTTTTCTCACCAAATTCCTGCTTTCAGGATGACAGTACAAAAGAAAAAAAAAAGGGGGGGGGTAGGAAAGATTTCAATGAATCGCAGCTTCCAGCTGGTTGTCATTATTTAAATTTTGGCTTTATCATTGTGGGCAACTGAAGCCCATGATTTAAGCTATCTCTAGCGGAGCAAGGAGGGCGGGTGCCCGCCCAAACACTCATATTTCCAGAGCGCACTTTGCTGTGTCAATACACATTACTTGTCACATTGCAAAGAGTCTGAGAAGTTTGATCTCCACTGTTAGATTGTTGTCATGTGTCAAATCATACAGCCCAGGAGGAATGCGTACGATGCACAGGAAAAGCAGACACTGAGCCGCGGTCAGACTGCCTCTAAGATAAACACTGTCGTGTAGACCAGGAAAAGAAAGGTCAAAAAACAATCTGAAGCTTCAGATACTGTAAGCCCTCTTTACTTTCATTTTCTTGCCACTCTGAGCCTTCAATTTTACCAGCGTGGGCAAATACACCTTTTCATCCAACAGGCCTTCCCGCGGATTCTCCCGCGATAGGGGAGTGGTTTGAGTCATGGTCCCATCACTGGTGAAGCAGGGTGGCGTCTGTGAAGCCCTCACATTAAAGCGGACCAAAAAAGCAGGCATGGGGAGCCTACAGGCCCCTACCTGCTGTCTCCCGTGACACGGAAGCTCAAAGAAGATGTGCAAATGCCACTAGATGCTGGGAAGAAAAATCCTCTTCAGGGAGTATAAGCTACCCAAGTAGGAAGGCCGGAATCATTGTTTGCTGCCGCTGCTGGTGGTTTTTTTTTTTTTTTTTTCCACTTCTCTTTTTTTTTTTTTTAAGTCGGCTGAAAAAAATTAAACAAACAAACAAACAAAAACCAGGGGACCAAATGAGTCCTAGATTTCTGTATTAAAGAAGGAGCGGGTGCAAGTCAACCTCCCCATTGAAAGACGCCCACACACTTGAAATAGTTTCCTAGAAAGGCAGATATAATTTAACTGGGTGTAGCTGAGCGCACTGGCAGGGCATTTTTACGACACCTTCCAAATCCTCGATGGCTGATCCCGTGGTATGACAGCAGCATACCACATTCATTGCACCAGACAAGGATTAGGGGAGTAAAATTAGTCATGTATGTAAATTGTAATCACGTTGGATGGTTGTATGTGCTCATTTAGGCATTTTAACAGTGTGTGATGCTATCCTCTCCACAGGACTAATAAGCATTAGCCATAATGAGGTCAGTCAGTCAGTCAGGCATTCCCAGGGGATTTAATTGGGACATGGGTCTCTGCTGAAGTGAAAATTAATAACTTTTGTCAATGTTCTGGTGAAATGTTCTGTCTTATTAAACTATGAGGGTCAATTAGAAAGCATTATGTAATAAAGTCCCCAGCAGCAGAACTCAAATTGAGTTATACCACACTCATTATTCCAGGGCGAATGCATTTGAAAATGGAAAACCAGAGCGCCATATGGAGGATTCGGGTCAGATTTACAAGCATCGCATGTTAAGGCTTCAACAAGAAGGAAACAATTAAACGTAATACCGAAATAAATCAGCGCACCGAGCGTGCTGTGCAGGGCCAGGAGCCTGGGGCCGGCTGCAGCCCCGGGGCTGTGACACCGCAAAATGGCAGCGTTTAGGAGGCTTGTCTGGGCTGCGTCAGGCAGCCCCATCCCCGCAGATCGCTGCGAGTGCTTCAAATCTGGGGCACACCTGGAAGGCTCGGGCCTGCACACTGCCTCATATAAATAACTCTTTATTGTGTGGCTATTAAGACGAGAGATTGCTTTTATTAAAGTGCAAGTTATTGTGGTACAGCAAATTAAAGAATTTTAAAGCATACTAAACAGCCACCGATATTCCCCATTTGGTCATGTTTTACGGTACTTTAAATGGGCGGTATGTTGTTAGGGAGATAGAAAGCCGGTGCCAAGGTAGGGAACTGACAAAACAGTCATCAGGCAGTCCTAACCAGGAAGGGTTGGGAGGGTCACTGTCATGGGTCTAGATGGGGGGCGGTGAGGGGGGGGGGGGCAAGGATGTCCCCTGGCCTCTGGAAGACTGGGAAAGGTGGTGGTTGTCTGCTGCATTCCGGTAGAAAAGGACATCTTTGATGTTTTTAAAGATGCTCTGCAGATAAAACAATTAGGAAACGGAAGCAGGTAAGGAGGGAGTTGCAAACACATGTACCGTCTCGATACTGGGGCGGGGGGGGGGGGGGGCACAGCTTTCATCATCTGCCCGGCTCAGCCATTTCTGAACTGTCTCTTCTCCCGTGAAGTGAGCTGGGTCCCATGATTTCCCCTTCTATCCCTAATGCTGATTATGTGTCTCCTTAGAAACAAGTTGTAACGATGCCCCTTGCTTGGCTCCAAACCATCGTGGAACCCCAGTTGTTTCGTCTCCCTCACCTCTCCGACCGCTGCCGTGCTCTGGGCCCCTGCCCCTTCCCACCAGAGCCACCTCCACTCCCGCTGCCTCCCCCCATTCTCTAAAAACACACCTCTGGTCATGCCACCCACCCCTGCTTAAAAACCCTTTAACACCTTCCCTTTGCACACAGGGTAAAATCCAAAACCCTCCCCATGGCCCCCCGAACCCCTCCCAGATGTGCCTGCGGCTCACCTAGAGCCACACTTCCCTCTCACCCCGTTCTCACAGATTCTGGAACACGTGAAGTTCTCGCTCTCACACATGCGGTTCCTTTAGTCTGGAATTCTCTTCCTCCTGATTATGTGTGGCTGGTTCTTCCGAAGCCTAGATATCCATCCTCCAGGAAACCCTCCTGAGCATTCTGTCTCAGGTAGCCCGTCCAGCACTCTGCATCATCATCCCACACGTGCTTCCGGAGAGTCACCGAGGCCTATCCAACCACACCTGGTCTTTACCACTATTGGAATAAATACCAGCCTAAACCTTATGGTGAAAGCATGTTTAAAGCCGATTTGAAAACTAAAGCTGCTCCGTCAATAAGAGAATAAATGGTTGAATTCGGTTGTTTTCATAAAACAGGATACGAAACAGAATGAGAATTGAGAATGCATGGACCAAGGCTACAGACACAAAAACCGTGTTGAATCCCAAACACGTAATGTTGAACAAAAGCAGCAAGTCACAAAAGAATGCATACGTCGTGATGGCCCTTATACAGAGTGGAACACATAAGCAGCACATAACCAACAGAGTGGATATGTGGTAAAACCATAATGAAACAAGTAGGAATAAGGAAGATTTAAAACAAAAAAACAAAAAAACAAAAGCAACATTCAGATATGGTTACTTGCCAAGTGTGGGGGTGGGGGGTGCGAAGGAAAGGGGCCAACATAAGGGATGGATGGAGGGTCATACTGTTCTTCATTTTCAGTTGGGTAGCAGTTTCACGATTCTCCAATTATTTTTTCTGCTTCATAATTTGTATGTTTTTGTGTATTTAAAAACGCCATCAATTTTTTTTTAATTAAAGCAGACTTTAATTTCAGCTTTGCCTGAACATACCCAATCTCAGGGAAGAAGAGCTTCCCCTTCTTCAGGAGTGCCTCCAGAAGCTTCCTTCAGCTAGCCACACCCACTGAAGGCCGAGAGACAAGAGTCCTTGGGATCTGTCCTTGGGCCAAGTCAACACCAGTAATTGTTCAAAATGGAAGAGAATGACTTCGGGGATATTGGGTAGGGCTCTTGAGCAAAATTAAGCCTTTACTGGTCCTTCCACAATTAGCAAACTCTTCCAACTTCAAAGTTTTTCCACCTTTTACATTTCCTTATTAAAATCCAAATACCCCTGAAAGTATCCACCCCAGAATCAATACCCTCATGGTCATCACTAACTGAGAACAGGATCTGGGGTTGGAGGCTGGGGCACCCAAGCGGGGAAGGGGCATGGCAGGGAAGGAGGTGAGGCAGCCCCAAAGTCAAGTCAGGCAGCATCACATTTGGCCCAGGGCAGCCTTGCCGAGTGTTTTGCACAACCCCACTGATTTCAGATTCTCTTCATTTTTTTTTTTATTCGAGTCCTCGACATGTTACCGGCACAGAATGCCCCAAGATGGCCAATGTGCCCCCTGGTGATGTTGCCACATGCTGAGATTATCCTCCTTGAGCAATCCCTCTTTCTAATGTTAGTGGAGGGGGTTTCTGGTTCATTTGTGTTGCTGGGTCTCCCAGGGCCACACTTCTGTTTCGAGAGAGAGTTTTGGCATCGGGATCCTTCTGACATGTCAGGCTGAAAAAGTGAATTTGAGCCAAGAGTTCTGTTTCTTCATTTTGGTTATTTATGAGAAGCTGGTATTTTCTGCTAACAAAGACAACGGGAAATTTCAAAACCTGAAAATTATCAAGCTGCAGTGGTGGGAAAATAGAAGTGGCAAAGTATTTCTCAACCAGTTTGAGTAACTTGCCTTCAATATTTTTTCCCAGGAGTAATTACAAACAGAAGTGCCACTTGCCTTTCGGGATCTTTTTGCTGAAAAGTATGAAGCTATTCCAGGAAAAGTCTACACAGAGAGTCTCTATCACCACACACTCTTATAGGAAAATGAAATCTGTCCTAACCTCTATGCTCTGGCTAGTGAATGAATGAGTCAATGAATGAATAAACTGCTTAGCCTTACACAAGTAATGCTACAGATCAAATAAATGCCTGTTAGCCAAGCATTACTATCCTCATCTGAGGCCCCATTGTTTCTTTATCCAAATAATGTGGGCTTTTCTCTGATTATAAAATGAACATATGCAAATTATAAAATACTTAGGAAATACAGAAAAGTACAAAGAAGAAAACAAAAGCATCCATAATCCTACCCTACAGAAGGACCTTATTAACATGGATGTCTATGTCACATCACTGTTTTCTGAACATATAAATGTTCCATGGCTGAGATCTTGCTGTCTACACTGCTTACTCTATCTGTGTTCGACAGAATTCTAAGATGACCCCCAGTGCCCTCTGCCCTTGGTTAATCTCCTCCTAGTGAATGGGTAGGAGGAACCTGGGAATATGATGGTCTGGGATCCCCATGATTAGGTCACGTTGCATGGCACACTTTAAGGAGATTGGTTATCCGGGTCACCTGACCTAATCAAATGAACCTTACAAGAGATGGGGCTTGTCTGGAGATAGACTTGAGGCATGAAAGGGTCTGAAGCAAAGGAGACCCTCCCTTGGTGGCTTTAGAAAGAGGACCACATGGCAAGGAAGGCTAGAAGCTTATAGGAATTAAGAGCAGTTCCCAATGACATTCAGTAAGGAAACAGGGACCTTGGTCCTACCACTGCAAGGAACCGAATGCTACTGACAACTTGAATGAGCTTGAAAGAAGATCCCAGCCCCAGATGAGAGCATCACCTGGCCGAAAGTAGTATCTGCTGAGCTACACCCCCTCTGAGAGAAAGAAAACCAAGGTGTTTCTAAAGGCTTCACTTTGCTCCCAGATAGAAAGTGAAAACTCCAGGAGAGTGTACGACCCTTTGTGTTTCAAAAGTGAAGGCCCTTAACAGTCACAGGCTCCACCGTCCAAGGAGAGGGATGAAAGTTGTGAGCTGTAGGTGTTGAAAAGAGGCCAGTTCCTCCCAAGACCAGGAGAGAAATAAGGGTTGGTCTTTGACCCATGATGGAGCTATGTCCCCACGTGAGCCTGGTGCCCTGGGGGACCTCAGGGAGGGCCTGCCGTGTCACTGTCCATGGGTCAGTGCCCACCATGGCTGGGGATGCTCTGCCAGGGTCCTCAAACCCAGCCTGAGGCTGAGGAACAGACAACTCTTCTCACTACCCTTAGCTAGGATTGGCTTCGCCCAGATTTGATTTAACTTTGAAAAATAAAGAAATAGGGCAGTTTGTACCACTTGGGGATGCGGGGCATTCTTGTTACATAAATGGCACGGTGATAAATAGTTCTACATAAATATGGAACTATATTCCGTTACTACTTTATTTGCATACATTTCTAGAAGTAGGTCAAAGGATAGAAACATTTTAAGGTCCTTCCTATAAATTATCAAATTAGCAGGCTTTTAACTTTCCTAAGCTAAAATATATACAATACTAATTTATAATAAATTCTTTCTTCCGTCTCCGGCCCCAACCACCCCAATACAATAACTACAGAAGATTCGAGGCCCACTTAAATGAGCCTGGGTGCTGTGTACTTCTTTGTGGAGAAAGGTATTGTGCAGCTTGTGCTGTGGGACAGGCCTGGATACACACCCACCTGTACTATCGACAGACTGCATGAACTTGTGTACATGCATTTTCTGGGACTGCCATAGCAAAGTTGCCCAAACTGGGTGCCGTAAACAACCTTAATTTATTGTCTCCCAGTCCTGAAAGCAAAAAGTCCAAAGACCAAGCTGCTGGTAGGGTTGATTCTGAGAGTTGTGAGGGAAGAATCTGTCCAGACCTGCCTCTCAGCTTCTGGTGGCTTACTGGCAATCACTGGCATTCCTTGTAAACAAATGACCATCTTCTCTCTGTGTTTTTACATGGCCTTCCCTCTGGCCTAAATTTCCCCCTTTTTATAAGGACACCGGTCATTTTGGATTAGGGCCTACCATAATGACTTCCTCTTAACTTGATCATCTGCAAAGACCCTGTTTCCATATAAGGTCACATTCACAGGTACCGGGGGTCAGGGCTCCAATGTGTACTGGTTAAGTTATCCACTAAAATTTGTGTTATTATTATTTCACATGGAAACACAGAAATCCATGCTTAACTGGGTGGAGATTTATGCTTATGTGACCACCATGGTGCGCTTAGAGGAAATATACTGTCTTACTTTTCAAATGTCTTGTGCCTTTTCCTCGTCCAGCCTTTGTAGGCAGGTTATAAGCCAGACACAGACCTCACCTCTCCCACAAAGCCCACTTTGGAGATTTGGCGCCTGCCTTCTGCTGCTAGTTCATTGTTTGAAAAGTGCTGACGCCTCTCTTCATCCACGGTGCCAGGACTCCGTGCCAAAGCTGCCCACATGAGCGAGGCTTTCCCTGCATGCCAGGGTTTCAGAAGGTGGGGTTGGCACCCACCATAGTCAGAGAGGCCCTTGTGATACAACACACATACATGCACACACACACACACAGGCACGCACATGAGCTGAGACCAGAGACCCCAATCAGGCCTCAAAGCAACTCTTAAAAGGAATAAAAATTGCTCAATCTCTTTGATGATATTCAAAGGATCTTTTTTAACATATGAGAAAGCACATTCTAAATTCTGAACACATCTGGTGTCATCAGCTCTTTTTCCCCCCCACTAAACCCTCTTAATTCCATAATTTAGGAGGCCTTAAGACACAGAAGGATCTCACTGCGGCATAATTGGGTATCCTGTGTACTCCAGGTTGGATTTAATGCCCCACCTCAGCCTGGAAACTTTTTCACTGAGTCAGACAGGAAAAGTTTGAGGCGGTGGGGGCGCGGGCTGGGGGTGGAGGTGCGGGACAAGGACAGCGCCCTGCCTGCTCAAGCAACTTTGACGGGAGAGCTGAGCTGCCTGCAGGAAAATGTTTGCTATTCATTTTGCCCTGACACTCCAGGAGAGGAGTACAATTTCTTTTGTGATTGGAGGTAATGTAATCTACAGGAAAATCAATGTGGGCTGACAGCAGAATCGCCCAACTGATCTGCAGACCAGAGACGCTGAATCACAGCAGGCTGCAGGCGGCGCTTTGGCAAAGGTGCTTCCTGCTGCCTCTGGGAGAACGGGGTTGTGGAAAACTCCCACCCTGGGGTGCTCCTGACTCTTCCCCAGCCTGCCCACCTGACTCCCAGCTGCTAGGAATTGAGTGACAAAGTACTCAGCCTGGGGGATGAGGCAAAGGGACCGGAGGGCCACAGCACGCCCTGCTGGGTTCTTGAGAGGGGAGAGAAAGAGACGGCAGTCCTAAGACTATAAGATAGAGACAAGAAGGGATAGAGAGAGACCAACAGGCAGACAGACACACATGCATGCGTGCACGGACCTCAATTTTAGATTGTCTACATAAGCCTCTATTAGTTTACAACTTTGTAAATTTAAAACATTCAGGCGGTGTACCTACCATCCCAAAACATGCATTACCTTCTGTAGTCAGGAAAGAAACCGTGGCAAAAACAAGTAAGAGACTTAACAAACACTGAGTCTCACCACCCCCAAAAACCTGTACTCATCTGCTTAGAACCCTCCGCCGGCCCAGTTCAGCTGACTTCAGCACCACAGCCTCAGCAGCACCAGCAGCAAAGTTAGCAGGTGTCACCCCAATATGGTTATGAACTGCTTCCCATGATCCGCGGGCATAAATCAGGATAATAGGCCCGGCCGTCCCCTCCCCAGATGTCCCCTTTAGCGGAGCCATAGCCACAGACCGCCTCCTGGCCTCTGGAGTTTGCTGTAAGGCATGGCCAACACTCCCCCTCTCTGGGAGTACTTTTCCGGACACTGTTCGACTACCTCTCCATGTAGTCAAAACACCCTGGCTGTCTATTGCATGAAGCATGTGGAAAACTGCATCTGGGGAAATAATGGGTTAAGAACCACAACTGAGAGAGTGAGAGAGCCCTTGGGCAGGAGGCCCGTGGTGCCCATCAGCACTCAGGGCCAATTCAAGGGCTCAGGGCACAGTTGGGTGGCCCAGAATGGGAGATAACCCTGCCCTCCCCATCTCTTCTGCTTGAATGTGGGATGGGCCTCCTCCACCCTCCCCCCCACCACCACCCCCCACAAACTTCCTGGCAAAGGCTTCCTACTTCACCTACTATGTTCCTGGCAGAAACTTCTACAGGCAAAGAGGTGGCAGCTTCAAGCGTGGTCTTTTCAAAGATTTTGGGGGGTAATTCCAGGCCTGAATGGGCTCCTTTTCCTTTCCCCCTGCACTGTCCCTGCCCTGCAAGGAGCTGACAAGGGCTCTGGACAGCGGGACAGCGGGATCCAATAAATCTGAGGCCTGTCTAGGTGCTTCATTTATCAAGAGGCCTAATTTACCCAGGCCCTTTAGACTAATTGCAGATTTGCAAAAACTGCTGAGAGTGTAGAACCGAGTATTGTGAGTGTCCCTTGCCATATTTCTGCTAATGTGTTTCATCTGGAGTACATAAAGAGGCAGGGATGCTGATTTTAGACACAGCACTTTGGGGCTAATCCAGCTAAATGATTAGCCCTAAAATTCTGCAGTGATGTCATTTTCCCTACAGTGCTCTGCCAGTCGGCTTGTTTGCTTTATAGTGAGAAATATGTACTCGCAGACCCAGGCTAGCTGTCTCTGCATCGCAGGAAAATCTGCCCTCCGTGGTTTATTTGGGGCAACAACGCCAGCCTGCACATCGGTCTCTGGGTCTCTTCTCAAGATGACAGGCGTTGCCGGCGAGACAGCAATAATGGGAAAATGTAACTTCTTTCAGGGACTCGTGGATAAACTTTGCTCTCCTCCCCCACCCAGCCACGTCCGTGAGCACATTCTGCCTACTGGGGAAACCATCCAGGTTCTGAGCGGGAGCGGGAGCGGGAGCGGCACCGGTGTGGCGGAGAGGGGTGAGTCTCAGCTCCGCCCCGAGCCGGGTGGGCACGTGCCAGTTCCATGGCCTGTCTGAGCCTCGGTTTCCTCTTCTACAAAACAGACAGGAATCCCTGCCCGGCCCAATGCATCAGGACAGCTGAGAAGTGCAAAGTTCAGAACGTATGTGCAAGGGCCGCCCCTTGTGACGAACATGGAGCTTGGCAGCAGGACAGTTCAAGTTCTAGCTCCGTCTCTCCCAAGTTCTGAGACCCTCAGTGCTCATCCTGTCTGTGCTTCAGGCTTCTCCTGCTTTACACACGGACAATACAAGTGGCCTCACGGGGTTATCGGACTTAGGCTTCACCGCCCTGCATCCAGCCTTGTGCTCTACACGTTCGCGTTGCCCAATAAATAGTAACTCTGGTTTGGGTTTATGCACTTCCCCAACAATGGATCCACGGATTTATTTCAGGAAGAATTGGACTGCAGTTTGTGGGTTTTGATACCTTTTGCACCCTAGAAAGTTATTTTCCCAAAAAAGTGCAAATGAGTCTGCATTGGGCATGGTCTCAGTTTATAGATAAAAGTTCCTGAGGTCAATTAGACTCTCTGGAGCTCTTTGATATGTTTTAGAGGAGGACTAGAAATATCCCTTTCCACATGTAGTCAAAGCCTTCACAGATTCCCAAGTGCATGTCCTACTTAATATTTATAATAAACATTTATTGAGTGCTTAGTATATGCCAGGCATTGTAATATAAGCATTTTATATACAACCACTGCTCAATCTTAACTACAGCTCTCCAAGGCAGGCACTATCATTATGTCCATTTCACTGATGAGGAAGATGTTTGCAAGATTAAAGGCCTTCCCCAAAATTGCACAGATGGTAAGGGGCAGAACAGAAATTCAAACCTTAATCAGGCCACCCCAAAGCTAGGGCTTGGTCCAGGACACCACACAGAGGAAAAACCACAGGAAAAAAAAAAACCCTGCAAACACAGACTACAACCCAGCGGTGATTTACTGAGTGCCAAGTACTGTGCTGAGGACACTGTCAACCCAGTATCTGTCATCTTCCCAACAGCGCTGCAAAACAGGAAGTGATATTGATCCCACGTTACAGATGCCGGAAGTAATGTTCGTGTAACTCTCCCAAGTTACTCCGCTTGAACATGGAGTTGCTGGGAGCTGAAGGCACGACCAGCTGCCTCCAGAGGCTACCCCTTAATCTGTGTGCTTCGCTGATAGGAGGATGAGCCCTTCAAATGGGCTCCTGAAGCGGACGCCCATGACAGAATGGCTGGGTCCATAATCTATACACTGGCTGTGGTTCTGTTGTGAGCATGATCTTAACAACGAGGCCAGAATAAATGAGGCTATGTCTTAGACACCTTCACAAGGCCGTTTGCTAGCCTAAAAACTCTACGACATGATCCTTTAGCCTAGAGAATTGTTAAATAACAGCCGGGGAGAAACGGAGGGCAGAGCACTCCTCTGTGTTCTGAGTTGCTGGGTGTTAAGCTATCTTATTAATTGGCCTGCCTCGTGGAAGTGTTTGTCCTGATGGATCAAAGCTTGAGCCGGGACATAGCACCCAAAGCTAAGGAGGCAACATTTGTCTTGCGTCTCCCATCTCTGATTAAGAAGCTGGGGGCACCAGCCAAACCGTATGATGGATTCCTCACACATCATACCATAAATTCCCCCCCGAGGGCCAGGCGCCATGGTCCCGCCTGTGTCAGCATGCTCACACGCAGCCTCAGAACCATAACGTAGTGTTCTAGGGGGAGGCTGAAATTAATGAAACCCTGGCTGACATTTTGAGCACGCACACACATATCTCAAGATTATCCCACAAGTATATTTCTTGTGGAGAGAGTAGTTTTTCCATATTAAAAGATGGCATTAACCTTCAATACTCCATCACTTGCTTTAATTCTTTCCACCTGTAAATATTTCAGATAAAAATATCACATTGGCCGTGCCTGTGCCTTACAAATGTGGCTTCTATCTGGATTTCGGGGAGATGATAGGTTGAACGTTGTCACTTAAAAATACTCATCAAAATCAGAGTCGGTGGGTGGTGGTGGAAGGAACACAGAATTTGGGGTCCACAAGGCTGGGCTCAAATACTAGCTTCTTCATTTGAAACCAGCCCAGGAACTTTGAGAAAGTTGCTTGGGAGGTCGGCCCCTACAGGTGTGGAGTTGCTGCCCTGCAAAAAAGGGCTTTGTGCAATTAGTCTGCATAGAGCAGCTGCATTTTTGTAATTCATCTGCCTCAATTTAAATATGTACACCGCCATAAGCATGAATTGCAGCCCTGTCTTCCGTCTTCTTCAAGGCTCCTTAGCCTCTTCCATAACATCAAGAGCATACCTTCTTTTTCAGGCCCTGAGCTTGAGGAATGCAGCATGTATAAGCCCAGTCCCATACTCCCGTCAAGGAAAGGAGGCCCAGGGCAGTCACCGGAGCCGGCCAAGGGTCTAGAACCAGGCTGGCAAAATGGCAGCCTATGGGCAGGAAGCATTCCACGTATGTATTTTTATTTGGCTCACGCAGGGTTTTAAACACTTCCGAGGCAAACTTTTAAGGACTGTAAAAATCAGGAGGTTAAAAACCTTTAAAAATCAGAAGATTGCTCCCATAAGAACTGTACTTGTAGTTCTTCTTGAAGAATCAGAATGCCTGGGCACACAGATGGTATGCCCAGTCCACAGGCGCCGTGAACGGTTCTTCCTCCAGACAGGCAAGCTCACTGCACGTCCCCCGGTCCCCAGCTCTCAGACCTCACATAGCCACACCACCCACCTCATTCGTGCACATTTGGTTCTGGCTCCGCAGCTACTGCAGTTTGAACTTGCTTCTCAAAGTGTGGCCTGTGGACCGGCAGCACCTGGGAGTGTGTTCGAGATGCAGAACCCCAGGCCCCAGCTCAGACCTCCAAAGTCACGATCCCCAAGTGATCCACATGCCTATGAAGGTTTGAGAAGCCCCGGTCTGGGATGCGCGTGGCAATCCACGGCCTGCCTGCCAAATCCAGCCAGCTGCCTGTTTTTGTAAATGAAGTTTTATGGGAACACAGCCACGCCCATTTGCATATGTGTTGTCTAAGGCCGTCTTCACTTACAACGGCAGAGTTAAGTAGCTGGACAGACCCTCAAAACCTATCTGACTCTAGAGAAAGTGTGCTGACTCCTGGTCTAGAAGAATGCTTTATGGGGCGCCTGGGTGGCTCAGTCGGTTAAGCGTCCGACTTCGGCTCAGGTCATGATCTCGCGGTCCCTGAGTTCAAGCCCCGCATCAGGCTCTGTGCTGATGGCTCAGAGCCTGGAGCCTGTTTCAGATTCTGTGTCTCCCTCTCTCTCTGACCCTCCCCCATTCATGCTCTGTCTCTCTCTGTCTCAAAAATAAATAAATGTTAAAAAAAAATAAAAAAAAAAAAAGAATGCTTTAAGAAAATACTTTAGTATAGGTTCCAGTTGGACATTCCGAGTGCTATAGTCTCCACAAAGGGAATAAGCGTTCGGGGAAATTTCCCCGCATACACCTACCAATTTCACCTCTCCCACCTTCTTTGTTACCTGGGGTTCTCACTTCCCAACCCTTGAGAGCTCACAAAACCACACCCCCGACATTGACAGGGGAGCCTCTTCCATTTGGACACCCCATGTCCTGTTCGCCTCTCTCTCAGCCTCCCAGGCCTTTACTCCCTCTTTCATTCCTTCCCCAGGACTCTTCCCCTTCCTTTCCTGCTTTGCTCACGTCTCCCCCTGGATGTTTTGGGGAGGTAAAACCCTGCGCCAGGCAAGAGGTGGAGGACAGGCCTGTCTCTCCACGCAGAACTGCAAGATCAGTAGGCCGTCCACCTTGCCCAGGCTCACAGCGCTTCCTCTTTCCTGGTATTTTGCTAAAAGAGCGTCTACTACCTTCTGTTATCCCAGACTTCTGTGTACCGACTTCCAGGAGACAGAAAGGGAAAACGAGGAAAAACCATCCTGCAACATAAGTGAACCTAAGTGAAAGGCACTCCGGTGAGGATACCTAGTGGGCCTGCCTCACATGAGGCATTTTGTTGTATTTCTTTACTTATCTGGAGGTAGGAAACTCTGCAAAATACCGCAAAGTGAAATCGTTTTTGAGCCAAAAAAATGTCTAGAGTCACACACAATTTCCATATGTGGGTATGATGAATTTTCAACTGACCAGTCAACAAAGACTCTTCATCTTCAAAGCGGAATTCAGCATTTCAGAAGGTGAGCCAGCCAGCAAGGTGTTCACCACATGGGGTGTCCACCATGATTGCAAACTTCAGGTGGGCCCCAGAACTCGCACAGAGCAACTGGAGTATCAGGCAGGGTCCTAAACCTTCCCTCACAGAAGAGGAGACTGGAAGCCTCCGAGGCCACAGGACATCATATGGGGTTTTAGTGTCTGGGTTGAGGGCAGGGCCCACTCCTACCTTTCCACCCCCGACATTGACCTTTGTCTATTCGATTATGACCCCATCAGGGGAGGACTTGCAGAGAGCATCATGAAAATTCTTCATATTTTTGAACCAGTGAAGGGTTTCACAGCCTGTTCTGGACCTCATAACCATCTCTGCCGGGAAAGAACCTCAGGCAGAACTGAAATCCCTCTTGCCATGCTGTCTGCCTTCCATTTGTTCTGTCTTTCCTGAAGAAGCATTGGTTGCCATTCTGTCTTTAATAATCTTTCTGTCCCAGAGGATGGCTTCCCTATCCCCTCAGCCATTTCTCCTTCAAGTTAATAATTGCAGTTCCTTCCGTCTTTCCCCATTAGTCCTGTTTTCTAACTCAAAATCGCTGCCATTTCCAGATTCCCGGCATCCCTACAAACTGCCTTCCTATCTTAAAAATTGTATAAAAATGTATCAAGTAAACATACAACTAGGACAGCCATGAAGGATAAAACTCCATCATGTCGTAGATGTAGCCTGGACTTCCTCAGAAGGAGCATTCCAAAGCAAGAGTCTAGAGCTGGCATTTTCCCACTCATTTGTTGTTTTGGAGTCAGCCATGAGGGAGATGGTTGACAAAGACCTACTGAGAAGTAACAATAGTAAGATTAGTAATGATCACAATGGTATTAGATGTTTGTGATATACAAGGCTCTGCACTAAGGTTTACACACACTATTTCATTCAGTCCTCATAATACTCCTGGGAGAAAGCATCATTATCTTGTCTGTACCCCAAACAAAGAAATTAAAGCACAGACAGATTAAGCAACAGGCTCAAAGCCTCTTTATAGTAATACCGGGTGATCTCCCCCAAATGATCCCATCTTGCCACAGAAAGATATAGAATGTCTCCCTGATGCAAGAGAAACCAAGAAGCCTATTCAGGGAAGGGGCAATGGTTTTATTCCCCCACCGGACCCCCAGCACCTAGCAAAGTACCTGGCATATGGTAGGTGTGCAGCAAATGTTTCTGGATAAATAAACCTCATTGCCAGCTTTGCACATGATGTCGGGGTTCAGTGGACAACTTGAACTGAGATCCAGGTGATAACATTTACTCGTATCACTGACTTGGGGTGCCTGGATGCCTCAGTCAGTTGAGCGTCCGACTCTTGATTTTGGCTCCGGTCATGATCTCACGGTTTGTGAGTTGGAGCCCCGAGTCGGGCTCTGTGCTGACAGCACAGAGACTGCTTGGGATTCTGTCTCTCCCTCTCTCTGCCCCTGCCTCCCGCTCTCTCTCTCTCGCTCTCGCTCTCTCTTTCAAAAATAAACATCATCGTGTAGAACTGATTGGCGACTCCTTCACGCCTGCTTTGTGCCCAAGGAAGGAGAACTTTACAGACCACATGCATATGTGTTCCTGCCCTCTGGCTGCTGATTGGGTCCAGCCATGAGGAGGCACCAGCAGGAGGTCAGGATGTGGGAGGAAGTGAAGTAGAGTATTAATGTCCCAGCTCCCTTCTGATCAAGGCCCTAGGGACCACGGCTGCTTCCTCTACCGAAGGCCACAACTCATCAGTCAGCCCTCTGTCAGCCGCAGCTCTCCCCCCAGGCTCCATCATGGCTCCTTCCCTTACCCCTGCAGCCCTTCGGCTTCTCGGCTGTTATTAGCCTGGTGCCCCCTCAGCACCCTTTCTAGATTCCCCTTAGGCCTTCTCACATGGCCGAAAATAGTCCTTCACCAACCTCTTTTCAATATCCCGCTTAAATGTGCTATCTGCTTCCTGCTGGGACCCTGACTGGCACTTCATCTGTGAAGTTAGGTCACACACATACACACACACACATGCGCCCGCACACATATAGGATGTGGTATAACGGGGGCCACTATGGGCTCCTTTCTAGGGAGTTTGCTTATGGGACCATACTAAGTCCTTTATCGTACTGCTTGGACCCAGGGGCTAATAGTTAGCAAGGTCTTCCTGGGCTTCAACTGGCAGTAGCAGCCCAGATAGGATTTGTCATATTTTGTTCAAAGTAAGAAGGAAGATCCTAATACTATCTTTTGGAGTATTGATCTGTACCATCACAAGCCTAACTTTAAAACCATATTAAAACAAAACCCATTCCCTTCTGAGGTTTCCATGTCCAGATTATTGAAAAGTCAATCTGTCCAAGGTAGCTCTTTTCGCTCACTCACTGCATCTTGGAAGGTGGGGGTGGTGGGTGAACGAAATATATGAGCCTTATGGGAATGAGGTCAGGGAGAAAGGGCCAGAATTCCCTCCAGGAGGTGAGATTCAGGCTTCAATCATTTTCCCAAAAACCTCAAAGTGAGAAGTCCTCAAAGCCCCAGGCTTTGCCTGTTTTCTGCCCAAGCCCAGTAAATCAGCCTGTTCACATACCACCCAGCCCAGCATCTGCTCAAACAGTCTCAGGCCCTAAAGAAACCCAGGCTGAGAAATCTCCCTCCAAACCCGGTCTAGAGTTTACGAACCTTGGCCAACCTTTCCCAAGCACTTGGCCCAACACGCGGGTCTGGGCCTGGTTTAGGGTTTCAGAGTGGCAGTTTCAAAGCCGTCTCATTATTACTGATGACCAGGGCTTGCTGAGAGCAATAGTGTTTTATAGCCCACTGAGCAGAGGGCCCCAGGAGCTGTGGGGGATCTGCTGCCTCTGAACTCGTACGAGGCACCAACTGCGAAGGGGGTGGAGGCCACGTGCTTGGCTGAAGCTGCCCTAAGCGAAGGTTGTGAAAAGCAGACAAGCAACTCCTACGATCCGGTGCTGCCGCCCAAAGACAGGGCAGTGATATCCAGGTGTGGCCTGTGTCCTCATCTGTGGCACCCTCAAGAGCCAGGAAAATGCAAGGAAACTATAGGCAACAGCTGGGAATCTTAGGGCAGGTTTGGTCCCATAGGACATTATTAGGTGCCCTTAGGATTACGGTTGTTGCAAATTGGATATATGTTTCCACTCATTCCCAGGGCCATCTTGTTCAGACTGAGGCCCATTCTTTACCAAAGACAATTGCTTTACTCCCAGTCTTCATCCCTTGATTTTCTGGCCCATAGAAGTTCTGAGAAAAATTGGAGTTCAGGTTCAGGGAATCAAAAGAGTAGCATTTACTGAGGGGCCAGTTTTTATCCTTGAGTTCACATTGAATGTTCATAGCAATCCTAGGAGACAGCAGTTATAATTATTCTTATTCTTATGGCTGAGAAGGATGACACTCAGATTTTTAGGCCAAGTCACATAGCCAGAAAGGAGAGGCCAGGTTTGTCTGACCCAGGATCAGGGCCAACCCCAGTGCTGTCTTGTGTTGGGTGACGACAGGGAGACTTACCTGTAGCCTGCCTTGGTTTTTTATTCTGCTTTTTATTTGTAAAATGTGGGAAATGACAAAAGGGTAGGTAAAATCCATATACAATCTCACCAGTTTTTAAAATACAAATAAAGGAGGATGTAAAAGTCCTCGTGTTCCCGTAATTCCAACCTCTCATTATCAGTTGGGAAGCCTTGGGCTGCTAGGAAGAAAACACACGTGGCTCCTGTTGATGTGGGCAGTAGGCCATGGATTATCTTATGGAATATGAAGTGCCAAGACAGCATGGATCCAAAATTGGTTAACTCAGCAACTCATGACAGTAAAAACCCAGGTTCTTTCCATCTTTCCTCTCTGCTATCCTCTGGGTGTGCACCTGGTCCTTGGATTTGGGTACCTCATGGTTCCAAAATGGCCCCAGAAATCCCACCATCCCACTCAGAAGAAACAATATAGGCAGAATACCCAACTCTATCTTTTAAGAACAAAGAAACGTTTTCCAGAATTCCATCAGTAGATCCCCTATCACCTCTCATTGGCCAAAACCAAGTTACATACTGGCTCCTAACCAATCACCAGAAGAGGAATGGAACTACCAGGATTGGTGTTGACTGGTTAGTATCCATCCCACAGCTGGGAATGTGTTTTTTTTGGTTTTTTTTTCCCTGAGGGGTGGATATCTGGATAAAGTTGGGATTCTGTTAGAAAGGGAGGAGGCCCTGACTTGGCCCTGGATAGGCAATCAATAATAACTGTCAAACACACACACTAACACACATATACATACACACAGCCAACCACTAGTTATTCCTAGTATTAGTTTGTTAATTATGTCCCCAAATGTTTTATTATGCTAAAAAATATGTATATATGTTGCTACTTTTTTATTGAAAGAAATCTGGCATTTTTTATTAAATGATGTTCTTTTCATGCTAGAACATACAGATTTAATTCATGTTTTTCCCATAAGCATATAGCATTTATTGAGAGCTATATTCATCTTTAAATAACCACTCAGCTATTGATGGACTTTTAGGTCATTCCTAATTTGTATTATCAACATGGCTTTGACCAAACAACCTGGTACATGCATTTTGAACATTGCATGTTGTTATTTGTAAAAGATAGCTGCCTAGGGTGAGCACTTTTTATTTTTTTAAGTAGGCTCCATACCCAGAGTGGAGCCCAGTACAGGGCTTGAACTCACCACCCTGAGATCAAGACCTGAGCTGAAATCAAGAGTCAGATACTCAACCAACTGAGCCACCCAGACACCCCGAGCACTTAAAAAAAAGTTTCTTTTTCACAGATCGTATCCATTTACATGTTCATCAGTACTGTACTAGAGTGCCTGATTGTCCACACCCTTGCCAGCAATTAAAATTGTCATTTGGATTATTGTCAACACAAAAGTTTTTTTAAAATGTTTTTTCTTTGTTTTCAATGAAAACAGCATGAAACAGGCTGGAACACTCTGAGAAGTCCAAGTTCAGTGTGGCTGACCCACAGGGAGGGGACCTAGAGGAGGGTGAAAGGGGTGGAGGTGGAAGGTGTGAGTAACAAGATCAAAGTAAGAAAGCTGGTTAGCAAACTTTATAGTAATCCAGGGGAGACAAACGAGGGAGGGCCCCAACCGATGCAGACCAGTTGAGGAGGGCAAGGAAGGCTGGCCAAGGGGACTGTTGAAAAGGTAACCTTGACAGTATGTTGGGGTTGCAAGTCACACAAGGAGGCCAGCCCTGATTTCTCAGAGTTCCAGAGGCGTGCAAATGAGAGCTACAGGAACCTGTCTTTCCATAGGTGAAAAGGTTGTGCTCAGAACAATGCTCTCTACCCCAGTAGTCACTTTGTGGGACACAAAGTGTTCACAGTCAGGGCTCCCACAGATGCTCTCCCACCTTAAGGCTGCCTCCCACAGTCAGACCCCAGGCTCCCGCTACTGGAGGTGTGAAAAACACCTTGTGGAGGCAGGGAAGGCAACATAGAACTTGAAGTCAGACATGAGATCTCAGAATCCACGCTTTTGTAAATTCCTCCTTTAGTGTGAGAAATGGCTCATGATTTCGAGCCCAATGTGTGCTTTCACAGCTTTGCTATTAGTACGTTGCAGAAAACAAAGGGCATTTGGCTGGGTGGCCAGTTTGAAGGCACTCCCTGTGAGTCCCCCACCCCAACCAACAGCGAGGACAAGAGAGCTACCTAGCAAACAGCCCCAGGGAAGAGTGTGCTTCTGTTCCACCAAGGGAAACATCTTGTTTTCAGAGCAGCAAACGTTTCTTCTTTCTGTTGTTTGTAATTTTAAATGTTAATACCCCCCACCCCCTCAGAAAATGAGTGAAAATTGATCATCACAAATGAACAAAAAGGGCATAGGGCTGGGTATTAGCAAGTTTATTTCATCCATTTTTATTTGGTTATGAATGTTTAATTCATAAAGCAATTCACCATTATGACAATTTCAAACAATCCATTAAATTGTTCTGGGCAATGCCATCATTGGAGTACCTTTTTTTGAGTAAATTTATTATCAGCTGCCATTAAATTGTGTTGATAGCACTTTGATCACCTACATTCCATTCATTCAATACACTTTTCTGAGATGTTTTTCAACAAGTGCATATTGTCAAGGTGGTCTGTCTTCTGCCCTGCTTCTATTTGTTAAAATACACTAACATTGGTTTAAAGTAACAGTAATGAGGGCATTGGACAGCCAGGTTTACCTCACCTTATGCAAAAAATTTACTCCTAAAATGTTGCGTCTAAGTGGCATTTTGTAAATTGTCTCATACTTTTTCTTCTTTTAGAAAATAAAACAATCAATACTAAATTCTTTTATATATAAATTGAGATGCTTCATGCCAAGTTTGCCTAAACTGAGGTATACCTAAGAGTCATCTTTAAAATTAAGTAAAGACTGAATACACATACATTTATTTATGCATTCATTCAACCAATATTTATTGAGTACCTACTGTGTGCCAGACACTGCTCTATATTATACTCCAGTGGGACAGTCAGACTAGACAAATAAATAATTGCATAATATAATTTCAGGAGGTAAAAAAATGCTATGGAGATAAATAATGCAGGAAAAGGAGATAGAGAATCCAGGTGGAGAATGTATTTTAGACATTGTATTCACTTTCTATTGCTGTCTAACAAGTTACCACAAACTTAGTGGCTTAAAGCAACACAAATGCATTATCTCACATTTTCCATGGTCAGGAATTAAGGCCTGGTTTCTCTGTAAGTCTCACAGTGTTGTAGTCAGAGGGTCAGCCAGTGCTGGGTCGCATCCGAGGCATGGGGTCCTCTTCCAAGATCATGTGTTTGTTGGCAGAATTCGGTTCTTTACAGCTGTAGAACTCAGGGAAGCAGAAGGAGAATATCTGTTCCTGCTTATTTCTCTTCTAAGGGCTCATCTGATGAGGTCAACCTCACCCAGGATAGTCTTCATTTGATTAACTCCAAGTCAAATGTTCAGTAACTTAATTATGGAAGTTCTATCCCATTAGATCACAGATCCTACCTGCACAAAGACATTACACCAGGGGAGAGAGATCATGGGGGCCATCTTGGAATTCTGCCTGCTATAGACAGAGTGGTCAGGGAATCACTTTCCGTGGAGTTTACCTTTGAACAAAGACCTGAGGAAAAAAATCAGAGACTGAGCTATATAAAGATCTGGGACAAAAGCATACCAGCATATGCAAAGGCCCTATGCCAGGAATTGGTATATTCAAGGAATACAAGAAAGTCAGTGGAGTTGGAGGACAATGAATAAGGGGAAACATGGTATGAGGTGAGATCAGAGAGGGAGACAAGCCACAGATCATGAAGAACCTTGTCGGTCATGGTTAGGAGTATGGATAACTCTGAGTAGAGAGTGATATGATCCCAGTTCATATTTTAATTGCCCTTGCTGACTTCTTTGTGAAGAAGGAATTGTAGAATGGAAGCAGAGAGACTATGGCTGAAGTCTAGGCATAAGCTACAGGTAGTCTGAACCAGGGTGGCAGGCATTGAGTTGGAGACAACAAATTCACACTGGATTTTAGAGGCAGAGTAAATTAGATGCACTTAAAATGTAATGATTTAAAAGCATACACTCTGAAAAATAAATAAATAAATAAATAAAATAAATAAAAGCATACACTCTGGATCCAAATTTGCTGGGTTCAAATCCTTGCTTTGCCAAACACTAACCATGGGAGCTTGGGAAAATTACTTAATTTCTCTGCATTTTAGTGTCTCCATCTGAAAAATGGGACTTAACGTCATGGGGCTTTGTGAGCATTCGATAAAATAATCTGGGGCACATACTAATTGACATGTAAATGTCATTTATGTATATATCAATGATGGCTGTTATACTTATCGATGATGAATTGGATGTGGAATTTGAGAGGAAAAGAGAACTCGAGAACCTTTTCAAGGACTTTGGGCAGAGTAGCTAGGAGAACAGGGGAGATGGGGGAATGGGAGAAGACTGGCAGATGCTTCAATGTCAGCTTTTCCAATATGCCAGAGATTAGAATACAGTTACATGATGCACACATTTGCTACTGGCTAGCTGTGAGAGCTTGGTTAAGTAACTCGAACTCCATGAACCCCAGTTTCCTCGTCTGAAAAAATAAATGGGATTAGTAATATCCAACTTGCAGGATGGGAACCCCTGGAACACAGTAGGGCATAAGAAAATGTGAGATTTCTTACTTCCGCAAAGCAGAGGAATAGGGCAGAAAGGGTTTTTCAGTTCTTGTTATAGAGTGATGTAAGAGCTGTCTCCTTTATGCTCAGTTAGCCAGAGGATAATGCTGCAATGCCTTTGGCACCCAGTTAAAACAGCCTGAGTGAGACAGCTGCAGTGACTGTCACTGGAAAGCTGCTAAGTGGAATGGCTTTGGCTTCCACTGCCCACCAGGCTAGCAGCGTTTCTAGCTACCACCTGACCGAAATCAGAAGTAAGTGACTCTCTTACCCAGGTGGTAGGAAGGAGCTCTAGTCTCCCGGTCACCCCAGGACACGGCAGGCAGGGCTGGGACACTTCCAAACATGTGTCAGCTCACGTACTGACACAGTCTAGGAAACAACTGGGGTTGAAGAATCAAGAATACCCTCTCTCTCTCTCCTGTCCTATTCTAATAATTCCTAATTCTTGACATAAAGTGTTTATTTCTCCTCACTAGCCTTATAGTTCTTACAGAACATGAGAACAGAAAAGGACCCTGTATTTATTGTCTAGATAGTTCCCACTGCTCCCTCAGGATCTCAGCATTCTGAGACCAGATCCCCAGCAGTCTGCCTTGTCCCAGACTAGGTCAGGCTTCTTGCTCTCAGGATACCCTACAATGAGCCTTCATGGTCAAAATTCATAATTATTTCTTAGATTAGGGTCTGTGTCCCCTCCTACCCTGTAAATTTTGTGGGGACAGAGAGAATATCAGTTTCGTTAACCACCATGTCACAAGCACCCCATGTAGAGAGTCAGATGAAGCCACCCGGCCCCCACTACTCAGCACCTACTATTTGCCAGGCCTGTGCAAGGCGTTGGGAATATGGTGGTTTCCAAAACACAATCATTGTCTTTAAAGAGTTTATAGCCAGTGCAATTGTTAACACTCTCACCGGTGGTCAATGTCAACTGGGATGGGATATTGATGGAAGGGAATACATCAGCATGTACATTATCTTGGACATTTGAGAGGTTTTGAAGAAGATCAAGGGAATGGAATCGTATGGTTACTGCTAAGAGCTACTGACACATCGTTTCCCAGCAAAAGTCCTGTTAAACTTGATGCTGTGAACACCTTTTATTCACCTTAGGCTTCCAGAAACAAGAAATCTACAAACAAGAAAAGAAGTCCCCATCCCATCAGGAGTAAATGTTCCTGGTCATGGGGACATAGAGCTACTGTCACATAATAGGGCAGGAAAGGAAATGCTTGCACCAGGTGATCCACTGGGACATCTCTTGGTATTCCCCCAGTTGCAACGGCAAATGGACAATCTTGGCAACCCCAGCCTAAGAAGGGAATGACCAGGAGCTCAGACCTCACAGGCGGCTCAGCAGGGGTACCAGCAGAGGATGAAGAGTAGTAGAGGAGGAAGATGATGGTAACAGCAGGCCCAAAGACCAGCTGCAGCAGTGAGGGCAATGTTGCCTGTTCCTCTAATCTTCCCCTCCAAAGCTTCCCCAGGGAAAGATAGCAGCCAGAGTCCTCAGGAGCTGCTCCCAGACATAGTGAACTTATTTCACAGAGCAGGTAGATTCAAATAACACAAGGGCATAGGCTGTAGTGAATTCTGTGAAGTGCCACCCAGATCACCCTTTCAGAGCTAAGACTCTTGTCTGCCAGCTGCCAGGAATGACTCCTGATGACAGTCCATCGGGTCCCTCTCCAGGAAGTATGCTTGGCCAAAAGGAGCTGACTTGCCCAAAATTACACCCCTCCCCAGGGATGCCTCATATCCAGGACCTGGCCCTTCCTTCTTGCTTCAGTTTGGGACATCTCTGAAAGGTCACTCCAGCTTCAGAGCACCCTGAGAAACTAACAGAGGCCTCTTTGGCAACTACATTGTAACTCAGCTCTTCCCTCTCCCCATCCCCATTTCCCTCACCCCTCACAAGCCTTGTTTCTGAGCATCTCTAAGAAACTACTTGAATGGGAACATCCCACCTCAGGATTTGGCTAGCTAACGTTTATTGAGCCTTTCCTATACACTAGACTTGTGACGTTCAATATGATGTTCTCCAACCACTTGTGGCTACTGAGCACTTGAAATGTGTGCTGTAAGTGTAAAATACACACCAGATTTTGAATACTTAGTATACAAAATGAATGTAAAACATATGATTAATGACTTCTTACATTGATTACATCTTGACATGATAATATTTTGGGTAGTTTGAGTTAAATAAAGTATATTATTTAATTTTCTCACTTGTTTCTTTTACTGTTTTTAATGGAACTAAGAGAAAATTTAAAAGTGTATATGAGACTTGCATTTTGACTCACAGTATGTTTCTATTGGAGAGTACTATTATTATAGACACTGAACAAATGCTATTTATAATAATGCTGAAAATAAGCACTATTTATATTCCTGTTTTGCCAACAAGAAAACTGAGACTCCAGGAGATTAACAAACCTCCTCAAGCTTACACAGTCAAAACATGGTAAGACCATGATTTGAACCTAGGTGAGGACAGACATGGAACAGGTCCACAAAATGTAACCTGGGCAGTGACACAGGTCCCCACATTCAGGAGGACTCAGCTTAATGCTCTACTTGTCTTTGAACTTGGGTTTGTAAATGGATTCCAATGGGACAACAGAGCATGTGCCTGAGCAGAGGAGATGCACACAATGTGAACCTCTGCCATTCCTTGCCTCCCCATTCACATGTAGCATTTGGGATGCCCAATGCCCGATGGCACAGAGTTTCAGCAGATTGTGATGCATGCTTGTTCAGTGAGACTCAACGTGAGTACAAGGTAAGTGTGTTATGTCTACAAGTAAGTAAACGGGGTGCTGACAGCCCTGAGAGGCTACATCGTTTTCATTTGAACCAGAGCTTGCTTCTAACACAGAAAGAGCGCAATAGCCTTCTAAGAAACACAAACGATCAATGAACCCTGTCCTATCCTTTCTTACTCTTGTTGCTTCCCTTTATTAGCCAACCCCTTACATGGAGAATTATAACATGGAAGGAAAGAGAGAGATGTGAAAGCCCACAGCTTGTTCCCATTCAGTTTTCCCTCACTCACTGGCTAGCCAATGATACAGATGTTGGTAGAATGTATGCATATCAAGAAGCAAAATAAAAAAGTTAAGTTAGTTTTGTGCAATGTCTCCATTTTTCTAGTAACAATGAAACACATGTGTGAGCTATGAAATAAGAACTGTGTCATTATAATGATTCTGCATGACTTAAATGCTCTTATGTTTACACTTAAAATTGGCATTCTGCAACATAAAATTGAACGGTACAAGGTATGCTAGTAATTTAAAATTTTATTTTCTCTTCATGTAGAATGACATTGAATAGCAAATTTAAAAAAACACAATGATAAATCAAGAGAGAGACCATAAAGAAAAGGAAAAAGCTTTATTTTTTTTAGTACATTTAATGGCATTTTTCATCCTTTTTGAACAAGAGACCCTGCATTTTCATGTTGCACTAGGCCCCACAAATGTAGCTGGCTTTGGAAGGGAAGTTCTAGAGGTGGCACAATTAGATGCTAATTTGTACTGCTTACCCCAAGACAAGTCCCATTCTCAGAACCATTGATAAGAAGGGCTGTGTTGATCACCATTATTCTGTATCCTGTCTGTGTCACATACCCTTCTGGCCATGACACTGGAGTTTCAATTTCTAGCCTCAGTTTCCTCTGAAGCAGTGTGGTAACAATGCAACCTCTCTTTCCAGGTATCTATGAGAATGAAGTAAACATGCTGAATAATTGTTATATACCTACACTCATGGAGGGAGTTGTGATTTTTATCACACACACACTACCAATGGAGGGCCAGAGTGTCATTATAGCCCAGGTTGGACCCGTCATGGAGAGGCCAACTGACAGGGCAAGTGGTTTATTGAGCAGCAGAGACCAGCTATGCCAGTCATGGAGATTGCATCCTATCCACAGAGTTTTGTGGAGAAACTGTGGCTTCCTGTCACATCCAAAGAATGAGGTAGAGAGTGTCATCCATCAGGTTTGAGAAGATCAAGAAGACACCAGACACTAAGCACCTCTGTGTCAGAATCTTCTGTCCAAAACCCAAGTGACCCTGGGATGAACCCCCAGCCAAACTCACCAGTTGAAAAGTTCATGTGAACTTTGGGGTTTTGTTGCAAACCACGTAATCAAGCCAAGTTTGTTCCATAACAAAATTCTTCCCAGCTTGGTGACTGCATCAGTAAGTGCATTCCCACAGTGAAAGAAGGTGCTGCTTAATTGCATTAGGAAAATTGTACCACACTCCATGGGAGACCAGTGACATGCTTTGACAAGCACAAGGAAAACTTACTCCCCTCTGTTCCATGTCCATCTTCTTTGAGGTCATGGCCATTACTGCGGGGATAACATGTCAAGAAAAGCTAAATTTTATTTCCCCGATGAAAACCAAGTTGGCTGTTCCTTCTTAGTAATGATCACAACAACCACCCAGCATGTTGCTACCAAACCATCCTACTTCCTTCCAGTCACGAGGATTGCAATTCTCTTCTGCACAATGACCTTGTGATTTAGGAGTTCCCAAGAGGGAAGGGAGTGTTATGTGAGGGGAGAATCTAGGGTAGGGAAAGAGCAAATAGATAAATATAACACTTTGCTGATTCAGTGTTGTTTGTTATTGGGAAAAATAGAGAAAGAATGTGGAATAAAATCCTTCAAAGACAGTCTTTCAAAGTACATACGACTCAGGGGGAAAGTGTTTTAGGAAGGAAGTCGAAAATTATGGATGTTTCAAACAGGAAAATTGTATAAATGGACATTTCCTAAAACGGGAGTGTTTGTGCTTCTTGAAAGCTCAGAATCATATTTCTGTAACAGGGATAATATTTTGCAAATATTACACTTCCAACTTTCGGGTTTCCTCTTAAATCACCTTCCCTTGCAGTCTTCCACCTCCAAGGCTGAAGCACAAGGCTTCTGGCCCTAGGGACACCGCCTAGAACAAAGAGACCATTGATCAGTTTGAATCTCAAAGCTGACTTTCTTGACCTCTTAAGCAAGAAAATCATCTTCAAAGCCAGGCATTGTTGAAAAGGAAGGGGATTTTCTAAATTCCTTTAGCTCCCATTAGTATATCAAGAGCCATACCTGGTGGAATAGATCCCAGAGATTTACTCTGTGCCATCAGGATGGGATGTGGACGTGTGGAAAAGGGGCTACATTCAGCCTAAAGGGTTGGGTAAAGAAGGCAAAGGGGGCAGGAAGATCAGGAAAGCAGGTTGGTCCTGAGCTCTCCTCTCAGATCCTAAGCCCTGGAACAGGGGGCACAGCAGATAGACTGAGGGAAGGCTGAGAATATCTGGAGACAAGAGACTCACTCCTTGTCTCCCTTCTGTGGGGAATCTCAGGGAGGCTACAAGCCTCGAAAAATCCCATGTGTAGTCACTGTCAACATGATGCAAGGCAGTGGGACAACAGTGGAAGAAGGTAATCAGGTAATGCTCTAGGTCCCTCATGCCCCCAGACAGCACATAGAGCATTCTAAGGCATAGGGGTGTGAAGGTGGGATGATGAAACCATGCTCAGGATGAAGAGGCCATAACAGGTCCTGAGAGCAGGAGAAATGACCAGAAGTGGGGAGCATTACATCACCCCAAAAGGCCAGGTGGACAACGATCCCATATGAAGACCAGGTCAGTCCTGCCACTTTGGTGCAAAGACCAGCAGGGATCCAGAGGATCCCCCATGGTCCCCTTTCCCCTCTCCTGCCAAATAACATGAAGCCTCTTTAACCACTCTGGGACGGAGAATGAGCTTTTACCTACGGAGGACAAGATGTTTAAGGGAGAAAATTTAAAGCAGCCCTAGAAAGGAATTGAATTTCTAATAACCAAAGTATTCAAATTAAAATGAGAACACTTAAATTGGAAGAGACTCAGATATTGTTAGTTGGCAAGTAAGGGGTGTCTAAGGAAGCCCATACCAGCCTCACATTGCACATCTGAGTGGGGTGTGAGTGACTTTGTGACCCCATTACATCTTTATTCCTTGCTGCTCCTTACCATTCTACTGAGTGTACACACATCATCTTCCTTCAAGTCAAAGCAGATTTGGTGTTTGGAAGTGTCCTCCGGGAAGCCTAGGGGCACAAGAAACTTTCTTTAATGTCCCAAAAAGGCAATAGCAATTTGAAGTTTGCAAGATATCCTCTCGAGAGGTCCTCAATGCTCACATCACTTGAATTAAAATCAAAGCTGCGGGAAAGACTAGCTGAGCCCCACGGTGCTCGGTGTGAAAGTGGAGGTCAGCGTTCTTTGGCGGGGAGGAAAGTGTTGCCCACCTCCTGGCAGGCTGGGGGAGGGGGGCACTGGTAGACGTGGAATGAAAAATCACAAGAGTCCAACTCCCTTAAAAAGTCTCTGTTGAACCCACGATGGTTGAAACAAACTAGACTGACTCAGGCTGGCACAGGAAAGGAAGATGGCACTCTCTGATGAGGGGTGACTAACAAAAGTTAGTGCCCAGGGCTCTGTTCTTGTGGACACCTGTGCCCTCCAGCTCCAGATCTGTGCAGGGCATCACTGATGTGGCTGTGTGCACATATAAACGTGGCCCAGGCAGAGCCCAAGGACCCATCTAAGGACATCTAAAAGCAAAAGTTCAAAAGCAAAGCCAAACGGGGGAGGTGGGGACAGTCAGGAAAACGGTCATGATGAGGTTTGGGGGAGGCGGGGCTTCAGAGCTGATGGCAAGAAAGAATTCCTAAAGACATCTTTGTTACAAAAAGTTGATTTTATTAAAGCATGGTGACAGGACCCGGGGGGGGGGGGGGGGGCAGAAAGAGCTGCACTGGGGTTATGAAGAGCGACTGGGTTATAAACTATGGAGTTGGGGGAGGTAAAGTCAAAAGGGAGGCCTCCAGAAAGACTTTGATATGCTAAAGAGGACTCCTAAGATACCTGAGGATTTGCTATTGTCAAGCTGAGGTTGTTTTCCTTCTAGTAAGGCATTGACATTATGACAGTAAGGGGTTCCTGGAGAAATGCTTTACTCTGTATTTGCCTCAAGTATTTGTCAATGGGCTGAAGGTTATAAGGAAATTGAATTTTACCTGCCATTTCCTTCTTGACTTTGTTCCCCAAATCACTATGGAGGGAATGGCGAGATTAGGACTCTAGGAAACTGAGTCTATAGGTTTCTGGAGATTAGGCTATTGTCAAGATTGCCTGTTTCTTGTAATGTATTAAGATATTTATAAACTGATGGAGACTCGTGTCCTGCAGGACTGTGATCTCTATCAGTCAGCTATTTGTTTTCTGTTCTTTCCTTTGTTCTTGGGAAGCCAGGAGTGCCTGAGGAATATCACACATATCCCACCTGGGGAGAGGAGGGGTTGTGCTAGCTTGTGCTTGGCCCTCAGTTTGCCTTATGGTCCTTCATCACTTACAGATGTTGGGTCATGACCAAGGTGCTGAACTGTTACTGAATGCCCACTTGATTTTCATGGGCTATATTATTAAGGTGCCCATACCGAGAAGCTGCTCTCGCCTGCCTCTGCCAGCGATTTTCAGTAAAGTTTCTGAAAATTATACCCAGTACCTGGAGAAGCCTGACTTCTTGCAAACACATCAAGCATCAGAAAGGTTTGACCCAAGGTAATCCGCCAACTTGAGCACTGAAGATTAAAGTATGACCTGGTCTGTTTTACCGCTGAACATCAGATGTTCAACAAACAGTACAGAAACATTTAGAATAACGGCTCTCCCACCTTTCACCAGCATGCCACCAAATTCCAATCAGTGTGTGAAATTCATTTCTGTTAAAACAGGGGTGCATTCTGTTCAGGTGATGTCTGTCAGATGGAGGTGAGCCAAGCCAGCCTGCAAGAGTGTGGAGTGGGGTCCACCTGCCTGGGAGAGAGTGTAAGAGGTGAGGCATAACAAGAAGCCAGCGCTCGGGTAGAGTGGTGTTTACTGGAACATGGGAGAACTTTCTCAAGAATGTATAACAGTGTGTGACAGAAGTGGTCAACAATTCTGTTTAAGGACAGCTCAGTGCTGAGGACAATCAAGTAAACAGTGAAATAAGTATGATATAACAATCCCATCAGGAGTACCACCAAAAATTCATAGATTAAAAGAGCACAGAGTACAAAAGGGGAAAGATCCACTGGCTTAGTAAAATACATTCTTGAGGAAGGAAGTCATGCATTCCATAAACATTATTGTCACAGGCTGACATACATGAATGTGATGGTTAATTTATGTGTCACATGTGTCAACTTAACTGTGTCACAGGGTACCCAGAAGAAACATTTTTTTCGGAGTATGTCTGTGAGGGAGTTTCTGGATGAGGCTGGCATTTGAAGAGGCAGACTCAATAAAGTTGCCTCTCCAGTATTGGGTGGGCACCATCCAAACCCTTGAGGGTCTGAATACAACAGAAGGTGTAGAAAGGGGGGATTTGCCCCTTCTTCTTCTTCCTGTCTACCTGCTTAAGCTGAGACATAGGTCTTCTCTTGCCATTGAACTGGGATTTATATCATTAGCTCCCCCTGTTCTCAGCTCTTCCAACTCAGACTGAGTTACACCACTGGTTTTCCCGGGTCCCCAGTAAGCCAATAGATCACAGGACTTAGCCTCAATAATCGTACGAAATAATTCCTCATAATAAATCTCTATATCTATATGTATAAGTACATGTATATGTATATCTCCAATATTTACAGATACATCTTTATATAGATGATATAGATATAGACATAGACATAGACATATAGACACAGGCATAGATATAGATATAGATATAGATATAGATATAGATAGACATATCCTACTAGTTCTGTTTCTCTGCAGAACCCTAATACAATTAATTCTCAAACTCCCATTTTGTGCTGGAAAGGGTATCAGAAATCATCTAATCTAACCCATTCATGTCTCTATACATAATTGATTATATGTCCTATGAACTGTGTTAAAATAGGATGAAATCTTGCCCTCAATGTTCTCTCATATAAGATGATATTGCATATTTATGTCACAGAATCATAGATTCTTCAATTGGAAAGAACTAAAAAATTCACCACATCCAATTCCGCACATTTTCTAAAGGACTCCAACCAAAATGTTCCTATCAAGTCGTCCTTCAACACTTGCTGTTCAAACTCTTTTAGTGACCGGGAACTCACTACCTCTTAAAACAGCCCACTCTACCTTTGAAATTACTAAATTACTAAATTACTCCCGGGAATTTCTTGTGCTGTGTTTTTGTTAGCTATCTGCCATTAGCTAACTCCTCTAATACTAGACATGAGCTAATTTTTTTTTTACCATTCTCTGCAAAATATTATATGTGTATACACAAATGCACACACTCAAACACAGAATTGGCTAGTATAGTACTTCCCAAATTAAAGGATTAATTAGGAGTCAATTGCACTATGTGTTTGTTCATACTCAAACAAGCACACATATGCACACATATCATTACTCCAGTACTTAAATTGTCATCAAGAATGGTTTATTTATTCAACCATTGGCTGCTCTTTTCTTTGGAAATTATTAACAGACCCAAAAGAGTTGTGTGTGTGCGTGTGTGTGTGTGTGTGTGTGTGTGTGTAAGCTCACCACTTTGCCTTAGGGCAGAAAAAATATGAGTGCAATTTATCATTTTGCCAAAATAAGTAAGCCTTGATGAGGTGGGCACCCACCAAATGCTTAAGTTAGTAATGGGAATGTCAACATGGGCACTACTGGATATTGGTGGACACAGCCAGTTCATAGACTCTCACCTCAGCGTATACCCAAATTTATCTGTGTGCATGCTTCTAGCTAAGGGCAGGCGTTCCTCTTCAAGAGTTATCCTGCGGAACAAATGGTTATAGGTCTCATTGGCATGTTTAAAAGATTAAATACCTTCCTTCTGACTATATTTCCCTGTTATCTTACTGACCGTAAGACATGCCATCGTGTTAATATCACCCTTTGGTGGGCACTGACATAGTTAATGGACATGTCAGCTGTAAGATGCCCCAATTTCAGAAATGGTGAGGGAGCATTTGTCAGAGTGAAGGAAATGCACTGTTTACTTTTCTGAGTATCAGAGACATAAAAGGCAAGGAAGTTTTTCAACTGAACCACCGCAGAGGAACGAGGTTGGGTTTGTTCGGCGTTGTTTGAGTTCTAGAACTCGCTCCATTCCCTCAGGCTGCTCTCCCAGCTGCACTGTTCCCATGAACGTTGTGCCTTCACCTCTGTTAACATCTTCTCCTGGGTACATTTACTTCTTCAACTTTGATGTCTGGCAGGGGTGCTGAGTTGATCCCAGTCAACCAAAACTCTGAGGCCAGCTCTCAATTGAAAGCGTCTCATTTGGGTTTCTTTAAGCTCCAAGGCTGGTACATCCCCCAAAACCAGTTGCATCGGGAGAGAAGCAGGCCATGAATTATGGACATAAACGGGATTGGGGAAGATTGACCTTCACACAGATAGATAAATAAGTGATAACAGAGAGACAAATAAGAACACATAGATGAATAAGAGATAATCTCAAGAAAACTTTTCTTCTCCCTAAATCAGCAATGTGAAAACCTGGGAGTTATTTTGTTTCTTTCATAAGAAGTCTCTCCAGAATTCCTCCGCGGACTCATCATTTATCCCATGCGATGGTCCTGCAAAACAAAGACCACCAGGCCCCATTTCCTAAGCTTTTTGTGAACAGTGGTGTGGTTTGTGGAGGGTGATGTGCATGCCTTTTCTCGTTATAAATAAGCTAGAGGTTGAGGCTGGGCATGGGGGGCAGGGTTTTCCCTTTTCCCTGGAATACATTTTGCAATGCATTTGCTTAAATCCTGGTAGGGAATTAAGAGTGGGTCAGAAGCTCTTCAGGTCACTATTTTTGCCCATTCACCGGCGGTCCCTTGCCCAGCTTTGTTCAGCTAATTAATCCTCCCAGACACTTGTATTCACCACATGCAAATTATCACAGAAGGGAGCTTTTTTTTTTCTTTCCTTCTATTTTTTTCAACATACACTTGAATTATACTCTTCTGACATCAGCTTCCAGCCCCACTGAGGGGTTTCCAACGGCCTAATAACAAACAGATTAGGGGCCAGAGGAGCATGTATTCCTCGAGTCCTCCTCTGCGTCCAGCTGTGAGGCTGCTCAGCGATTATAGGCGGAGGCCAGCCTGGGCTGCGGCTCCAACTCTGATGTTAAAATGGAAACTCGGTGTGAAGGCCTCGGGGGGATTCCAGAACACTAACTCCGTTGCCCGTCAGAAATGGATAATATTCCCCATTCTGTTCCTGCTGGTATCAGTTCCAAGTTGGAAAGCGGCCTCCTCTCCTAATTCAAGCCGGGGCCAGAGTGGAGCAAGCCTTCTCAGATATTATAAGCCAGTGTGAGCTCAAAAAAGAATTCACTGCTCAAGGCCAAATAGCTTCAAAGCTAATAATCCTCCAGAGTCGGTGTGTGAGCGCTGCAACTGTCAATGTCAACTTACACCATGCACGGTGAGAGCGGAACTTCAATAGTGACATCATGGAGGAGAGGGCAGAGGGCAGCCGCTGCGGAGGGAAGTGCCGGGCCCTTCAGATCTTGGAAACCTGCGAGGATTTATCTGGACTAACATGTCTCCATGTAGTCATTGCAGTCTTAGGCTACTCTGCTTAAGGATTTAACGTATTCAAAGGGTTTCGGCGGCAGCAAGATGACACGTTTTCGGGAGCTCTATTGGATTCCATTATCTTCTCCTCTCTTCTTCTGCAGACGCACCCCCTCCTCCCAGTCCTCCAGACAGGCCTCCTCCAACAAGAGGCTGGCCCGGCTTGGGGTCCCCACTGGCCCCTATCTCCCCTCCCCTTTTGTTCATGCCTGGGTTTGATTGTCATGCAGACCCGGCCACACTGAGGCACTCAAGTGTCTGGATGCAGCCCTCAGCAGACTTGAGCAGATTCTTCCAGGGTCCCCCTGAGCCCCACAAAACTTCCAGACCCCGCCCCACAGTGGAAGGAACGCGGGTTCCCGTTAGAATACACCCAGAGATACATATGGTCACGGTCACAGTTCAAAAGAGTAAACTTCACAGAATCCTAGGGGAGGGAAGAGAGGGGGAGAGCAAAGCTCAAGGCAGGAGTAGAAGGTCAAGGAGGAATCTTCTAACCAGCCCCACCCCGCCCCGGCCCGCGAGGACCCGGCAGATCAACTCCGCGGTTGCTTGCAGTCCATAAACGAAGCTCTCGAGAACTCATCACGCAGTCTGCACCGGTCTGCCAGTCGCCATGGTGACTTCTGGCCAGGCGGAGTTTAAGAAGGCTCATGGGGAGGGTAAACTTCCCTGAAGATGTTGGCAGCTATGGAGAGTGAGCGCTCGGCATGTCTGGTGCCTCCTTCGGGAGGATCCTGTGGTCTGGTTTACCAGATGGTGTATCAGGCAGTATTGGGTCAGCCGGGTCAGTGTTCCTGGAGCGCAATGACAAGGACAGAGTCCAAATCAGACAGACCTGAAGAGCCAGTCTTGGTATAACTAGCGGTGTGCCCTTGATAAGGGCCTTCGCCTCAGTCCTAATCTGAAAAATGGGAGTAATGCCCCAGAGGGTCAGGCTTACGTGCAGATTACACACAACAATGCAGACGAATCGCTTAGCATGGTATCTGGCCCCAGCACATGTTTAATACATGTTAGCTGTTACTATTACTATTACTATCATTGTAATTCAAATAGTTTTTGCCTACACCTGAAGGAATTGAAAATACTGGGACTTGAGAGAACTGTAAAAACACTTCAGAGGGAAGAAATAAAAACTTCTACAGATCAAACTATGCGCAGCTTTCCATATGGTTAATGTCAATGTGCATACGGCTTGGTCCTTCCAAGTGTGGTCTACAGGAATGTCTCTGGAATAGTGAAGGAGTCCTACTCAGGAATGACCACAAAGAGCCTGGGACATTTCTCAGATTAATCAGTATCTGTCCTGGTTCTGACTCTAGCTTTTTTCCCCCTTTGTTTCAAACTTTAGTTTTATGTCAACCTTACGAGAGCACAGTTGACATACGAGAAAATGCATACATTTTAAGTCCGCAGTTTTGATGGGTTTGGGCAAATATGTTCACTCACGTTGCTACCCTGACAACCAAGGTGACGAACAATACCCTCATACCAGAAAGTTCCCTGATACTCCTTCCTAGTCATTGCCTACCCCTGCCCCCGGCCCCAGGCAACCACTGTTCTACTGTCAGGATAGATTAGAGTTGCTCGTTCTTGGTCTTCAAATAAATAAAAGCGAAGAGTATGTATTCTTTTGTGTCTGGCTTCTCTTGTTCGGCATAATGTTTTTAAGATTCATTCTTTTGTTGCACGTGTTGGTACTTTCTTCAGTCACGATGGCTGAAGAGCGCTGCATTGTATGGATGTACCACATGTTGTTTATCCAGTCAACCTATTGATGAATGTTTGGATTGTTTCCACGTTTGGGGTTAGTATAAAGGGAGGTGCTATAAACATTCACCTCTAGTGTTTTCATTTCTCCTGGGTAAATATGTACAAGTGAAAATTTTTAATTTTAAAAGAAACTGCCAAGCAGTTCTCCAAGGTGTTCGTACCACATGACATCCTGGCTCTCGATGTGGCTGCACACCCTGGCCAAGAGTGGGGTGTCAAGAGAGAGGGCCGCAGGAGGGGTTTGCCCTAGCTGGGGCAGAATATCTGATCACTGCCATTGTTTAGAACTGCTGATGATACATGGTGATAATAAAAAGCAGATCGACTTGTAGTGGTTTTGTTATTGTTCCCTGACCTGGACAGACTGCTTGCTCTGCTCCGCCCCTGGCACACCACCATTGGCCAACAGTTGGTGTAGTCAGTCTCTTAAATCTTGGCTGCCTTAGTGCCTGGGTAGCGGCATCCTACTGCGATTTGAATTTGCCTTTCCCTGATGGCTGATGAAGTTGAACTTACTGGCCGTTCATATACCTTCTTTTGCGAGATGTCCATTCGATTGTTTGCTTATTTTAAATTGAGTTATTTGTCTTCTTATTCTTATGCTATGGGAGCTCCATATGTACCCTGGATAGAAGTCCTTTGTCAGGTACGTGTATAGCGAGTAGTTTCTCCCAATGTGTGGCTCCTTACTCTTTCCTTTCCGCTAATCTTTATCTGACTGACCTACGTGGATATCAGGTTTCTGCCTCGACATCAACAGTCTCCCACGTACCTTCCTATTGTAAATATGAGAGTTGCGAAAGTCTCCACAACTCCACTAACTGAGAGAAGCACTCCTCCCTCTTCCTTCCTATGATGGTTTTTGCTGCTACTGTTATTGTGGTTGCCCATTTATAGACTCCAGTTTCAATTAGGAAGCTCTGGCTCCCAGCCTGTTGCTGCTTCTAACACATTCCAGCCTTCCCCTCTTTCTTGCTTTCACCCCTTTCGACCTGAAGTCCTCAGGTGTCCTTTTCCAGTGTTTTGCTCCTAAAAGTGCCACCCTTACCTACATCCCACAGTTACAGTGATGTGGGAAACAAAGGCAGAAGGAAATGGCAGATCAAATTGAATTTCCTTATAACCTGCAGCCCATTGACAAATGCTTGAGGCAGGCAGAGTAGAAGTTTTCTTCAGGAACTCCTTACTGTCTTAATGCTAATGCTTTGCTACAGGGAAAAACAACCTTAGCTTGACAGTAGCTAGGCCTCCAGTATCCTGTGAGCCTTCTTTAGCTTGTGAGAATCTCACTAGAAACTTCCCCTTGACTTTACCTCCCCCCAACTCCCAAGTACATCACCAGTCTCTCCTCAGGGTCCCGAGGCAGCTCTTCTTGCCCACAGGTCCCATTCCTGTGCTTTAATAAAATCACCATTTTTGCACCAAAGACATCTCAATAATCCTTTCTTGGCCGTCAGCTCTGGACTCCACAAATCCCACCCCATCACCCCAACACCTCATCGGCGGGTCTTCGTGCTGGGCTTCGTCTTCTTGAGCACTTTCCAACAGCTTCCTGTGCTCACAGCTCCCACCTGGTGTGGATCCAGGTGTGTTTACCTGCTCACTTCTTCATATCCATGCATAGAACCTGGAGTCTGAGTTGGGTCGTTTTGAAGCCACCATCCTCCCTTCCCCACGGAGCCATCGGGGGCTGGGTCAGGGTCTTCCCAAGGAAGCAGGGAACTCAGGCACCGTCTAACGTGAGGCTGGGAGGAGGCAGGGTGCTGGTTTATAGAGATGCCTTTCAGGAACGGGCTGTGGCTGGCAAAAGAAAGGAAGGTGGGTGGGAGGCAGAGCCACCAGGACCTGTAAAAACTGGCCCACGTGCCACCGCAGGATAATGTCAGCATCTCACTCGTGGGTAGATTGTGAGGATTAAAAGAGATGCTACATAAAAGGCACTTAGTATGGTGTCTGGCACCAAATAATTGCTCAATAACTGTTAGCTATTAGATCAAGATCCCTTTTATCTGACACATTATGGACTGGTGTTGGTCAGTTAATGGAAAAAGTTGGTTGAAAAGAGAAATCAGAGAAAATTATACTATGCACCTTCAACATTTTATTTTAACTTAAAACATATAAATGTACATCCATTCACCATTCTTTGATGTAGGTCCAACGCCTCTCCTTTGAGTGCAGGTCCATGGATGGGCGTGTCCAGCCATCTTTCCTGAGTAAACCACACCCAGTACTGCATCATCTACCCTTTCCAGTTTCCGTTTCTTTAAAGTGGTGCGAGCGCTTGCATGTGCCAAGTACTGAGTGAAGGATCATTCTAGACGCGTGCATTTCCCCCCGCTATCGTCGGTGTTAACTCACCCGTACCGAACATCAGCACTATTTCCTAGTAACCCATCACCATTTGATCTTCTGAAAGTACTTCATTCAGTTCGCATAGGAATGACGACTCTGTCATTATATCATCTGTTTGCAGAACCTCTCATTAAATGACTTAAGTGCAATAAGGCATTGACAAAGACCAGCAAAGCAAGCATGACACAGGTTTAGGAACAAAGACGCAAGGGCGCTCAGCAAGCGTGCGCCCGCCTGGCCACCTGGCCGGGGCGGGTGCATGGGGGAAGGGCAGGCTGGAGCCCTGGGGAAGAACCTACTAGAAGTGCTAGAGAATACTACTAGCCAGGAGCATTCACTGTGCCGTGGGCATCACTCAATGTGATTTAGGAAGGGGCTGAAGAGCAGTTTTTATCCAGCAGATTGGTTAAGTAGAAGCAGTTGAGTAGATGCCTATATACCTTGGGCCTGCATGCTATTTGTTGTTGAACTTTGTTCTGAGCTCAGGGATTACTTGCTATACTTCTGGAAAAATCCATGGGAAGAGACTTTGAGAGTTACAAGACCCAGGTTCTAGCCCTGGTCCTACCAATTACACACTTCGTGACCGTGATGATGACACTCACCCTCAGTTCCTAGAGGGAAAGTTTGATGCTCCGAGAGCTGAGTGATTCTGCCCACATCATCCTTGAGGACCTAATGACATTGTGTGAGGACTGCTCTGTGCATGTTACCACTTATCTCAGCCTGAATGGTCTCTCCTGTCAGTTCACCGGTGGCCATAACCCAGATGCCAAAGGTCAGGCCATGCCACATTCAGGGGCTTTTAAATTCCATGCAACAGTCACCAGGAGAGGAAAGGGCAAAGGCCCCTCTGTCAGCTCCAAACGCTCCCCACACGCAGGTAACCACAGCCAGTCCATACCTCTTCTCAGTGTGCCTTTTTTGGGCAGGGGGCGGGGGAAGTGGGAGGAGGGAGGGAAGATGTTATTTGGAACATGAAGAAGGAACCAGTGTTGTTGTTGTTTTAATGTTTATTTTCGAGAAAGAGAGACAGAGTGTGAGCAGGGGAGGGGTAGAGAGAGAGGGAGACACAGAATCCAAAGCAGGCTCCAGGCTCCGAGCTGTCTGCACGGAGCCCGACGCGGGGCTCGAACTCACCAACTGTGAGATCATGACCTGAGCCGAAGTGGGACGCTTAACTGACTGAGCCACCCAGGCGCCCCAAGAAAGCACTAGTGTTAAAGACTTCCCACCCACCAAGCACTGATACAGCGTCAGTGGTGGTTCGAAGAGTAATCTGATACGACTTCATATTCAGAGCAAGCCTTTGGCGAAGGACAGTGGGCAGTCCTGCACGTAGGGTGCTTCTGAGGGTTCCAAGGATGACGCTTGCTCTTCCCAGTGCCTGTCATCCACTCCCTAAGCCAAGAGACACCACACCTTCATGGCCATTAGTCCCTGGAGACACAAAAACTCCAGGAACAGAACACATTAAGTTCTATCAGTCATTTTTCCTCTCATCTGAACACCTTCAGATCTTCCTGCAGAACTATGGTTCTGTTGGGCTGGAAAGGGAGAGCTGGATGCCATGGAGAGACAGAGAAGAAAGAGGGAGGCCGTGTTTGTGGGAGAAAAGAAGAACGCAGGAAAGAAGAGGTCCAAGAGAGGCCATCCCGGGACGGGAAGGGATGAAGAGCCTAAAGGTTAGCAGGACACCTCTGCGATCCTCTCAAGTGCTAAGAGCTCACAGGTGGAGAGGACAGCCAAGGAGCTCTTCTGCCCATGTGTGTGATCCCACTAAAACCCTAAAATGATTTGATATTGTTTTCACTTTTTTCCAGGATGAGCAGATTGACATTCTGTGAATTTTTCCCCCTATCTAAACCCAGCCCTGATTTTGCTCTCTCCATCTGTGTTCCTTTGGCAGAAACTTGTACCAAAAGAATGAAGGAGTGAAGGGTCATTCTGGGAAGGACGGGAGGCAGGCCAAGCTGGGAATGTACTTCTGCTGAAAGGGCCCAGCCACTGGCCACCCTGTGAAACATTAATGACGGGGGAGTTTCAGGGCCCGGCGCGGGGACTGGTCTGCACATCCATTTCTCACGTGCTTGCTTTCATGCCAGGTTCACGGCAGCTCTGCGTCGGGATTATTGTATAGTTTTGCTTCCTTTTATAAAGCTTCAGCCCTGCCTTCCACACTGCATGCACTATGCAGGGGGTGGGAAGAGGGTCACATGAGCTTCCCGAGGCTAGAATTTCAACCCTGGTTGTCCCCACACATCTGGAGGCCGAAGGAAAAAAATCTTACATGTACACTTTTAACCGTTGAATGCCTGGATGGGCCCTGAAGACAGGGTCTGTGTGACTCCTAGAGAGCTGACACAAGTTGATGTGGTCTTTCTGGAAGGCACCTGTCTCCCCAACCAGGCGAAGCTGGCTCTGACCTGCGGGGTCTTTCCCAGCAGACGGAGTGGAGGCAGCTTCTCCAAGGCAGCTAGCAGAAGTAGAAAAGAGCATGACCTGTGGAGTCCAGTTCTGTCCTGTCCCTGACCTTGAGCAAGTCACTTAATTTCTCTGAGCCCCATGTTTAAATGTGTTGTGAATTTACAGCAGGATTGAATGAGATCTGAGAACTGGTCCCGGCACAGACCCCTAAGGTGGCAGCCACTCATCTTACCTGCTGTGGCCTACATGTCCTTGTCCCTGAAGAGTTCATGATGCCAGTGGATGAGGTAGGACAGAACGGACGGGAGGGCATTCAGCCAAAGATTCTGAGCTTTCTGTGTTCCTGTCTCCTGCCCTCCCCCAGCTGCTCCCCGGAGCCCTCAGCGATGCAAGGATAGCCACAGAGCACTTTTTATGACTCTAAGTGATCCACGGAGCAGCCCGTGGCCGCCTGTCACCGCTGGAAAGGCCAAGCTGCGCTAATAGGAAGTGATGGTTGATCCCATTTAGTGGGAAACGTCCAGGAAGGCAGGATTTAAAGGAGGCTCACATTCCTGCAGCCCTTCTCCTGGGAACTCCGGCTCAGGGGTGAGAAACTTGGACTGTAATACGGCAGGGCCTTGTGATTTGGGGAAGCACGGAGGTGGGGGTGGGGGCCCTGTGCGGTTCCTGCCAGTCACCAAGGATTATGCTATTTTTGTCTACCTTTTATTCAGACTGAGAAGGGGGGAAACGAACGGGGAATATTTGGGAAGCGTGCAAGGCGCTCTCTGGCTGACATAGCCTTCACAGAGGGGCAGAGATGGGGGAGGGCAGGCACAGTCTCTCTGCTGTTTCTCTGGGGACACCCCAACAAGGACAGGGATGTTTGGCCAGTCCTGGGTTTTGGAAGTGTCATGCCTGGGCCACTGAAATGTTCCACAGCTCATCAACAGCTTTGGGAGCACAGGATTAAACAGTGTCACCACCATTTGCCGGCTCAGGTGGGCGATGGTGCTCTTCATTGTTTCCCGTGACACATCAAGGCCTCTCCGGGGCACCTCGGAGATTTGGTGCCATTTCCGGTCCAAGGAGGGGAGGACCACTGATCCGCTCTAGGATCCTGTGCTCTCCACCCACAGTCCCCTGCCCACTTGGTTTCTCAAGGAGCAGCCCCCTGGGGCCCATCTCAGCTGCTCTTACCCACTGGCAAATTCGGCCAAATGGACCGAAGAGAGAAAGGGGGGCCACTTCCGTCAGGGCGTGGGCTGTGAACATTATACTGGCATCTCCTACGTCTGCTTGTCCCCTTGGGGCAGGGACACAGGCTTGTTTCTCACACAGGGCCTGGCACACTGTGTGTGTGCATTTTGTTACAGAGAATTGGATATATAAAAATCCCTGGCCACAGGATCATTTAGCCTCGCTGGGTGTCTGAGTCTGTTCAGGCTGCTATAACAAAATACCGTGGACTGGGCGACTCATAACAGAAACCTGTTTCTCACCGTTTTGGAGGCTGGGAAGTCCAAGATCAATTCTGTGTCTGGCGAAGTCCCACTTCCTGGCCTATGGACAGCCATCCTCCCACTGTGTCCTCCCATGACAGGAAGAATGAGAGAGCTCTCTGGGGAGTCTTTTTATAAGGGCACTAATTCCATTCATGAGGGCTCAACCCTCATGACCTGATCACCTCCCTAAGACCCCAGCTCCTAATGCCATCACATTGGGGGCCAGGACTCCAACAGATGAATTTGGGGGGAATATATTCAGCCCATTGCACCTAGTATGGCAGATATACTAATACCTGTCTTATGTTAGAACACACGCAAGTTAGGTATCTATCACCACCATATACAGTCATAGCGTAGTAGGGACAAAAAGGGTATCGGTGGAAAAGAATAGATTCAGGAAGGTCGAGTCATTTGCCCAAAGCCTCATATGGTATAAACAGAAAAAAATTATACAGGTTCCCTGCACCCCAGCCCAGCGATGCTTCTGCCCCAGCCTGCACCCCACAGTCCCACATGAGTTGAAGAGCTAACAGGGAAGGCAGCACAGAGTGATGGAAGTGTCTGAGCACTGAAGCCAGAGGATTCTGGGTGTGAATGCTTTTGACTCATCAGGACTGTGCAGGCTCATCCTTTAAATAGGCACAGTGATGGACAGGCTCCATCAAAAGGATGCATCAAAAGAATTTACGAGGGCCTAAATCCTCTGAGCCTCAGTGTCCACATCTGTGGAATGGGAGCAGTAGAGTCCCTCTAAATTGCGCTTGTGGGGAGGCGTCCGTGAGACGGGACGCAGAAAGCACCTCGCAGAGTGTCCTGCAGAGATAGAGTGCCCGCTCAACAAACTTACCGTTCACCGGACTGTGGATTAAAGAAAAAGCCACACCTCGCAGAAATGAGGGTTGAAAGCAAGGTGTGAGAGCCCTGAGGAGAAAGATCTCCAGGAGATGAAGGACGACCTTGCGGAGGGGCTCGCCGGGGAGGTGCTCGGCGAGGTGAATGGCTGGCGTTTAGCTGAGCCAGGCATTCTCGGCCTCGCTACCCGGACCCCCTCAGCCTGGGAAGAGTGCCCTGCGTGCCGGCTGCCAGAGCTCTGAGGCGCCGCGTAATTACTTAGCAGTTTACTAGCGTCGGAGACACCCAGGGTGCACTTCAGCCATCAATTAGCTCCCGCTCACGGCCCCCCTGTGAGGCCCAGTGGTATCAGGACTCCCATTTTTCAGCCGAGGAAACTAAGGTGTAAACAGGTTAAGCAACCAGCCCAAGGTCACACCTTGAGTCAAGCGGTCACAAGGCACCGAGCCCGCGTCCTTGCTGGCTCCCCGGCCTGTCCTTAGCCCACTGGCCCATGCCGCTGCCCATAAAATCCGCCGTTTATATCTCGTCAGAAAGCCAGGGAGTGCACGCGGGACTTTTGGAGCTGTACAGAAAGGCCATTCAGCTGATTTCCAAGGCACTGTAGGGTTTTTAAGGAAATGTTTAACCCCTTGCTTAGAGAGGTCGATGGGGGGCAACACGACCTGAGTTAGCATTTTCTTCGCTGGGCGGCCGGTGCTGCCTCCCACACCACAGCTGGCTTTAGGGGTCTGGGTTTGCCTTCTGTCTGTCCGCTCCAGGAGACACCCATGCTGGCACCGTCTGGAAACCACAAAGAGCATCTTGCAGGAGACACCGAGATGGGAACACACAGCACAGGGTCTCACCCCAGCCCCCCCGCGGCTCCATGACCCGCCCATGGGTGCCCCCAGTACGGGGCAGCCACTGACTTTGAAAGGCTCCCACAGGTGTGCAGTGAGCAGGCGGGAGGCGGTGGCCATGGGGAGCCTTCCGTCGCCTGATGATCGGCCTGGCCACACAGGGCCGCTCTTTCGCCCCAACCGTACTCCTCCCTGACTTCTCCATGTTCTAGACCATCTCTCTTCCAAGAGCACTGGCCCATGTCCTTGCTTTTCCAGGCCCTTCTGGGTCACCGGCCGTATTCTCTGCTAAATCTCTCTCCCTCGGCACCCCTTCCCTAAATCCAGTCACCCACCCCCTGAAATATCTCACAAATATTTCTGGAACCTCTACGTGGACAGCTCCACCCCAGGCTGACGTAAACCGATGTAATAGTGTCCCAGCTGGGCTTCCAATTACACCCTCTCTCCTCAAGTCTGTTATCACGCAGCAACCAAAATGCCTCATCCTAAATTTCTTACTCTCCTTCTTAAAACCTTTCATCCTTCGTGCCTGGGATGAAGCCTGAGCTCCTTGGTATAGCATCCAAGGCCCAGCGCCCTTACCTCTCCCTACCTCGTCACCACTTTGCTGGTGATGTTCCACTCACAACACACGCCATGCTTGGCCTCCAGTCCTGATTCTGGTCCAGAGGGCCCCTGGTCTTCTGCCCTCACCGGCTGAGCAATACCTGTCCCCATGGCTCCACTCCAGCTGGGGCACCCTCCCAAACCCTCCCAAAACCTCCAGCTGGCCCTTTGTGGTACTGTCCCAGCACCCTACAGGGACTGACATCTGCTTGTGGGTCTCTTCCCTGTTCCTGAGGGTGGCTACTGGGCTTTCCTCTCACTGCATCCAATGTGTGGGGTATATGACACTTGGTACATGGCCACCAAGCAGTTAGAAATTTTATCAAGCATAAATCCACTGTATGATCTGATTCTAGTGATGTTAATGGCTGATAACTGGCACACAGGAAGGAAGAGTATAATGAATTCCAACCGGACTCTCATACTTGGCAAAACAAACGTGGGTATACAAACCTGAGAGAATCTAGCCAGCTCTCACTTTTCTGTTGAAATAGCGGACAAGTCACGTAACCTCTCCGGACTTCAGTTTCTTTTTTGGTAGATCAAAGGATTTGAACAGGATCTGTGGTTTTCAAACTACCCTGGGAAGCCGGATGAGGAGCCCTGGTCCACTGACATAGATCCTTCAATTGGAGAAGTTCTACGTTCATGTATCAGTTGGGTTTCTACATATGAGATCCCTTGAACAAAAGATCTTGCAGCTAGTGAAAACTCAAAAAACTACTACCCTGTGTCAGCACCAACTGGGGGCGTTTGGGGTAGAACCAACATCCCTGCAATCCCACTTGAAACATCCCTGCAATCACACTTGCGGCCTCAGAGAGTGAGGCCTCCCTGAATACAAGCATATTAAGTCAGGCATCTTTCAGTCCAATAAGAAGGAGCCGGCAGAAGCTTCTCTTTCCTTGTGACCTTTGAGAATCCCCAGGGACCTCAGGCATCGAAGGCTGCGCCAGGCAGAAAAGTTCAGGCTGTCAGCAGAGTGTCCGGGCTGGTGAGGCTGTAATTACAGAGAGCGAGCAGGGCAATCGGGAGGAAGGGCAGGGGCTGTGTGGTGCTGAGAGGACTCTGGGCAGAGCCCTCTGTAACTTCCAGAAGCATCAGCTGCAACCTCACAGGGGCTGGTCAGAAGGGGACCTGGAAAGACACCAAAGCCACCCCCTTTGTACAGAATCCAAAGGAGCCGTTTCCAGGCGCTCACAGGTGCACATCCCTTGTTCCAGGTACAAATGGGTGTGTTCAGGATGGAGCGAGGGATGTGGGCAGAAGCTCAACCTCTTCCTGGAAGGGGGACCCCATGTTCCACCTCCTGGGCATGAGTCACAGCCTTCCCGCACGCTCCTGGCCGTGTCTGTGGCGCACCTGGGACCAACCACACGTTTCCTGGGTCTTGAAGGCCATAGACTAGAGAATCAGACATGCTTGGATTGAAGCCCCAGCCCTGCCAGTCTGCTAACCCTGAAAGCTTTGTTAGGCAAGAGTACCACTTTGATCCTCGGGTGTTCTACCCTGTAAAATGAGAATAGGTTATGTAAACTGTCTGTACTTTCGCTTCCTCAAGTATGAGAGTAGAAATAAAAACAATACCGACATCCTTGTTTGTAATCAGGTGATACATGGAAAGCAAACACTCAGGACATGCCTGATTCCAACCAGTCAAATTGTTAGTCTGCTGATCTGGCTGCTCCCGGAGTCTTTCTTCGTCACCGATGTTTGCCAGCAGTCTGTCGCTTTCTGCTTCTGTTGGCCCCCAGCGTTCAGCCCAGTGCTGAAAGTCTGCAAAGTTGTCTATCCTGATTCCTTATTCTTCCTTTTTCTCTCTCCCTTCTGCCCTGTCACCCACCAGTGGCCAGTCTGGGATGTTGTACTGCATTTGTAGATGTTCTGGAGCAGCCTTCTCCAAAGGCCTCCTTGGGGATGCTGGGGTTGGAACAGGGCTAGGCTGAGGGCCAGAACCCAATCCAAACCCAACATCAAGTTCGAGCAGCCACCCGGTGGGAGCTAAGCCACCTCTCAAGACATCCCATGGGGTCAGCCAGACCTCCACAGTGCCTAAAGCTGTGGGCTGTGTGCCAGGTGCTGTGAGGTACCCAGTGAGAATGCTCTGGACCGCCCTCCAGACGACTCCTGAGTACTTTCCTTTGCTTTCTGGTGGGTCAGAGGAGGCCTCGGGCTAGGTTCACTATCTAGGTGCTACCCCTTGGCCCATTCTGACTTGTGGCTTCCCATTTGATAGCTCTGGGGGTTGAAGCCCCACGTATTTGCAGGGCAGTGCCCACAGAGCCTTGGGATGCTGCTAAGCTTACATAGACCCTGGGCTGGCCTTTCCCAGACCTTCCTTTGAAAACACACCTGTCATCTTTACTAAGCTTCTCTATGAACCAGGTGATGTGCAAAGATCATGCAGCACAGAGCTGTCTCCTTTATTTTACTTGGTTTGTTTATAGTCCAAAGGCTAAGGAAGGATGGAGGGGTGGGGGCACAGGCAGCTCCTGACAGAAGGAGCAGGCCTGGTTAGATGCAGAGGGGACATGGTCTCAGAGCCTTGGGTGATAGCCTTGATGGCCATGCTGCCCAGGGCAAGGCTGCTCAGGAAAGAGAGGGCCTGGGCCACTTCCCTCCTTTAGCTTCCGGCATATTAAAAAATAGGAAGCAGAGTCAAAGCAGAGTTTCAAAAACTGTTATATTTTAGTGTTTACTTGTGAGAAAACACCTCTGACACATGGCATACAAATACAATGCAGCATAATTGTGAACTTTGCAATGCAATTACAGGATTTATTTTACTATTTTTTAAGTGTATTTCTTTCTTTTGAGAGAGACAGAGACAGTGCGAGTGGGGGGAGAGGCAGAGAGAGGGAGAGAGAGAGAGAATCCCACGCAGGCTCCGTGCAGCTAGCACAAAGCCCGACACAGGGCTCTCACTCGCAAAACAGAGAGATCATGACCTGAGCTGAAATCAAGAGTTGGGCGCTTAACCGGCTGAGTCACCCAGGCGCCCCTACAGGATTTATTTTAAAAACTGCTTACCAATGGATAGGGCACTATATTCAGCATAATGTAGTCAATGGGCTGCAGCTCTAAGTATAATGAGCGTTTCTTCCAGTTCCACCAGACTGTATATGGTTGCTTACACAATTTTGTAGGTAATAGATCTCCAGCTGAGGGCCTCTCAGATGGGCCCTACAGTGGGGACAGGATGCTGGCTGATGGAGAGGGAGTTGGGACAGGATGGCATGTGGATTTAATGAGATCAGAAGGACACCTGGCAAGGTCAGCTACCTCATCTCCTACCCCCTCGGAAACCGCCCCACACCGTTCGCGTTAGTTGGACGCCTGGTCCACCGTCGCTCAGCTGTGTGATTCAGACAAGTTGCTTGCTGTCTCTGTGCCGTGGGTTTCCTCAACTGGAAACAATAAGGGTATTATTGCACACGATTTTCAGGTTGTTGTGAGCATCAAATGACATAATACAGTGGAGTGCTTGGAGCCACACCTGGCAAGAGTTACTATTAACAGCTTTAGCCGCGTAGGCAGGCCTATTATTGCCAAATCTCACTTTGTTAAGAGAAGCCAAAACTCTAGGATTTTAATGTGAATTTTCTGATTTTTGAAATATTTGCTATGTTTTATGCACTGTGCAGGTTAAACAAAATATGTCCGCCGCCGGATGGACCCACGTCTGGTCTGCCGCCTTGGGTTTCGCACCAGCCTCCCCTGGGCTGTGATGAGGAGCCCCCACTGCTCCTGCCTGCCTCACCTCAGCCTGTGTCTGGAGGAGAAAGGACTCCACGTGGGGAAGGGGGTGTTGGGAGAGAGGGAAAATGGAAAGCCCATGCATCTGGATGGCGATTTCTCCTGCTCAAAACGTTGATGGGCCAGCCCGAGTGATGTATTGAGTTCGTTTCTGCAGGTAATTGTTTAAATGTTATAGCAGCTTTAACATGTCGTCTGTTAAAACGTATTGGTGAGGCAGCCATTCCAAACTTGTAATGTGGGTAATATTTAGATGATTTACTAGGTGAGGTGCAGTTTCTGATTCAATCAGAGTTGCATTTGATTCAATAGGTGATGCATCTAATCCGACTGGGAGCCCATCGAATCCAGAGGTGATGTGTTTGATTCACGGGCTGATGTACCTGATTTAGAAGGTGATGGATCTAGTCCACGCTGAAGGATTCCAATTCCCCCACGCCAGGTATTTGCTTCAGAGCGTGATGTATGAGTTTTAATAATCAGACACACTTTGGGGATGGTGAGGGCACCGGCTCCTCCCGCTGCCTGGCATGTCTGTGGCTGCAGCTGGCTCCTTGCAAAGCCCATCTCAGCCTGTAGGACCGGAGGTATAAAGTAGGGGCAAAACCCAATTCCCCAAGTGTGACCTGAGCCTCCACTTGTCCTGTCTCTGCCGTTCTTCTAAGATCCATAGATGGTCTTTTGCCTTTCTGTCTAATTGTCTAGAGGTCCACAGTCAGGGCCATAGTGTTGAGAACTGGTTCCTTGCATGTGGGAGCCCTTGAGGGATGCACCTGTCAACTGAGGCAAGCTCACCCTCTGTAGGTTCTTCTGGAGTCTGCCTGAGCCTTACTTCGTGCAAGCCTTCCTGAGCCAGCCACGCTTCTAATTAACATTTGAGGGATTGGATTTTCATGCTCCAAATAGGGACACAAGGAAGGGTTCTCCTGAACTACTTTTCAGCCCCCACCTCATTACCCTTCCATCCGTAGAGTGATTGGCAACTCCTTCTCCAGAGTGGTGCTCTCCTCTCTGCCCAAAAATACCCTTCTCCCTCTTCCTTGGCATGGCAGAAAGCTGTGCATCCTGTCCAGAGTCTCTGTCTTCTATCACCCCTCACAACAGAAGCCTATGTCCCATTAGTTGTCCTATGACAAATAGATCTATCTCTTCCTCACACTGCTGTCCCCAGCACCCGGCTCAGCACCTAACAGGGCTGACAGGGAACCTCGGAGGAAGGGTTAGAGTAAAGCATTAATAATAATAATAATCATAACAATGGTAATAATAGCTCAAATTTATTGAGCTCCAGGTATATTCTAAGTGCAGAGGCCTGATATATGACAGGTATCTCTTTATTTCTTTTAATCCTCACAACAAACCATATGTGGTAAGAACTATCATTGCCTCCACCTGTACAGATGGGGAAATAGAGGCTCAGTGAGCAGAGTCACACATCAGCAGTAGATTGGAATCTAGGCCTCTCAGATCTGAAAGTCAAGCTCTTAACTGTCACATCATGATCTGGCCTCCCAGGACCTCCCAGCCCAGGACAGGGAGCCTGGGGTCCCTGGAGATGCAGGGGTGCCCTCAGCGAGACGGAACCATGACGCAAGGCACAACAAACTGATCGGTAAACTGAGGCACAAGGGGGTATTAAAAGAGGGAGAAATTGGGGCGCCTGGGTGGCGCAGTCGGTTAAGCGTCCGACTTCAGCCAGGTCACGATCTCGCGGTCCGGGAGTTCGAGCCCCGCGTCAGGCTCTGGGCTGATGACTCAGAGCCTGGAGCCTGTTTCCGATTCTGTCTCCCTCTCTCTTTGCCCCTCCCCCGTTCATGCTCTGTCTCTCTCTGTCCCAAAAATAATTAAACATTGAAAAAAAAAATTTTTTTTTAAATAAAAAAAAAAAAAAGAAGGAGAAATTAAGGAAGGCTTCCTGGAGGAGGTATTTGATCTCACCCTGGAAGAAGAGTAGACGAGAAGTGGGGCTATCGGCTATGCTGATGCTCATTCCCAACTGCTCTTGGCCCAGTGCTCTGGTCCTCAGAGGCTGCCCCTAAACACAGGTGAGTCCATGAGGCTGAGGCACAATAGTCTTTCAGGTACCTGCTCCCCCACCAGGAGCTCTGTGTGGCCAAAAGCTGGGTCTGGGCTGGTGCCACCAACAGGGATCTCACTCTCACCCAGAAGAGAAGAACTCGTTTGCCACCTTCTAGGAGGGAGACTTGGATCTTGAGCCTGAGCTCAGGTGAGCCCTGAATATTCCTGTGATGATGGGAATGGTCCTGACCCCACTTCTCTTTTCCTCCCCCAGCATATAACCCATAGTTCTTCTTCACTCACTCTTGTCACGGTCATGCTTCCCCAGGACTCTGGTCCCCCTTCAGGGGTACGGTCTGCTGTAGGATGCTCTCATCAGGGGGAGTGGGGTTTCTGGAAGACAGTCTTGGCGGTGTTTAACCTGCCCAGGATCAGATGGAGGAGAGCCATGTGGGGAGGGGCCTGAGACAGGGATCTGCTTCAAAGGGACCACAGAGCCAGTCCGCCTGAGTCTGCCCTTGAGGGCAGGGCCCAGGAGTCCAAGAGTGATGGGCCTTCCGCTGGAGCATAACAGAGACTGTGAAAGGCCGTGTGTGGGGCAGCTGGAAGGGGCAGCCTGGGCCGGGGCCATCCCTGCAGTTCTCCACTGTGCCTACCACTCAGCATCCCTGTTCTCTTCATCCAGAATCCCAAGAAAGCGAATCTTCCGGTTCTTTCCGGGCAGCCTATGGATGAGCCCCTCTGGGGACAGGGGAAGCTGCAGACACAACATGCTGTGGGTCAGCACTCAGAGAGGATATCACGCATGCCTCTGCCTCAGAAACAAGACTTCGCTGGGCACATGCTGGGTGCCAGCTACGCCCACGTCCCTGATCCTGTCTGATGGCCTCAGCCCTGAATCCTGTCCTCATTTCACATAGAGCAAATTGAGGTTTGGAGAGGTTAGGAGGCTTACCCAGGGTCACGTAGCGAGTACTTGAAGAAATGAAGGAGGGAGTGATATCTGCCAGCCCTGAGGCTGCCCCAGCCTCTCCCGTCTCTGCGCACGTGTCTCTCTCCATCTCTCCATCTCGGTCTCCACCTCTCTCCAATAATGGGCCTGGCCACCAGGCACCATGACAGGCTGGTGTGGGAGATCTTTGGATCAAGCACATCTTTGTGTCATGCAGTCTCACACTCAAGCCGGGGCCAACTCCGGCGTAAGGTTGGTGATGGTCCAGACAGGCTGATTCTGCGGAGGCTCAATGCAGAACAGCTGTCTGCCCACTTCTGCTGCTCCTCGAAGCCACCGCGGCCCTGACTGCATACATTTTCCCAGGCTGTGGCCGCAAGTGGGGGGTCCTCGGACACAGACAAAAGAATAGCTCAGCCTTGCAAATGGCTTTGAAAATGGGACCACGGGGATTCCACTTGGCTGACACGCTCTGGCCTAGCCCAGGCCTCATCCCCCAGAGGCGTCCCCCAGCCCCTGCCGGCCAGCTGTGTCTCCCACCGCCGCCCACACCAAAGCCCTAACCACACGGAAGTGGCTACTCAGCCCAGAATTCCCCGTCACACCCCTTCCCACACAAGGAGGGGCAGGAGGCAGGGACATTGGCAGCAGGGACTATGGGGGCTGACTCGGCATTGACATCAGACATGGATCACAGACCCTCCCCGGCCACCCCCAGTGGGCCAAGCCCCGCACGAGCCAAGCAGGGTGTTCACCTGGGACTTGCCAGTCATTCCTACCTCAGGTGAGACCTCAGGTCTGACACAGAGGGTGTGAATGGGAATGAGGGCATCGGATCATCTATGTAGGACCCACAAGCGGCCACCACAGAAGATGCAGCAACCGTTAGGCCAGCGGTCTTCCAGTTGAGTGCCCTGGGGACACAGGGAGACATTCCCAAGAAGACACAAGCACAGACAGCTTTGAGGATATCCTTGCATCCCCTCTGTCTGGGCATTTTTTCCTAAAACCAAAGCGTCTGAGTGCACACTGGTGGTTTTCAGTTTTCCACAAAACAGATGGGCCTTGCCCATCCCGAACCTGGCTGTGGGGCATCTCTCTGGGCCGTAAAATCCTCAGGGCACCAAACGCAGGACTACAAGGAAGAGCCCAGTAAAACATCCAAGCCAGGGATATTTCATACAAGTGACGAGCCACCAGGGATACCTGGGTAGCTCAGTCAGTTAAGCGTCCCACTCTTGATTTTGGCTCAGGTAATAATCTCGCACTTCATGAGTTCGAGCCCCACATGGAGCTCTATTCTGACAGCAAGGAACCTGCTTGGGATTTCTCTCTCCCTCTCTCTCTGCCCCACCCCAACTTTCTCTCTGTCTCTCTCTGTCTCTCTCTCTCTCTCTCTCTCTCTCTCTCAAAAATAAATAAATAAATAAATAAGCATAACAGGTGACAAGCCACCACAAAATCCTACACCTTCCCAGCCTACCTACCTGTCTATCTTGGGATAAGAATACAGGTGTTTCTGGCACATATTAACTTATATATTACGTTAATATAATATAACATTTTCACTTCTTCAGTTTAATGTCATGTTTTTGCCTTCTCCAGTAAAAAGTGAAATCAGAATTTTTCTTTTTTATGTAAACTCCTGGCTTCAACCTTTGGTTTTGTCAAGTGAAGTTATGCAGTGGCTGTGCTGCATACATTAGATGACCCAAACCTGCAACTTCAAGGTCTTGATGAAAAATATTTAAAGTGCATATATCTCGGGGTGCCTGGGTGGCTCAGTCGGTTAAGCGTCCGACTTTGGCTCAGGTCATGATCTCGCGGTTTCTGAGTTCAAGCCCCACATCGGGCTCTGTGCTGACAGCTCAGAGCCTGGAGCCTGCTTCGGATTCTGTGTTTCTTCTTCTCCCTGCCTCTCCCCTGCTCATGCTCTGTCTCTCTCTGTCTCTCAATAATAAATAAAAACGGTAAAAAAATATTTTTAGTAAAAAAAATGAATAAATAAAAATAAAGTGCATATATCTTGTTTAATATGCCAGAAGTCTTGTCCTTTTGGAGCTATTTAAACTAGTGATGAAAAATTTCAGATATCGATCTTAAATGTGGAAAAGAATTTAAAATGCTTCAAAATGCTTGTAACTCTCCATAGTTTTCCAAAATCCTTTTAGGAAGTAGTCAAACAAAATCTGGTTTGAAAAATCCCCCTTCTCCAGGGCATGGAGGCAGACCGATCAGCAGGGACTGAAGCAGAGAACATCCATAGAACCGGCCTTGTCAGAAAGTCTGCAGATCCCCTCACTCTCGGGGAGAGGAGAGGGGCCCTACCTCCAGGCAGATGAGGGGGACTTTGGGAGGACCACACATACCGAAGAGGCGTGTTTCCCATGAGAAGAGAGTGACCTCACCCCTCTGGCCAGATGCTCACTGAGCTCCAGAAATCTGAGTCATGGTGATACCAATAACTGGGGCCCCTCAGGAAGAGAGTCCTTGAGAGAGCCTGACCTGAACCACTGGATGGGGAGATACTGGGTTCTTGCATGAAGCTTTTCTGGAGAAGTCTGAGCCTGGGCGGCTGGGTAACCACAACCTGACACAGGAGACTGAGAAAGTGACAGTGGAAACAGGTGACATTCCACCCAAGGCAAAGAAAGGACACAGGCAATGGTCTGTGGGCCAAGTGGACCCACGGAAGGCAGCTGGTTGGATTTCTGTCTTGAAAAGGTCTCAAGCCAAGCCATCTTCCTGGCAGAGTCAGGGCAACTCCAGCAGAAAGAGGTTGGAGGTGGCCTGTAGAATGCACCACAGAATGGAGGTTGAGGGGGGCTGGTCATGAGCTGTTAGCTAGAGATGGCATGCCAAGTAAAGGCACAGTAGGTGACCCTGGGAGGACCCACAAATGCTCATTACAAGGAAATGAGCCAGGATCTGTATGTGTGAGAGGATTCCCCAATGCCAGATTACAACAGACCAGGAGAGAAAGACCTTCTCTGCCCTCTGTCACTCCTCTCCTCTGCTCCCACCAGGGCACCAGGAGCTACACAGAAGAAGCTAAACACAGCCTGTTCCCCTGAGTCCAGGCTCAGCTAGGACAGGGAGAGGTCTCAGATTGGGTGACAGAATGAAACTCTGGGATTAGACTGGACTGGACTTTTTAAGATACATTTTGAAGTTTTTGGTATTACTGGAAAGTGACCATGAAATCCACGAGAGGTGAGATACTGCCCAGAGTACAGGCGGGACAAGCAAGGGTAAACTCCGGAGTCGTGTTTGGTCTTCTGCTCTCTCTGCTAGCTTCCCATTGAGTCAGACCTTCTAAGGCAGCCAGAGGGGGCCGTCAAAGCCTGGCTACTCACGCATGGACTGCAGAGAAAGCACCATAGGAGACTAACCCCTGTGGGTGACGTCAGCCGAAGGAGCAGGCCAGGCGGTCTGCACAGGAGGAGGATGTCTGCCCTGCCAGGTCTCTTCTGTCTCCATTCTCCCCGGCTCCAGAGCCAGCACATGGACAGACACATGTACACACAGGCATGTGCCTCATCATGTGTGCACGCACACTACATATGGGGCCTTTACCAAGGTCTTTGGGAAGAAGCAAAGCCAAATATGTTTTGTATCCTAGGCCCTCATTCGCCAGACATATCCATTTTGGTAAAGACAGCCAGTGGTGGGGAGGAAAGTACAGTGGACACATCCCAACCACCCTAGAAAGCTTGGGCACAGGTGGCTGCTGAGTCTTGCCTCCGACCCTCTCCCTCGAGCACATGAGTACGGAAACTTCATGCCCTCTCAGCGTTCTCTGCCCCCTACAGAGGGGGCCGCTGCCGTGTCTGGAGCATTTGGAGTCATGTGGTCTCATTGGCCTGGCGAGACTCAGTGGCCCATGTTCACATGGGTCCCCTAGGGTCCTGCCCTGTCCCCTCATCTGTACACCCTGTAGGAGGAATGCCCACTCCCTTAATCAGAGCTAAATCTGTTCCAAGAAGGAGAGTCTCCTGATAGGGAAGGTCGGCTGATCAAGTGATCAGCACTGTCCCTGTGTTTGACCTCCTCTTCCTTTTGCTCCCTTTTCCACCCGCATGTTAACCCCAGGGGAGTGCTGTTCAGATTGCTCTGGTCCAAGCCTAAACAAAAATACCTGGGTTGTCTGGAATGATTCCAGGGCTCACTCCAGGTTGCTTAGGCGATGATCTTGCTGGCACCAAGGGCTCCGAATCTGCCTGTGACTGAACTCAGCTGTCCTTGGTCAGGTACCAGGAGCTGCTGTCATCAGACGGCTCTGGCAAACGCTGGCCCCCAAGGCCAGTCTGCCTCATCCTAAAGTCTGATTGCTGCTTAAGTGACAATCTTCCTCTCTTGCTTGTTCTATAAGAAGGAAGGATCCTTAGGAAGGCAGGATTGCCACATGGCAGTAAGAACCTCACCCATCCAGAATACCACCCCATGGGCAGAGTGGGAAAATGGGGACCCACGCCTTTGCTCGCTGAGTCCATATAATTTCCCTTTCCCCATAAAGCCTTTTCCTTAGCCCTTGTACTATGACATCTGTCCCCACCCTTGTGCACGATAGGTGATATCCACAAATAGGCTAACTATACTAGACAACTCAGGCTGCCATAACCAGATACCACAGGCTGGGTACCTCACACGTTTTCTCACTGTTATAGAGGCTGGAAGTCCAAGATCAGGGGCCAGCAGACTTGGTTTCTGTTAAGAGCCCTCTTCCTGGCTGGCAGACAGCCACCTTCTCGGTGTGTCCTCACATGGCCTCTTCTCCATGCGTGTGTGGAGATAGTGATCTCCAGTGTCTTTTCTTATTAGGACACCATCCATTGCAGTAGACCATAGCCTTGTGACCTCATTTAACCTTAATTACCTCCTTAGGGGCCCATCTCCAAATAGAATCACATTGAAGATTAAGGCTTCAGTGTATGAATTTGGGGGAGAGGAAGGCTCAGTTCAGTCCATTATGCCAACCTTGCCTTGGTTCCCATGACTGCTATTCCCCAAAGTGTTCCTTACCCACTAGGAGAGAGTGACAGAACAGGAGAGGGCATCAAAAGCCCACCTTGTAAGTGGAGCCCTGCACTTCCCCAGGGGCTCACAGGCCTTTTCCCAACCCTCTCAGGCCCCTGGGGGAAGCAGATGCTGCTTCTGGAATTTTCTCACCTCCTTTTACTCCTCAGACACCTCCCCAGGGTCTGGTCTGAAGTTCATACCTCTGCCCCATGACCATTACCAAGTATTACCTCACCATTCCTGGCCAGACCCTGAGCTCTCCTCAGGCAGTGGTGCTGTGCCTTTGAGGCTTCACATGGCCATCATATGTCGACAGGACCCTGGACCATCACAGTCAGATGAGAGAAGACAAAAATCAGCAGCGGCCAGGGCAGGCCTTGGACAGAGAGAGATGAGATGGGAGTCAGGGAGCTTTCCAACTACTGTTCTCTGGGCTCACATGGTGGGCAGAGATCTTGGGTTTCCCTTTGTTTGAATTTCTTCTCAGACCTGGCACGGGGTGGAGGTGCAGTGTTTTCACCTTAACAAACGTGAAAGACAGTTGTTCCTTGTACACTAGTGTCCCCAGTGCAGTCTAAGCACCTGAGACACAGAACGGTGGAAGGTTAGGGCTAAAAGGGGAACCAGGGAAAGACTAAAATATGTTTCCTGCCCTTAAGGCACTGATCACCTAGAAGGAGTATCAGATACATAATTAACCATCTCGTGATATGGTAAGGTCCCGATTAAGCCATGTGCTATATGATTGGGGAGCCCAGAGAAGGACCAACTCATTCTGCCTGGGGGAAGGAGGCAAAGAAGATAAGATTTTTCACTTTCGGGATGAGGAAGCTGAGGCCCAGAGAGAATATCAAGGTGAAAAGGTGATTTTTTTTTTTTTTTTTTTTTTTTGGCCCAAGGTCAGTGGCAAAACCTAAGAGGGTCTGACCCTCAGGCCAGTGCTTCTGTGTGTTTCTCAGAGATCATTTTGTACCATGGGCTGCCTCCTTGGGACGCTCAGCATCCCAAGAGAAGGTGCTGGCAGGGGCTGTCCTGGGCCCTGGGCCGAGTCTCTGGAATGGGCCCAGGCAGCCAACACTTTCCCTATACTCAGCCACCTGGGCAGTGGTGCAGGTGTCCTGGAGGAGGGCAAGGAGTCACCTGGTCTGGCCGTCCGGCCACAGGAAGTGGAGGCTCCTGGGCTCATTTCAGCAGCTGTTGCCTGCGTGGCATGGCTCGGACAAACAGGCAGATGTCCTCGGGGCGACCTCCCTGACTCAGAGAGTTTGGGAACTGAGGTATTCAGTCCCTGGGGGGGAGGGAGGAGGCAAGGACAGGATTTGTGCTGCTGACTCACTCTTCTCAAGGCCTCTGTTCCGATTCTTGAGGAGTCAGGAAAGACCTGGGAAATGAAGGCTCTGTCTGCAAGGGATGGGGTCCCGGAAGGAAAAAAAAGGCATGTTCTCCTTCCTCCCACTCATTCTACCCCTCATCTCTTCCAAGATGGCAGTAGACCTGGGGCAATTTCCTGAAAACCTTAGAAGGCCTTCTTGTGGTAGAGCAGACAGGAAGAGGGAGATGACCCTAGGACAGCAGGGAGAGGCAGGGCCAGGTGGAGAGATGCTGCACATATTTTCTGGGTGACATATAAGTTATGAGTAGGCAAAGTGGGGTGATGGGAAAACCAGCTTTATTGAACAATAGAGCTTGAGGGGGCATTACACATCATTTTGTACCACCCCACCACCAGGGCTGGCCTCATGGGCACATGACCTGTGCCATTAAACCAAGCCTCACACTTGCAAGGGTCCTGCTCTTGGTTTAATGATCTGCTGTTACCATCTTGAAATTCGCAGTAATTTTTTCACAAGAGGCCCACATTTTCACTGTGTGCTGGGCCCCGAAGATTCTGTCTGTGGCCTTCCAGATGAATAAAGGAGCCCAGGGAGGGAAAAGGCCACGGAGGGTCACGCTATTCATTCATTGTAGAACCTGGACAAAATTCCCAGTCCACACGGTGGGACTAGGTTTTTCACCACACGCTGTCACTCTGCTGTCAGTGTCTGCTCAGGGCAAGAACTTCCGACTCTGGCCCCCTCACACCTGTGGCCCTGTGTTGTTTCCCCTCAGCTGCTCCAGGCTCCAGATAGGTCTCGGCCAGGGCCACGTGGGCTGTGGCAGCCCAGCGTGGGCCTGGTGTTTGTTGACAGGCCTGCAGCTATGGGTAACAGAGAATTCAGGCAATGATGATGGAATCTCAGTCCAGCCCTTTCTGCCTCTAAACTTCTCTCTGAGCATCTCTAATAATAGTACCTATTTTTAGCCACATCATGAGAAATAGAGAACATGTATGTCAGGATCCCAGAAGCGCCAGCTCATCCAGGTTTTCAGGAGTCACCATGGGTAGCGTATTGCATTGATTCTCAGACTTGCCTTCACCCTGTGCCCCTCAGTTCTTCAGCCCTCACTCTGAGTAGCAGATGTGTTAAGAGAACTGATATTGGGACGGAGAGACTCAGGTGTAAGCAGCAGGTCCACCATTCCCTAGTGGATAACCTTTGGTCACTTCCTTCGTCTTGCTGCGCTTCAGTTTTCTCATACAGGAAATGGGAATATTAGTGGTATTAGGTTTATTGAGAGGTTTAAGTGAGACTATGCAAACTCAGCACCTGGCATGCATCTAGCCTATAGCAAATGCTCGATAAAGTATTTTGTGGTTGTTTTTTTTTCTATAGCTCTCCTTGTCCTAGCCTAAGATTGTGGCTGGAGAAAGCCCTGCTGTCAGCCTTGAAGCAGACCTCTAGTACTTGCTGTTCAAACTAAGGTCTAGGGACCAGCAGTAGGAGCCTCACCTGGGAACTCATCAGAGATGGTGAACCTCAGGCCCCACTCCAGACCTCCTGAATCAGAATCTGCACTTTAACAAGATTCCCAGGTGAGTCATACAGGAATGGATGTTTGCAAAGCAGTGTGATTTCTAGTGCATACAGCTGGCCTCTCTTGCCCTGCCCCTGGGGAGATGAGTCACTTCCTAGCCCTAGCCAGAATTACTCTTAAAAAGGCAGAGCCCTGGCCTCCAGGATGGATTGGACCAGAATCTGAGTCCCTTCCTGAAGGTTTGCAATGGAGCTGGGGTAGACCGAGTGAGGAGGCAGTAGTGTGACAGGCACTGACATGGGGAATGAGCGAGAGTCAGGAAGGCACTGGAGACTACTGCGGTGATCCCAGCAAGCAGGGACCAGGAGTGTGGCGAGAAGGGGTTGAGCTATGGAGTTATGTCTGATGTGGAATTCAGCAGACCTAGCACGCAGGTAGATGGTACAGGTGCCATGGGAGAAGGAAGGATCAAGGACAACTCTGAGGTCCTAGACTGAGATAATTGATAGAGACAGGGTTGGCCAGGATGAGGATATGGGGCAGATGATCAAAATAAAGGAAAAAACTTTCCATTTTGGACACAGTGATTTTGATGAGCCAGTGGGACATTAGGAAAGGTTTCAAATAAGAAGAGGCAATTAGTTCATATCTCCTTGCATCCAACTCGTCATTCTGTGGAGTGCTGAGGGCTCTGGAACTAAAAGGGTGTGGGTTCAAATCCTGGCTCTTCCACTCTGGAGCTGTCATCCTGGGCAAGTTAATAAACCTCCCTGAGCCTCAGTTTTTACATTTGTAAAATTACCTATCTCAGACAGTTGCAGTGTGGATTAAATGAATTAGTACATGTGAAGTGTCTCAAACTATGCCTGGTACATAGTGAACACTCAATAAACCTTATCCATCCTATAACCGCCTGTTTATTTTGAAATTGTGAGGTCCTTGGGGGCAGGGACCTCAACAGAAATCGCCTTTGTGTTGTGTAACACTTTGCACAAAGCAGGTATACAATATGGTCCACAGAAACCATAACATATGCTGTTCATTAAAGGTGGCCCCGTGGGCCAGTGTGGTATCTGTGCACAGACGAATACAGATGTTGTATTCCTTTACAAATGTTCATCCCTTCCTCTCTCCCTTTTTTTAAATCACAACTTAATAACTTGTAGGTAATGAGAATCTGTGCTCACTCTTTTCTAAGCCCAAGTTCATCTGTGGGCTGCTTTGATAACCAAGCCTGGCTTTTGGGTAAATCCACTCTTCCCAAAGACTGGTACTGACCCTCTGAGCAGGGAGAGACCTGTCCTCTGAAGATTCTTGCATTTGTTTGACAAAGATTACCTGTGTGCCTATCGATAATAATGACAATCACTTCGATTTCTGAGTTTGTGTAACACTAAGACTTTCCTTGTTCTAGAGCTCAGTCTCATCAGGGAGAAAGACAAGAAAGCAGAATGTTGTAAAATAGTGTGGTTGATACATGTGACAATAGAGGTAAGCCTAGGTGCTGGGGGCTCACAGGAGAAAGAGGCACCCTAGTCTGATCACTTGAGTGAGATCTGGCTCCTTCTGTGAGAGGATCAAAACAAAATAGTACCCCTGAGTGAATGCCTATCCTTCCCCCAACACTGTTCGTGCTGTCTCTCTCACGCTCTCTCGCACTCTCTCTCTCTCTGTCTCTGTCTCCCTCTCTCTCTCTCACTATCACACTGGGCTTGGTGACAGCAGAGGCTGGGAGCCAAGTGAGGGCAGAAATCAGGCCCCAGGCACAAATGCAAGAAGGAATTCAAGGCCAGGCATAAATCTAAGTCAGACAATGACTTAGGCCCCTTTTCCTAGGAGCAGAGCTTGAGATAAGGATTGAGTGCAGCTGACTTATTAAGGGGGTTGTGCTCCTCAAGGAAAACTGATAAGGGAGGGAGGAAGGAAAATTAAAGAAGGAGAAAGAGGAGAAAAGTCCAGCTTTTGCCTGATCCTTGGGGTCCGAGGATGAAGAAACTTTGCCTAAACAAGGTACTCCCTTAGTCACCTCAGCAGAGAAGGTGGGCAGCTGTGAGCTGCCAAAAGCCAACAGAGCATCTGGGTGGGCACATGGGCTCAGTAAATGGGATCCAGACATCAACATTCCAGGCACAGGCAGGCATGAGTCAAAGTACCAGCATCAGGTCCACTTACCCCCAAGATCACTTCAGTCAATCCGTCACCTTGTAAAGGATTAACTTTGTGAACTGGAGTGGGCTGACTGGCTCCTTTAAGAACCTCAGTCTCTGCTTTGTGTGGAGTTTGCTGGTGGCCAATCCAACCCCTCCAAGCCTTTTCCACAAGTTCCACTGCCAAGCACATCTCCCTCATTCTATTTGTGCATCTGGAACATGCCTACGAAACATGGCTTTGGGTGGTAGGAACAAGCTGGTTTGCCCACACAATTGGGTATGAACACTCTGGGTGTCTGGGGCATGGTTTATCCATTGCTGCTCACAAATGATCTGCCACAAACTTAAGTGTGCAAGAGAATGCCAATTGTTTTCAACCACCAAGGCAACCTGGCCTCTTCTGGCATTTGTGAGTCATCCAGTATTCCTTCTCTAAGTTCCTTTTCTGCTTAACTCATCCAGAACCAGTTTCTGTTGTTTGCATCTAGGAGTCCTGATGGATAGAGACAGTAAATCTGCTCCCAATTTTCACATTTTAAGAAGTGGTGTGGCAAAAAATATAATATTGTGCATTTGCCAGATTAGTTCCTTGAAACTAATTCCTAGAAGCAGAATTCCTGGATCAAAAGGTCTGCAAAAGTGTAAGGCTCTCTTTCTTTCAGGTTTCTACCATCAAGTTGTCCAGGGGCCTCTGGTGTTGCTGAGAGAAGGAACTGCACTGAGTGTGCTGGCCATTGAGCTTGGAGCTATACACACAGCGGCCCTAAGAGTCGCTTTACATCTCAAGCTGGGTGGTGTCATAACCATCTCACAGATGAGGAAATCAAGGGCAGAAACTTGTGTATCTTGTCCCAAGTCACAGCACTGGTAAGAAGCAAAGCCACTTGGGATTTGAACCCAGACATGCAGGATATTCTATTTGCTCCTCTCCACCTAATCACCACTCTCTTCAACAGGGAGGCCCAAATGATGGCCCACATCATGCCCACCTTTAGTTCTTGTTGGCTTCAAGCAATGGGAGGCACAAGCTGGAGTTGAGAGAATGGGAAGGGTGAGGTTACAGTATTGATTCCCAGCTTCTTCCATGCAGGCTACCCTGGTTGACTGAGCCCCCCTAACAAAGAGCAACCTTACCATTTTTGGGTTTGGAAAACTTCTCCCTCTAGTAGCCTCCTTCAGGTCTAGGGACCAGAAGAGCTCTATACTGTTGCAAACAGGTTTCTGCCCCAGCCCTTGTCAGCTCCACTTGACTCCACCTGCCTCTTTGTAAATAGTTCCTGTGTTAGGGTCTCTATCATTCTCCTTTTTAGATTCTGATAGTAGACTAGGTCTAAGCCAGAGTTTTTCCATCAGGTCATATTACACATGTGTACCTTTAACACAGCAGCCCAGCCACGCTGATTCCTGTGCACATGCATGCATCCCATGATGGGTGTTTATAGATTCCACCAATTAGCCCTGTGGAGGTCAGAATGTACTCAAAAGAGCACTGGAATGAGAGTCAAGACTCCTGGCTTGCTGTGTGGCCTTTGGTAATTCCCTCGAGCTCTCCAGCTCTCTCGATTTCAGTTTCCTCATCTGAAAAATGAAGAGGTGGACCAGAAAGTTTCAAAGGTCAGAATACCTAGGAGGAAGAGGACAGACAAGTGTATACAGCAGATATTACACACATGTGTGCACTTTACACCTATCTGCAAACTAGTATGTGCAGTTCTGTGAGGAGAAAAGGGAGCCCTTTTGCAAGCCAGAGTGCTGAGACCTTTTATTTATATGTGTTTAGAACCTTTGCTGTTTGTACTTGGCCAGCTTTGGATGGCAAAATGGTCTATTCTCCGCGGAAATTTTGACTTATTTTTCCAGCTGGTCTGCCAGTTGCCAAGAAATGTCATCTGAATATCATTATTTAATCGAAGATTAGTCCACGCCTGTGACATAGGCTGTAACTATTATCTTCTTTGATGCTTTACATAAGCACACATTCTCTTCACAGATTAGACCTTGCATTAGTGGAGGTAAATGCTGCCTCTTCTCTGACCAAATGGCCCAGAGTATAGTGAAGTAATCCACTGGGACTGTGGTCGTCTGTAGCTGTGTGTGTGTGTGAGTGTACATGTGTGAGTACTTGTGTGAGTAGGAGGATATGTATGCAAGTGTGAGGAAAGTACCTTTGAAGTAATTCCTTACAGGGATCCAGAGAGGGGGCCTTCCTTGATCATTGGTCTTATCAACATGGCCTCCCACCCTAGCAGCTGATTTCCAGTGTTTGTTTTCAGATTAGACCATGTGTGAAACAAAATCCCGCCAAGCCTGCTGGGAGGTATGGGGATGGACCAGACAAAATTTGCAACCCAATCATATTGTAGATCTCTTGGGTAAAGCGAAGGAGAAGAGGGCAGGGAGGGTATGAGTTCAAGCTGTAAATGTTGGCTTGGGTGTTGGAAAACTCTAGACTGCATGACCTTAGAAGGCCCCCACTTAGCCCTGGAATATCTCCAACCTTCTTAAGCTCCATGTGACATCCAAGCTAGCTTCTCATTTACTGCTTTCAGGGCTCCCTAGGACAATTTTCTCACTGGCCTTGGTTCAGCCAGCTGAGGTGATAACATTTTATTTTGGTTTTCTTATCAGGTTGCTCCCAATGAAGCAGGGCTTTGACCTACCCTCAGAGTAGAGCTCATTACAGGGTCAGGATTTGCTCTTTTGTTCGTGAAGGCCCTGTAGATTCTTCCTATTTTCCAGCCTCTTGGCCTCTGTCTAGTCCAAGGGCCAAGCTGTGGCCAGAGATCTAACACCATCACTCCCAAATCATTGGCTAAGTGATCATCTGCCAGAAAAAAAGGAGTCTGGGGACAAGCCCCTGGGCCTACAGGGCAACTTGACTCTTTTTCCATACACTGTGGTGGAGGCAAGAGAGGTCATTGCCTTCATTTGTAAGAGTTGGGGCCATAGAAAAATTGAACCTAACAACCAGAAATTCTCAGATAGAACTTACTTATACCTCTCCACTTCCATTTTATGACCTTTTTCTCTTTCCAAGGCCAGTCCAGGAACATGTCAGCTCAAGGACAAAGAAAACTGTAACCAACAGTGTGATCATGCCCATGCCTCCAGCACTTTGCCTGGTACCTGGCATGTCAAAGGCACACAAACGTACTTTTCAAACGTTACGAATGAGTGAATGAGTGGGTGCGTGGGGTGCGTGGGGTGTGTGGGTAGATGAAGATGGATCCCAGAATAAATCCTTGAGAAATTCTTCTTTGGAAAGGGTAGACTAGGGACAAGTCCTGCACCTGCAGTCATTACTATATAACAGATATAAGTGTCTCCTAGACTAGTGAGGACCCAGCCTCTCAATCAAATTGGAAACCACTTTTCAGGCTCCTCTGGGTGGGAAAATGAGAGTTTGAGGAGGAGGAGAGGCAAATGGGGAAGAACAGACCAAGGTGAAGGTCAGACCTCAATCCCCATTTGAGCCATCTGTACATTTCAGTCCTTTTCCCAGACTGCTCAGCACATCCCTCACCCTGGTGTTCCCCCAGGTAAAGATGGAGGCAGATGACTAGATGGGGAAGATAACCAGAAGCCCAACCAGATTTTTTTTTTTTGGTCCAGTTGCTAAGTGTAGAGTGACTCATAAGAACTCCAGACGAAGATGACGATGGAAAAGGAGTCTAACAGATCAGGGGAGGGGTTGGGGGAACGAGGGGGACCCTTGAGGTTGGGAGAGAATGGGAAACATGTTTTGTAAGATTTCCAAGATTTTTGGGGGCTGTTGTTAAGGACTTTTTCATAAGACCTGTTATCCTGCTGGGGTTTACATCACTATTTGATCTAAGCCCCAATAGGACGACTACATCTGCTACTAAGCTGTGTTGTAAATGTCTTTAATTTTTATATTTCATCTGAAGGGAGTTGTTAAAGTGAGTTTACAGGGTGATGGCTCTTTGAATAAAGGCCATCAATACTGGAGCAGAGCTCTGTATGACACTTAATTTTCACTCTAATAAGCCCTCCTAAAACATTACAAGATTTAGGAGGGTTTTTTTTTTCCTTTTTTCTCTTTCCCTTTAACTTCCCTTCCCTCTTTGCATTATTTCTCTCCTCTCAATCTCTTGCACTCTCCTTTCTTGCTTTTCTTAAAGGACATATTTGAAAAGAACATTTCTGCCCAGATGACACCACTTCTCTTTCCACCGCCAGCCAGATGTGCTCCTGACTTCTGAGCAGGAGAAATGTTTCTTTGAAGTTTTTCAAAGACTTTGCTTTTATTTAGAATTTTTCCCCTTTTCTCCTCTCCCTCATGTTTAACTGGTTGGGAAGCCCCAGGAGGGGTTTTCACATGGGCCTCTTTTCTTTTCCTGGGGCATGAAAGGAGTGGGATCAGAGGCACTCTGTTCCCAGAGAGCCTTCTATTTTCTGCCCCAACGATTCCAAGTATTTTCTGGTGGAGCCGCTGTCCCTAGGAGCAAAAAGAAGATGGCTTTAGATCTGGCCTGGAACCAGGTTTTTTTTTCGATTAATGCAACAGGTCTGTCTGGAGTGCAGGGGTGGAAAGTACCCCCATCTTTTTCCTGAATGCCTTCCTGCCCTTCATAAAGGTGGGCAAAAAGAGGTCTTCTCTTTCCTGCCCATAGTGCAGCCATGGTAGCTCGGCTGCTCTTGCATTGGCCTGAAATTTTGTGAAAACAAAGACCAGGGATGGGGAGCACATCAGAAAAGGATAGATTGGCATCCAAGAAATAGACCAATAGCCTCTCTGCAAGCAAAGAGAGAGCCTTATCCATCTTTATCTCCCCATAGCACCAGAGCTCCACATGCTACCCAACAAGTTTGGGCTTATGGTTTTTCAAGGAGCCTTGAGAAAGAACTAGAGCTTTAGGAGATGGCAGTGATAAAAATCTGGAATATTTCATTTGAAGAACAAACATGACATGTTAGTGCAAAGAGTTTGGAGTATGAAGTCCTAGTTAAAGTTCCAGTTGTGTCCTGACTGGCTAGATTTCTCCCCGACTAAATGCAAAGTCCACAAAGGTGGCATCCCCAGGGCCTAGAAGAATGCTTGAGACTTGGTGGGCACATGGTAAATTATCTGTTGCCTGTGTCAGTGTGTCTGTTTGACAACAGCCATGATTCTTTGGGAGGGAAGGGTGTTTGAGACTCAGAAAGAAGACTTTCAAAATAGTTATTGGGGGTTCTCAGAAGACTTCTCACTCCATAAAAATATTTGTATTTCTAAAAACCTCTGAGGTTGTTGAGGAGGATAAATAGATTTGGATTTGGGGATTTTGTTTTTGTTTTATACATTAGGGGCATCTGGCTGGCTCAGACAACTCTTTGTCTTGGGATTATGAGTTCAAGCCCCACGTTGGGTGTAGAGTTACTTAAAAATAAGACCTTGGGGCGCCTGGGTGGCTCAGTCAGTTAGGTGTCCAACTTCGGCTCAGGTCATGATCTCATGGTTTGTGGGTTGAGCCCCACATCAGACTCTGTGCTGATGGCTCACAGCCTGGAGCCTGCTTCGCATTCTGTGTCTCCCTCTCTCTTTGCCCCTCCCCCACTCACACACTGTCTCTCTCTTAAAAATAAAAAAGCATAAAAAAATTAAAAATAAACCAATAAATAAAATCTTAAAATATATATATTTTATTCTATTTTAGTCATCAAAGTATATTCATTAAATATATATATGTATATATACATATATATTTAATGAATATATTTTGAATGAATATATATGTATGTATATATATTCATTAAAACACAAGGGTGTGTGAACACACACACATGCATGTGAACTGGTTTCTGCTCGCCTTATGTGAGATGTGTGCACTACTACAGATAATCATAGTCAGGGACTCCTTTGACTAACTTTTAAAGACTAAAACTCCAAGACACTCGAGTTCAAGGCATACCACCACCCCTGTGCCTGAAATCATAATACTACCCCTATAGGTGACTGGGTGAGTTATAAAAATTATTCTCCAGTCTCTTCCTCTTACCAATTTACCTCCATGTTCTATGGGCAACTCAGGTATATGACTTCTTAATTTCTGACTCCAGGTGTAATCCTGAAATTACCCTATTATAGCTGAAAAAGTGAAGGCTCACCAAATATTCCATGTTTCTCCTACTCTTCCCAACCTCTTTTATAGATATTTAGTTAGATGTGATTAGTTCAGGCCAACAGACTCTGAGTGGAAGTGATGTTGATGTCAAGTCAATTAAGGGTCTTTGCTCTGACTGCACTCATCTTTTCCTCGTCTTGAGCATTGGTGAGGCCACATGCTCCATGGTGCAGCTGAAAGATAACAGAGCCTCTTTCAACCTGGGTCCCTGAGTGGCTGAGTGTAACAGAGCCCCTTGCCACCCAGTCTTGGATGTAAAACATAAGTAAGTAAAATTTGTTATGTTAAAAACCAAGATTTCAAGAGTAACTTGTTATTGCAGCATGACACAGCACATCCTGACTAATATGCCTTTGAAGGTCTGGCTAAGCTGTCAAACCAACAAGGCAGAGAGTTCTGCTTCCTCAGCGGCTCTCCCATCTGTTCCCCTCCATTTCTATTGCCACGAATTCCAGTTCAGACCCCCAGCCTCCCACCTGCACCTTACAACATTCCATCACCCCTAAGCTCCAGCCTCTCTCACTCTAGTCCTTCTCCCTACCTTGTTTCCAGATTTTACATCCTTAGACATGGCTTAGTATCATGTCGCACCCTTGCTTAAAATAGCATCCGCTGGCTATGAAACAAAGTCTAAACACTGAAGCCAGACCCACAAAACCTCCAGAATGAAAACTTAATCCTATTTTTCTAACTTCTTTTCTCATAATCCATTCACAGCTCCAATTAAATTAAATGACTGCTCACAATATCTTGCCCACCTCCATCCATTGCCATTTACCTTCCCACTCATCTCTCTTCATCCCATGCCCCATCCTAGACAATAAAGCCTCCAGGGCCAAATTCTCCATGACACTTTCTTTTTGCCCCCTCACATAGAAGTGATCTTGCCTGGGATGCCTGGTGGCTCAGTCGGTTGAGTGTCTGACTCTTGATTTTGGCTCAGGTCATGAACCAAGAGTCATGGGATTAGCAGGGAGACTGCTTAAGATTCTTCCTCTCTCCCCCTTTGGCCTCTCACCCCCCTAAAAAATAAGTGATATTGCCAATCTCTGAGCTCCTTTTAACTCTGGTCTTTTCTTGTGACTGTTAACCCCTTCCACAGAGTATCACTGGGTTTCACTGAGGAAGTCTGGGCACCCTTTATTTGCACCATTCTTGTTGAATTCACAGAAGCTAGCCAAGTTCCTACCCACAGTAGCTTAAGAAACTGCTGAAAGAATACACAAAGAATGGGCCGAGGGGCGCCTGGGTGGCGCAGTCGGTTAAGCATCCGACTTCAGCCAGGTCACGATCTCGCGGTCCGTGAGTTCGAGCCCCGCATCGGGCTCTGGGCTGATGGCTCGGAGCCTGGAGCCTGTTTCCAATTCTGTGTCTCCCTCTCTCTCTGCCCCTCCCCCGTTCATGCTCTGTCTCTCTCTGTCCCAAAAATAAACATTGAAAAAGAATGGGCCAATATTTCAGAGACCTAGTATGAATGAAGCATATTATTCGATCATATCTACTAACCTACTCAGTATTTACAACTGTTATTTTGAGAATTTTCTGATCCCATAGCTCTAGAGTGGGTCTCCAGAATCCACATTTTGTAAAAACACAAGGGGATTCTAATGCAAAAGATCTGCAAACCACATTTAGAGAAACATTGAAGTGTATGAACGTGTGCATGTGTGTTTGTGAATTCTCTTAGTATATGAGTGAAATGCATTGGTAGTTTGGGTCATTGGTGTGCAATCCTTTCCAGGGATGGCAAATACGTTTTATCTCACTTGTCAACACCAATACATTTGTAGGGGCTGTCCAGAGGACTGTTTTAAGTAGGTCTCTGGGGCCACATCTGGACTGCACAGGAAAAAGTCCTGTGATTGATGGATGATGTCTGCTGTAGGACCGAGAGGGGAAAGTGGCGGCCTGTGTGCCAGGTGTCTGCCATCACTGCCAGCCCCCTAGTTTGGAGACACAGAGCCGGGACTTGGAGATGGAGATCAAAGGATCATCAGAGTCTTAATCCAGCTTGCAACCAGAACTGACGTCACCCGTTGACTTCCTCAGGTGACTCTGTGGCAAAAGAAAATAAAATCAAGATGTTTGGTAAAAGACACAACTAAACAAGAAGCTACAAAATTGTAGTGAACACTTATTGTTTACATCCACAGTCTCCCCATGGCTCCCCATTCAATGGTACTTCAAGTTTCTTTTCAGAAATTCCTTCTCTTCATTCCCATTCAATGTGGGTGGGAGCGACCACACTCCCTATTCCAGGGTGGACCAGGACTGGCTCAAGCCAAGCAGCATATCCCACCTCCCCAGGACATGAGAGAAGGCATCTCACGAGTTATGGGAGCTAGAAGAAGAGCCTCTCCCTTCTCCTTGAGAAGAGTTCATGGAGGTGTGAAGTTGGAAACAACTAGAATACTTTCATTACCAGGAAACAAAAAACTGCAGCTTCTGAGAGGCCACTCTGAGGAGTCTGAGGATGAAGCCAATGCCACCAAAGGCAAACCAGTGACAAGGAGAGAAGCCAGGTCCCAGATGACATCATCTGGGCACTGGACCAAGTCTGACCCAGCCTCAATCCTATTACTAGACTCTTCAGTTACATGAAGAAGATATTTTTTTCAGTTTGCAACTAGGTTTTTCAGTCATTGGTCGTCAGACAAATCCTATTAATTCTTAGAAGGGAAAACGGAGATTCAGGGGTATCTGGGGGTCCTCATGTATGTCAGCAACAATAGCAGCCCAGACTCAAGGCCCAGCCTAGGGTCCATATGTGCCCTAACTGTGGGTACATGACTTACCTTTGTTCCTTCAGTATTCTGCTGCCATTATTGTCGTTTGAGCCTTTCGTTTTGGGAGGAAAGGAAGCAGAGAGGGGTCAATCCCACAGGTGGTTTGCTCTGGGCTGCTAGCCTTGAGTTCTGCTTTTAGCACCTGGACCTCACCAGGGGCACTGGGCAGTGATGCATGAGCTTTAAATAGTTATACTGGTAAAGGTCTTTGAAGGTGAAAATAGCTAAATATTGGTATTTTGATTCTTTTGAACTTAGGAACATGTTATTATACATGTAAAATAAAAAATCAATAACCACTGAATTACCTGGAGTAAAAGGGATTGGTTCACACATCAGCATATAGATATACAGTAATTACTTTCATATGATTGAACTTATATCTGTGTATTTTAACAGATCCTACTGTAGGCCTTTTGTAATTAGAATATGTTATTAGTCACCCACTTTTCTGTGGTCCCAGCTAAAAAGGAAGAATGTATTTCTACTCAACCCTTTACTTGTCCTTTTGGGGTTTATTCAAAATCTTGTTTACAAAAAACACTGTGAATGATAAACTACTCTGAAACATAAGACACACATCTCTGTTGTGGGTTTTTTTTCTTCTTCTTCCTTCCATTGGTTATCATTTCTCTTCTAAATTAAAGGTGAAATTGATGAGAATTAGACTGTCTGCAAGCTGGAAAAGCAATTGCTTACCTAATGACATTCAAATGGATCATTTGGTATCATGTAAATGTCAAGTGGGGGTCATTTTTCAAAACACCACCTTTGTTCAACTGGGTCAAATGCAGGGACACACTGTGGCCAGCCTTGGTGAGCAGCACCCTCCCTCTTACTTTCTGTTGGTATTTGAGCAGCAACGACTCTCATCTGGATATCCTGTACTGTGTGAGTGTGTGTGTGAGTATGAGTGTGTGTATGTACACGCATATGTATGCGTGCATGAGGTGGGGAGCTGGAGGGAATCAGCACTCTTAAGAGAGCTTTCACTTCTTAAAATGATGTTGTTAATTCCTTCAGTTCACAAAAAAGGAAAATTTTAAGATTAAGAAAATTAAAAAAAAAAAAAAAGAGTCCCAAACACAATTTCTATCCTCCTTCTCAGAATTTGGTCTTTAGGTCTTTATGCCAAGCTGTGCCCTTTTCCTCTCTCCACCAAAATCATGCCTTCTGGTTTCCTATCTTATGAAATATTATCGACCTGCTTGAAATGAAAGTGGGCTGTAAATTAATGCATGCAACATTGTCTCCCATCGGATGGATGGCTGGAGCTGAAAAGCCACAGCTTTTAGAATGTTAAATATTTATGGTTATCATTTCAACCAAAATATGAACTTGTACGAAGCAGAACATGATGCAGATCACATTGAAAATGTTTGCCTCGCTTACTGTGCCTTTGGAGAAATGAGAAAAATAGGGCCCGTGTGGATGTGCACCTTGTATATGAGCATAAAAATGCTCCCGGAAGAGAAATGAAGGGCCCTGCAGCAAATGACTGGAAAGAACAGCCAGTCTCCCAGAGGACTGTTTGCCTTGTTTCCGAGTTGAGAAATGAGTGCCTTGTTTAGATTGTTGGCTTTTCCACCCTTGCATCTGGCTGAATTCTTTACCCTCTCAGCCCTACCCCCAATTCGTGGAAGTTGCTCATCAAGTATTCTTCTGAAAGACATTGCTGTGGATCATTTATTGCAGACAGTAATTGTTTTATCTTTGTTATCAATATTGTTGGGATTTTAAATCCCTAAAGCTAAATATTTGAGATTTGTTGTTAACTACAAATCTTTCAGCAATTAGAGATTTGTAAAAGCTTGAAGATATTTTTTGAACATAGAATAATATTGTAGAGGATGAAAACGAATTCTCCTTTGGACTTCATTACCATGAAGGAGTGGATTTACCTCCCAACTCTTGGAAAGGAACACAAAATAATTCTGTTTTAATGGCCAAAAATATTATGAAAAAAAATCAGTAAATTCACAATGTAATTAAAAGGTGGGCAAGGGAGTTTAGAAACCCCTGCAAAGGCACGCTATATCAAAGATGCCCCTAAGACATAAGCTGGGTTCCAGAAGGAGTGGCACTCTCCACTAAGATGGTTTCTGCATGAAAGTCTTCAAAACCTTTGAAACTAAGGTAAAAGATAATTACTTACACTCCCACCTTAAACTTAAAAAATAATAATAATGAGGTGTCTTTCAAAGATGTGAAAGATGTTCCAAGATTAAATAACATGTATGCAAGTCTGAAAACTTGAGACGAAAGGAGAAGAAGCTTAAGGACATAAGATGCAGTCAAGAAGTAACTGTGTAAGCAAAATGCCTACCATTAAGGATCTAAGACTGGACTACAGGTGGTTCACGAATTTGGAGTTGAGCTTTCTAGCAGCCACCATGAAGAGGGAAATACGAAAGTTCATGAGAGTTAGTGTTTGTATAGTAAAAACAAACCAGTGGTGCAAGGAAGCAACATAGCCATTCTTGGTGCTGAGACCAAAGAGCTCTCCTTAAGGGTCCCTGTAAAGAAATAAATTCCATCTTCTGCAGCAGCATCTTTGATCATAGCAGTAACTGTCATAGTCTGTCTCTAATGAGAAGAGGAGGCCAAATTTGGTCAAAGACACATAAGTAACTGGGCTTCCAAAAAAGCAGTCATGGTCTTGTCTATAGGTTAGAGTAGGGAAGTCAGGTCTAGTCCTGAGAATTATAGTCCTTACACATTCTTCTCCAAACTATACATGCAATTAGACAGACATAACTGGACTACGTTCTCCAACAATAATATTTTGAAGGTCAGGAATTTCTGTAGTGTGGACACACATTGCCCCCAGGGTAAGTCCTCTGTAGAATGGCAGGTTAGCCTTCACCAAAATGGCAGCTATGATTTTGTGGAGGCCCCAATACCCCATTATTGATTAATGGGTTATGTTGGCCTGTTATGGTGATAAGATTACTTTGTTGTCAGCCAAACCTCTTAATGACTTTTCTTGTTCATGCCATGAAATGAAAATGTCTTTTCAAGAATAAATGTGGTAAATGAAATGCTACTATTACTTGCCTGCCAGAACCCTTCCTTTCTTGTAGGATACTGGGCCACCCCATTTAGGAAGTTGTTCCTCCTCTTTCCTCAAATCATGTATTTGTAGCTGGGGTCTAAAATCATAGTACTCTTGCCCTGTGGCCACAGCTGATTTGCCTATGAGTGGCACATGATCCAAACTGGGCCAATCAGAATTCTTTCTGGGACATTTGAAACATCCCAGAGTTTCAGGCTCCATTTGATGGTGAAATTGTTAGATGAGTGCTCCCTTGGGAATGTCTCATACACATTCCCCTGTTTGGTTAGGAGATAGTTTGTGTGCATATAGCTTATTCTCATGGGTTATACAAATAATAAAATGGAGAAGAGGGTGAATTCCAGGCTTGCAAGCATCAGCTTGAGCCTCCCATTCTACCATTTCCAGCCCCAGGCTGACATCTAACACAGCTTTACTATGTCACACTCAGAATCACAAGGCTTCTTGACCTTGAAATATTTCTAGCAAGTGTTTAATCAAGGCTGTTTGGCAGCTTATATGATTTACAGTCAGTTATATCTGAACCAACAGTCAAACTAGTGTTTTCATAGTCATTGTAAATCGGGACAATCTCCCCTTAAAGAACTATATCTCTCCAACTTTCAATTACAAACGAAGAATGGGAGACCAGATTTTTGTGTTAGGTAACATGAGTTGATTTGAACGTGGAGATTCATGTATGAAAAACCTAGTCTGTAATCCAAGCAAACACATTTTTAACTTGTTTAATGGAGGTTAGTAACTCAGAGCTGGATCTTTGTCACAACATTCCATATTTCATTGATTCTAAAATGCTGTTTTTTCCAGCATGTTAACATCCCTGATAACAGAATGTGATTGAAACTGGATGGGGTCCTATCGTTGGCAGCATTTTTCTTTCTTAATGATAGGGTCTTACAAACAATGACATTTTTTATTTGATAAAATATGGTATTTAACCGGGAGGGTACATTTTCTTTGTCACAGTATTTTCCAATAGGTTATTTCCTTTTCTCCTCACAAAAGCTCTGTAATGCAGGACGACTTCATAAAGGTCCATATGTGGGCCTACATGCCCCCAGCTGTTATTGGCAGAGCTCAGCCTAGACCTTGGTGCTCAGGAGCCCCATGCAGGGTTCTGCACCTTGGATCAGACTCAGCAGCTCCAAATGAGAAGCATAAACAATGAGAGCTCTCTAGGTATCCCCCAATATATTTGGTTCCATTATTTTCAGGCATTTCTAATAAAATAGGTGGGGAGGGTTGGGAGGGAGTGATTGATAGCATGAAGAAATCAATCTCTGTACCTCAGAATGACCAGATATTCAATAACAATTTGGGGCATGTATCCCCCACCAGGGCCCAACCTCACTGTTGTCTTTCAGAGTCTTTTGTTGAATGCCAGGACAAGAGATGAGATTGGTGAGCCTCAGTTCATGGTGGACACTGTTGCTTGATCCATCTTCCTGTTCCATTGATTCTGGATATCCTTCATTTGGAATGGTCCAGTCACTGCCAATCAAATACAGCCTATGAGATGAAACCCCTTTTGCTACCCTTGACTTCCAGCATAGAATTCAACTCCCTTAATCCTTTATGACCTGGACACAACACCCTGTCCCATTTTACCTCCTACCACTTTCTTATTCCATGCCACAGGTAATAGAACTTCTCACTGGCTCCAGGAATATGCTAAAGTTTCTGTCACTTTGTTCCCAATAAACTCTTTATTTCTCTTTTTCATGTTAACTTGCCCATTCACAGCCCCACCTGGAAAAATTCTTCTCCATCAGAAGTGAGCTGTTTGAGTTCTAATTCCACCCCTCCCTGTAGCATTCTATCTTCTATTGCTTTTGCACTAGGTATAAATTTGTTCCACAATATTAGAGCACAAATTACTTCACGTTTGATTCTCCCCCCCTCCCCCAGCAAGCTATGCTAACAGCCACTAAGGGATGTGCCTCTGGACCAGTATGTCCTGTAAGAGTAGGGGCATTGGCACAGTGGTTGAGAACAAGGAATCCAGGAGCCAAAGTGAGAAGAAGGAGATCCTGGATCTGCTCCTTAACTTAACCATCCATAAGACCTTGGATAAGAGATTTAACTTCTTTCCACCTCAGTATTATCTACAAACACGGGATGATAATGAGACTTATCTCAGAAGGATTCTGTGGGGTTTCATTAAAATAGTATATGCAGAGAACTTACCTAGTGCTTGACACTTAGTAAAGCTCAACAGATGTCATTTATTATTAGTATTGGCCTTCTCTCCTGCTCTGTGTTGGGTTCTATGAGAATTTAAAGACTCAGGGAAGGGCACCTAGATGGTTCATTTGTTAAGCATCCAACTCTTGATTTCAGCTCATGATCTTACATTTGTGGAATTGAGCGCTGAGCCAGGCTCTGTTCTAGGCATGGAACCTGCTTACAATTCTCTCTCTTTCTCTCCCCTACTCATGCACGAGCACTCTCTCTCTCTCTCTCAAAAAAAAAAAAAACAAAAACAAAAACAAACAAACAAAAAAAAAAAAACAAGACAAGGAAATAAGAAATGTGCCTGGCCCTGCTCCTTCATCTTTGGTGGCTATCACCATCACCATCACCTTCCTCCTGTAAGGGCGCCACAGGTGAGCAACAGTCCTTCACCACCAGTTGAGTCCTGCTGCAGTGGGCAGGCTCCAGAGGTACACCTTGCAGGGCTCAGTGCAGCCACAGCCCCTCCCCACCCCAGCTCTCAGAGCATGGGAGCTTAACAATCAATTCAGATACCCATGGGCTGCCTTAGCAGAAGCCCTGCCACCTGGCCCAGGAAGGATGGCAAGGGAGTGGGCAGTTTCCAGCCCACAGACCATCAGCCCTAGTCATCCCCTCCCCACCTTCCAGCCATTCTGTCCAAACCCCAGCCCCTACACCCACCACCATACAAATCCCTTCAAAGTCCTCATGACTCTATATGGGGATCACACCGTAGTCAAAGGTTTGGGGGATGGGTGCAAGAAACTATGTTTTCATTCTTTTGTACCTCTTCTAGCAGCAAAAATGAATATTATCCTGACACATCTGTGTCCCATTTTAGATTAATGTGCTCCTCTCTACTACTAGAAGGCAAGTTCCTTGTGGGTCATATCTATGTCAGATTCACTCTGTTTTCCCTCTGTCTTGTGCCCAGAGTCCTGATTCTGTGAATATTGGCAGCGGAGAATATCCAGGGGCGCCTGAACACACTATTTCCCTTTCCCTGCAGCCACCCGCCACCCCAAGACACTAGGTTAAAATGCTGCCAATGCATGCTGCCAGACTGGCTTCCTGGTCCCTCACACCAGCCTTAAATCCAAGAAGAGTCACCTGCCATCAGTACCCCCGCCCCTTCCTCACCTCAACTTAATGAGCAAATAAGGAAAGAAAATTAAAGCAAAAAAAATTAAACAGCTTTAGCTAAGATCAATAGAATTCTATAAAGCTCTGGGCAGTGGTATTGAGTGAGCCCAGAGTAATCCCCTGCATATTGCATGTTAAGTTAACTTGTAAGAGAAATATGCTCTTGCTCAGCCTCACACTTTCCCCTCCATCGTGAAGGAGGGAGCAGGGAACACAAATTAAAATAATGTTGATTTAGTTTTTCAAGGGAGTGCCCAGGAGCATTTTCTGCATGGCCAACTGAAAACTCCAGCCCTGGCTGCACAGTCTCTCTCTCTGCACAAAGAGAATATTTGATCCTCAGAGCTCAGCCCATGGGTGGATTTTTATTTTGTTTTTTGGTTTTTGTTTCCTTTATGCTTCCTTCGGATTTCAAAATGTTAAATGGTAACTTGAAAATTCCTTTTCCAACAAAAGATCTCTACTCCACTGCTGCAGGATTCCCTGGAATCTTTGGTTCTAACATCTAGTGGGACATGATCCAGATATATCGCACATGGGAAGCAGGTGGGGAAAGTTGATGGGCACGTTGCAGGTACAGCGTGGGTCATGGTGTCTTTTCATTGGCTTGGGTTCCCCTAGGTGATGGAGAGCTGAGAAAATCAGGTCTTCAGGGCTGCTCCTGGGAATTCAGCCACCTCCTTGAGTCCAATGGGCACTCTGCTTAAATTCCATCCAGGGCAGGCACTGAAAGCCATTCAAGCCCAAGGATTCAAGATCAATCCTTGAATTGATCTTGACCTTGAAACAGCCAAGGTCATGGTGAAAGGCAACAAGGGCTTGAGATGGGGGGCGGGGGCGGGGGGGCATTCAGGCCAGCCTGTTTTCTCACGCCCAACTCCAGCACTGACTGGCTGCACAATCTTAAGCAGGTTATTTAACCTCTCTGAACCTCAGCCTCCCATTCCTAACAGAATGGTGTTGAAGATAAAGTGAAATAAACCATGTGAGGAAAGTCCACCTGGGCTGGTGTGAATGCTCAGTAAATGTCACCTTCCTTTTAAAGGGGTGGGTGGACCCTTGGGCCTGGAAAGGGTCAAGAGCACAGGGACTGCGGACTGTATCCTGAACTCATCTCTGAATCTCTCACACTCAATACATTAAGTAAAAATAGCTGGGTGACTGAATCACTAAATGACAAACATTGGAGCTAATCCTTCCTTGCTGCTTTTAAAATAGCATTTTTTCATATTGTAAAATTAATTCATGTTGAATGTAGAGTGCTTAGAAGACCTAGATCATCAAAGAGAAGAAATAAAAATCATGTATAACCTTGCCAGCCAGAAATAGCTACCACTACCATTTGGGCATATGGCTTCTGGCTACTTGTCAACTTGTCTGCAGAGATAGAAATATTTGTCAAAGCAAAATGGGACCATCTTGAAACACTTCTTATGTAACCTTTTTTTTGTGTGGTGTCTCTCCCAATAGGATGGGAACCCTGAAATGTGGGATAACAATGGGATGGAAGTGCAGGTGGTGAAGGAATTCACCCAAAACAGAACAGAGATAGAAGTTTATTGAATACACTGCATGAGAGCAGCAGGCAGGACACCGAGGAAGAGACTGCAGGAGGCAGTGGGAGGGGGGGGGGAGCTGTATTTAAGGCGGAAGATAAAAAGGTATGGGAACTATGGAATTGTCCTTTTGTGGTACCTGTGCCTGGTTGTAAGTAACCCCTTGGTGAGTTAGGGCCTGTGGCTATTTCAAGGTGGGACACTTAATGAGTCTGTTTGTTATTCAGCTCAGTGGTCACTGTGGGCCCTTTTTCCTTGATTGAGTTTCCATTTGCTCAAGCCTATTGCCTAAAAGCAGCCAATAGATTTTGTTTGTATAAAAATGGACCCTGAACATCATTCCTTGTCATTCAATGTCCTTCTCCTAGGTGAGTTTTTTAAGAGCCGAATAATATCCCATTGATTCAATATATCTGCATTTATGTAACTGGGATCCTTGTTGAATATTCAGGCTATTTGAATGTGTCCCTTTTATGAATAACACTATGGTGAACGCCTTAGACTTCTGTATTTGTGGCAAAATTTGAATACTATCTAAACATAAATCCCTAGAAGTAGTATTGCTTTTCCCTGGAAACGGCTAAGTTCAACCAGAAAGGAAGATGAAATAATGGCATGGTGGGAACATACTTCACACACAGTGTTCACAGGTAGCTGACTCTCCTTCTACAACAAATGAGACTCCAGGTCCCAGCCCAGGCTGGGGATGGAGAGCTAAGGTTGGCCTGAGAAGTGGCCAGGGCTGGCCTGGGGAAGACGGGTGGGAAGGGGAGAGCAAGGCCAGAAAGAGGCCAGGTGCCCTCACCTCTGGCCATCTGACTCCAGGCAAGTATTTTAATCATATTGAAGCAACAGAAACTCTGTAAGAAATAAAGATAGTGATACTTTCCCATCAACACTGGGGGTTGTTATGAGGGGCTAAGGAAAGGATATCTGTGAAAATGTTTTGCAAACAACAAAGGAGATTAGGGAGGGGTTACTGCTCTATGGGCAGCTCAGGGAAATTGAGCAGTTTTTCCAAATCTCCAGAGACAATCTTCTCAGTGTGTGGCTTTGAGCTTTTGTTTGAAATGATATGAATTCCCAGAACATCAGGCACACCCATAGTCAAATGCAAGTACAGAACACACCCAAGCCAAGGGTGCTGGGAATCCTGGCCCCTTTCTATTCAGGGTTATTCACCCTGAGGCCACCTTCCCTCCACCAGTGCAATCAGCTGCCTGTGCTGTAAACTACAAACACATCACCAGCCCCTGAGCCACAGCTTGGAACCAACCTTCCACCAATGTTCTGATGGAAGGAAAAAGAAAGGAAAGAGATGCAGGCGTGCTGGCCAATCTAAGTTTTTGAGGCCACTGGAGACATTTCCTGATACAGAACAATTTTGTTCTTGTGAGACCTTCAGGGGAGAGGGCTAAGGCTGTGTTCCCTTCCGGCAGCCTGAGGCCTCAGTCTGGCACAAGGTATGCTACCAGGTGTCCTCCAGGGCACATTCTTGTGATGGAAGGACTGGGAGGAGTGTTAGAGGAACCCAAGACCAGCCACAGCCAAATACAATGGCTCTCTCCTGGTCTGCCGGGGAGAATGTGGTCTGGTTTGTGTCAGAGCCCAATTTGCTTGGCTCTAAAGTCTTCTGTTTTGCCAATACACTGGGGGCTCAGGTGTGGTGAGGGCAGACCTGGGCTGCTGATGGAGAAAATACATTCATTCACAAGTCAGTAGAGAACATTTTCTGGATGTCCGGGCCGGCGCTGAGCACTGGGGATGCAAAGGTGTGAGAGACAGCATCCGCCTCAAGGGGTGTTAAGAGCTTCTGCCTTGTGGTCAAAGTCAGGGCCTGAACTCCAGCTTTGCCATCTGCCCATGTGGCACCTCCAACAGCTTAGCTGACTTTGCTAAAGTTCTGTAAAGTGGGAATATGGCAGTTTACCTCTCAGAGCTGTTGTGAGGATGAAATAAGGTGATGTTAATGTAACTGAATATATTGCAGTGACAGCCTTGTTATTCTCAGCCCACGCGTTTTGCTCCCCTTCTCCTGGATGGTGTCTCAGGCTGAGCCGGGAGCATTGCCAATCAGCAGTATGCAATAGAAAAGACTCGCTCTCAGAAGGTGATAAAGTGCAGGCCACTCTAATACTAAAACTTCAGTTTCTCATCCAATTCAAAGTCCCTTTCTTTCCCCAGCTGTGGCCTAAGCCAGGCTCAATAGCCTGAAGCTGGGAGATGGGTGTGTGTGGGGGGGGGGGGGTCACTCTCAGAGTCTCTCCCACACTCACCAGACCCCTCCAGAGTTATAGCAGGGAGGGAGAAGAGAAGGGAAAGGGCCAAATGGTCTAGTGAATGAGCTGCTGCTGTGGAGAGATATCCATGGCAGATGTCCAAACCCTACCCTGTCCTCCCTGGGCACTTCAGTATTTTCCTCCAGAACCCCACACTGGGACCTCTCCCTCAGCATGGCCCACGGACTCTCGGACTGGCCCTCAGCACTACTTCCATGGGTGTGCCTCCTCTCCCCCCGACCTCTCCCTGGGGCTGGCAGTTCCCACATAGACTGCCCACGCTATCCCCCTAGTTGATAGGAAACTCAGCCTCCTCACCCCTCACACCCTGGAGGGGTACTTACACCCTCAGGACCTTGTCCTTATTCTACAGCCTTTCTTCCTCAGACTTTTCCAGTCTTGGTGCTTCTACCTGCCAGGGAGTTCAGGTCAAGTTTTCTAAAGAATTCTCTCACCATGTCCGCTCCCAAAGAAGCTCAAGAAGGGTAAAGATGTTTCTTCAGTTCAACAATGATTCAGCTGGAGGGTGGAGTGGGACAGTAAATGATATATCAGCTCCCCTCTGGCAAACTACCCCAAACTTGGGGTTCCCCCACCTGACAGCTTGGGTCCTCCCCAACAGCCAAATTTCTTGGAAAAGCTCAATTCACTCTGATGGTACTGATGATGGCTGACACAGGCCCTTCCTGTGAGAGTTGGGCACTTTCCTCAGGGTTCCATGGATAGAACTGCCTGGCCATACAGTAACTCATTCAATCCTCACAGCATCCCTGTGAGGTAGATGCTATCATTACTCACCATTTTACAGATGAGCAAATGGACGTACCAAAAGGTTAAGTAACTTGGCCCAAGTCTCACAGTTGATATGTGTCCAAGTGGGGATTTGAACTCAGGCTGTCTGGCTCCAGCTTCTAGGCCCTAGTTACAAATTTCTAATGCCTGTCTTTGTCTTCTATGGGTTGGAGGCAAAGAATAGAATAAGATGTTAGAAAAGATTTTAGTAACATCAGCACATGCTACAAATGTGTCGACCACCGATCTTTGGAAGATCTTTGGAATGTAGTGGTATTTATCATCCATTGTCCTCAGTTTTCAGTAACCAAAATTCCATAGACAATAATAGTCAAATTCGCATTAAAAAACTGTTATACATATAGATCTCTTAGAAATTTATTTACAATAAATAGAAGCTTCAAGGCTCAGGAAACTCATGGTTTATAGAAGGGAGACAGAGGATAAAGAGCATCGTAATGCAGTGTAAATGCTGTGTGCTTGATTTCACATCGTGAATTCCACAAATATTTACTGGACACTTGCTATAGGCTGTTAGGGACTGAGGATATAGGTGATCAAAATAGATAAGGTCCCTGCCCTGTGGGAAATCCCTGCAATTGGAAGAGAAAACATTGCCCAGAAAGAAGATATTTCTGTTACCTTTTGTTTGTACAACAAACTACCCCAAAGTTAGTGGCTCAAGATGAGAATGACCATTATTTGCTCATGATTCTACAACTTGCAGGGGGCTCAGAGGGGATGACTCAACTCTGTCTCATGTGTATCTGCTGGGGTCTCTTAGGCTGCTGCTCTCAGGTGGGGAAATGTCTATGAAGGTGTTATCCACATGCTGGCTGAGAGCTGTTATGCCTTGATTTTCCTCTATGGCCTTTCTTCTTCCAGTAGTCTGCATTGGCTTCCTTACCATATTGGTTTCCCAGAGGAAGGACCCATGGGGACAAGCCTCACTATGTAAGCACTTATTGAATCTCTGCTTACATCATGCTTGCTAATGTCTCATTGGCCAAGGAAGCCACATGGCCAAGCCAAGAATCCATAAAAGAGGGGACCACATAGGAAAGTATGGTTTATTGGGGGCCACTGATGGAATAGTCCACCAGAGAAGTCTTCCCAGGATGTCTGATCCCACTGATAGCCCCTCAAGTAACTAAATCGGGCTCTGTTTCTACCCACCCCTCTAGAAGTACCCACCCTTCCTCTAGAAGTCCCAAACCAGAAGGTGGCACTGGAGAGAAGGCCCTGAGCCAGAAGGGAAGGATCAGGAAACTCCTTCTATCATATCAGAAACTTCCCATCTTATTATCACCTATGTGGCATTAATATCAAGAGGCACCAAGCCCAAGCATGGTCCCCATATCAAAAATAACCCCACTCCCTGCTCTCTCTCTAGTACAGCTTCATTCTTTAGAAAGGGATAAATTCATGTCTGACTGGAATGGAGACACATTTAGTTAAGATGAGCCAGAGCCCTGCTGTGTGTGATTTGGTTTGTAATACACGGTTGTAATGGGGTCTGTCCAAACCACTGTTGGCTGAGTGGATCTTTAAGGCAGTTCCCACAGAGTCAGTCAAATGGGCTGAAGCAGAGTCTCAGAGTAAAGAAGAGCATCCTTCTCGCGGGTCGGTCAAAAACATTCTGGCTGCTGTAAAGGAAAGTCCTCTGTGGATGGCAGGGAGAAGAACCAGCAGAGCTCTGGGGGTGTGGCTGATGTGGACCAGTGTGCAGGCTGATTGTGTGAAGTGGCTGAGATACAGCACCCCCCCTAGCAGTTCTGTATCCTTTCCTCTTTCCCCTAATCCCAGCGATTTTTCTACTGGGGTAGAGGCCAGAAAATCTTGTTCTTCATCCTGAATTTCTCTTCTATCTTTTGTCAACTAGTTCTTTCTTTCCCCACAGAGGCTCAGCCTTTGGAACTCAAAGCCAAGAAGAGGTTCCCCTTTCTCTCTGCTTTCTTCATTCTTTCCCAAGGGAATGAATACAGAACGACTAGCCTAATTGAAGGGGGCAAAGGGCCAGAGGAGTTATCATGGGGAGAAAATTCTGTTGACATTTCTAAAAATTCTTATCCCATCACATAACTATGCATAACCTAACCATACAGTGAAACTTACATTGGTCTCACCCCATTGGGTGGGTTCAACCATGATTAACAAACCCTTGTATTGTCTTTGTAAATTGAGGAACCTCTCCAGGTATTTTTATAGAGAGAGTGGGCTGAGTCGGAGGCACCTGACTCTTGTAGTCAAGATTCTGGCACTCAGAAAGGAAAAATGAGCTAACTCCCCTTACAGACCTTCTCTATTGGCAACTTCAGCTTTTGCAGAAGGATAGGGAATGACATGATCAAAATTGAATTTGAGGAAGATTAATCTGGCAGCAACATAGTAGGCTGGCCTGGGGGTAGGAGGTCTAACAAGAATACCCACAAATTATAACAGCATCGAAGGTGAACCTATAGTAGGCACTTGGTGTGGTCATTCTCATATACTTGCAAGGCAAAATATTGTTTTTCCCAAGTGTGCAGTTAAGGAGCAGAAGTCAAAGAGATCCAGACATTTGCCCAAGTATTAAACCGCAAACAAGGAGTAGATTCGAGATCAAGTTCAGATACATCTGACTCGAAAGCCCCATGTCTGTCTTCAGAGACTATTACAGCAGTACAGTAGGCTGTAAAGTACAGACATACAGTAGTACAGATGTCAAGGCCAGAACTCAGGTATGGAGGTGCACATGGTGAAGGAATGAGTGCAACAGGAGCCTATGTCAGGAAGAATCAGGAGGACTTCGTGTCAGATCTAAAGTTGGGGCAGACTGAGGAGAGGCATTTCGGAGTCCTTCCCCGCCCCCCCCTCCCCCACCGCCTCCGCCCCACCGCCCCGCCCCAGACCACCCTCCATGGGCATTGATCTGGATTAGCCTGTGAGCCCAGATAGAATGATGAACAGCCACTGCTCCAAGGAGGTAGATGGACCAGGAAGTGCACAATTCAATCCAGTTTTACTGGTGGAAACTTGATCGCCTTGTTTTGTTTCAGGAAACTGGTGAATCCTACACATTTAACAGGCAGGGAATGAAGAGTAATTATCCACTTATTTAAATCCATCTCTTTGTTGGTGTACTCCTTTATTCAAGAAACCGGGGTGGGGGTGCGTGGTATAAATAGAGAACAGGAAATCCTGGGAGTCATTGGTTACTATTTCACAGTAGTAGCCCTGACCTGCTAGAGCCTGTTGGCCACCCGGAGTTGAGCCCAAGTCACCCCCCTCCTTTGCTTTCCACCACTGAACATAGTAGCTCCCGTCCACAGTAGAAACTCAGCAGCTTTGGAATAATGATGTTGACAATGTCCCCCATCTCAGACTGCCTGGGTCCAGATCCTAGACCCTTGGAGGGTTAGGGGTTGTCAGGCAAGTCCTTTAATGGCTTGGTGCCTCTATTTATTTATCTGAAGGATGGAGCTAGCAACGAAACTTACCTCACTATGTCATTCAATGGATTTTACATAAAGGTCGTGTAAAACTTGTATAAAATAAAGTCAATGAGTGTTTTGGAAAGGATTTAAAGCAGTGCACTCCAAAAGTGCTAGTTTTTGTTGTTATTTATTATTTTTTTAATGTTTCTTTTATTCTTGAGAGACAGAGAGAAAGAGAGAGAGAGAAAGAGAGAGAGGGAGACAGACTCTGAAGTACCTTCAGGCTCTGAACTGTCAGCACAGAGCCTGACGCAGGGCTCAAACTCACAGACCGTGAGATCATGACCTGAGCCGAAGTCAGACGTTTAACCGACTGAGCCACCCAGGCACCCCAAATAGTTATTATTATTATTATTATTACAGCACCTGCCTCCCTTAGGATCAACTACCTTGCATCAGCCACAGGCTCCCAGGGTTGGTGCACGGGGACACCTGGGTACTAGACATAGGGCTTTACTAAACAAAAGCTTCAGTTCATTGATCTAGAGTAGCTCTCAGTTCTCTGAACTGCTTGCCCCGACCTTTTCAGCAACCCCTCCTATGAGGCTGTGTGCCTCGGCTGAGTCTGCATTGGTGCCTGGGGCCTACCTCCCTGAAAATGTCTCCATTTTCGCAGCCACCTCCTCTCCTCCTTCGAGACCCTCGCTGACCCCTGCTTTGATACCCTCAGCTATGCTGAGAAATGCTACTTTGGCTTCTGCTTCCAACCTCTCCTGTTAAGTGGGCCCATAGATGGTTCAGGACTCCGCAGGCAGGCAAGTGGCATGGTGGCTCTTTCTGATATTTGGGGGGGGGTACCATAAAAGCACCTTATCTTTCATTCCCAGTGGTCACCTCTCCCCTTTAGAATCTCCTGCCAGCAGTTACTTGACCTCCTACTTTGGAGAAAGCCATCGTCACACGGTTCAGGAAGTTTCACCCTCCGGCCTCCTGTCCTACCTCTGCCGCATCCAGTCATCCTCACACTCCCTGACAATCCACACCTCTCCTTCCTCTTGGCTGAGGAGCCCCTTCAGCCCATCCATGCTGACTCTTGAAGGAATTTCCTTCCTGGCTCACCCTTGCCCACTCCCGGTCTCCCCCCTCTCACGTTCCTCTGCTTCACTTCCACCTGATGCACATGTACAGCATCGGTTCTGTGTGAAGAGGCTCACCTGGGCTGCGCTAACCTACATGGCCTGCCTCCCGGTTCATTATGTCCTCTTCAGTTTCAAACCTTTGGATCTAGAAGTGGCTATCTCCTTCAGAGGTGACCTCCCTCCCTTCCATTTCCTCACTAAACCTTTCTAATTTCCACCTCAGGGCTCTATTGAAAATGCTCTCAGAGGAAAAACCGTAACCTCCAACCAAAGGACTGTTTCCCAGTCCTTAACCCCCCAGACCTCTCAGAAGTATGTGTCCCCACTGAACACACACTCCCCTTCAAAACCCGTCTTCCATTTGGTCCCCAGGTGCCTCGCCACTCTGACCCTGCTAACGCTCCAAAGGTTCTTTGTGCTCTTCATGGGCTTATTCCGCGGCCCCGGAGTTTCTTCAGCAATCACCTCAGCAAGTCTCTAATCTGTAGCTGCTTCCAGGGCCTTTCTACCTGGCATCTGACTGAATCAAACCAAGAAGTTTCAAACTTAAGCCCAATCCACTTTCCCCCTTAGCGTCTGTAGTTGTCTCAGTGACATTTCGGTGTTTTTAGGAACTCAGACTTGCAGTCTGGATTCACTAGTGACCTGCCCTCTCTGATTTCTCGGTCCCTAAGGTTTACAGGTTCATCCCTCAGGGTTTCTTTCTCTTTCCCTCAGTCATCACTGCCGCCCATCCAGGGCCTCCACATTTATCCCTGGATGATCACAAACTGACCTCTTCCCTCTCAGACTGTCCCAAATGTGCCCCAGCTAGACATAAACTCTGCCTTTGGCCATTACTCAGTGGCTTCAGGCATTCAGGTCTCATTTCTCCGAGACTAGAGTCCTTTACTTACTCGCAAAAACTTTCTAAAGGCACGGACTGCATTGATTTTGCCAGCACTGAATGGAGAAGTGTGTGTTAACATGGGTGATCATCTCCAGAGCCAGCCCCCCAACAACTATGCTCTGATTATTTCCCCAGTTATCCCAAAGTTCTCAATGGCAAATAAAAATATCATAAATATCATATTTTCTCAGTGGTCTTTTGTCTTTTTTTTTTTTTTTTTTTTTTGCTTTCGAAAGCAAAAAACACAAAAGTTGGAAAGGTCTTAGTTTTGCTGCCATTAGCTAAAAAAAAAACAAAAAAAAAAGACTGATTAAAGACGAATGTGCCCATGAGTCCACAGGAGGTGATTAAGCAGTCACGCTCCTCGCCCTCGGGGAGGTCATTACCTTGAAGAATGCAGCAGCCTCTGCGGTTCCTATTAATGGAATATATTGACTCTATCTATTTTTGAAATCCCTTTCCTAAAGAAGGCAGCATGTCCCCAAGGCCACCAAACACTGTGTGGCCCACCCAACTTCAGTGATCAAGGTGATGACCCATGGGCTACCCAGAAAGCCAGATGCAAGGCTCATACTTGGCCTCACAGTGGTAAACAGTGAGACTCAGTCTATAGGGACTAAATGTTCACAGAGGGTGAAAACACAGGTGGCAGTGACTTCAAAGGTGACTACAGACTCCAGGCAAAGGGCTCAGCAGGTACCATTCACTTGAGATGATTCAGAAAACTCCAAAGTATCAGCAGACCAGAGGCAGTGTGGCTGGAAGTGATCCCTGCTCTGATGCTTGGTAGCTGACAGACTTCTGGTTTAATTATTTGTCCCTGAGTCTCGGGTTCCTCATCTAAAACCTTCTCCCTTGCAGAGATGAAATAATGCCGAACAAGATCGCAGTGCTTATTTTGTGCCGGGCACAATTCCAAGCATGTACATCCACTGAATCATTTAATCCTCTCAACAAACCTCTGAAACAAGTAGTATTATCATGCCATTTTAGACAGGGAGGAAATGAGAAATGAAAAGGCAAGTAACTTGCCCAAGGTGACCCAGCCGATTGATAATGGATCCACGAGGCCACGAACGCAGTGGAACAGCCACTCTGAAAGGTTTGAGTCAGAAGACCAGCTCTCAGGAGATGACAGAGAAACGACATCTGTGACACTCCCCGGTCTGTGGAAAGAAAGGGTAATCAGGCAAAGACCACCCTCTGAAGTGCCGAAATCAAAATTTTCTGTGTTTTCCTTCCCCTTCATGTGATGGTATTCAATGTGAGAGTGTGCGTATGAGTGTGTGTGTGTGTGTGTGTGTGTGTGTGTGTGTGATAGAACAAGGAGACTCAGGGATGGGGTGACCCCCCCCTCCACATCTTTGGTGTCTCCATATTCACTGCCCCTGCCCCTCTGCCTTCAGATATGTGAACCAGAACCTTAGGAAAAGCTGGCTTCTTCCTGATTCCCTCTTCTTGCTACCAATTTCTTCTCCCAACGAGCTCCAGTTTGAGCCGTTTCATACTTTGGGAGTTTGGGTTAGATCTTGTTGGGGAGGAAAGACTTCTACTTCTTTATAAAAACTTTAAAAATCACCAGTGGTTGCATATTCTGTGCCTAAGGATCATTTAGACCAACTAGACTTTCCAGAAGAGCTGAGCTGCAAACAGTTGGAGGTTACAGCCTCTGGGAAAAACCTAAACATAGTAATAAAACAGATACCTTCACCCATTTCCAAACATTTATGAAGTGCCTTTTATGTACCAAAACTCAAATTTGCCAGGATGCTGTCCTGCCTCCGCAGCATGTTAGAAAGACAAACACATGAGGGGCCATGGTGTGAGGCTGGGGAGAAATATGCTGAAAGACCACGAGAAGGCGCTATGGAAGGCTTGCACCCATTAAACAGTGCAGAAACCACTAACACACCTGGCTTGACCATTTGTGTGTCCTGTAGCCCCTGCTAGCCCCTGCTAGCCCAGCTTCACTCACCTTAAGACTCTAGATGTTCTCCACTCAAGCTTTCACAGGATTCATCCAATTTGCTACAGTTTCCCTAATACAAAGAGTGAAAACTTGGTATTGGCCCCCAATTTATATATATGTATGTATATATATACACATATATATAATATATAACATACCATATTAAATATATTACATATATTATATTAAATATATTACATATATTATATTGTTCACCATCAAGGTACTAGAATTGGTATTGGATTCATTACTATAGATGTGGAGACATGCTGAGGTCTCCCCTCTGGCCAGAGCAACCATGAGGGGTGGGGGAAGATGATTAGCTGAAGAGCCAAAGGCAGTCTCTTGGCTTTAAAGGAGCCAGGGGTGGGTGAGGTGGGGAATCTTTTTTTTTCCTTCCTTTTTTTTTTTTTTTCTAATTAAAAAAAATTTTTTTTTCAACGTTTTATTTTATTTTTGGGACAGAGAGAGACAGAGCATGAACGGGGGAGGGGCAGAGAGAGAGGGAGACACAGAATCGGAAACAGGCTCCAGGCTCTGAGCCATCAGCCCAGAGCCTGACGCGGGGCTCGAACTCGCGGACCGTGAGATCGTGACCTGGCTGAAGTCGGACGCTTAACCGACTGCGCCACCCAGGCGCCCCCTTTTTTTTTCTAATTTTAAGGTGGAACTCCAGGATGAGGTTAGTTGCCCTTTAAGGAGCGAAAGGCACCACGTCACCATGAGGGCACAGCTGGAAGGGCACTGCCTGCAAGCCAGGAAAAGGGCCCACACTAAACACTGAATCTGCCAGCGCCTTGACCTTGGACTTCCTGGCCACCAGAAATGTGAGAAATAAATGTCTGTTTTTAAGCCAGCCAGTCTATGTGTGTGGTATGAGTGTGTGTGTGATGGTATTCAATGTGAGAGTGTGTGTATGAGTGTGTGTGTGTGTGTGTGTGTGTGTGTGAGATAGAACAAGGAGGCTCCGCCACCCAGAGCCTGTCAGAAGGGCAGGACATTTCCCCCAGATAAGAGTTGGGATACGATACGCAAGGAGCTTGGAAAGTGGGTGTCTTTTGTACCCTTGCCTGTTTGTGACTCCCCATCAAAGTTCTCCTTCCACACAAGCACACAGGAGACAGTAGGCTCCACCGTTGCTGGCCCTGGAGAGCCGAGCTGGAGTGAAGCTTTGATCTGCAGACTTGCGGAGTCGGAAACTCGGTCCCTTGTGAGACAGATCAGAAGTGGACTCTCTCTGGGGACAGTGCTGGCCCAGCTTGGACACACGGTGGTAGGAGGGAGGCACAGCCAGGTGGAAGAGAGAGGAAATATCATAGGACTGCTGCCCGAAGGTGCCTCCTTGCCCTCCCTCTTCCCACCATCCCCGCCCTGTAACCAACAGCACTCCATTTACAACAAAATATGAATCAAGAAAGAGTGTTGGACACACACGGTAATGAAAATCCATGATTCAACTGTGCGTTCATAATTATTTCATAAATAAATGGCTTCTGGAGAGCTGCATCTGTCTCCCGCCACCGAGTGCACGTCTTTCATTAAAGTACCCCGGCCTGCACGGTATGGCCTGAGAGCCCCACTCACGTCCTCCTCCTTCTCTCCATCACTGTCCACCGATAGGTTTTTGTGGTTCAGAAAGAGCTGCAAGCCCCACACTTCTCCGCAAGACTGATGGCTCGTCAATAACATTAGCCAGCATCACGGGCCGCATCGGGGTAGAGCGGGATCAATACGGCCGAGTAAAAAGTCTAATAAGTTGACGTGGCCATCCTCAGCAGGGCTCGCATTACAAGAAATGAGTTTTCTTAAGGAATCAGCGTCAGGGTTGCTTCGGTGCTGCGCACCCAGATGTCCTGACGAAGATTTATGGCTTTGTGTTTAGTGGGTGGAGCACAGTCCGCCAGGAAGAATGAAATGGTAACTGGGGTTAAGTACAAAATAAATTGGGGACCTGGGCCACTCTACTGATGGTGAGGGAGGTGCGCGGCTGGGCGAGTCTTTGCGTGACAGCACTCCCCGTGAGTGTCCTGCCCCCGGGGGAGGGCTCCTGCTGAATTCTGGGTGGCAGCTTCTTCGAGGGGCTGCCTGGCACTCGGGCACCGCCACCGTGTCCGCAGAGGGGCTTCGCTGACGCCCCCTCAGCCTCCCCTCTCACCCAGGGTGACCCGCAGCCAGAGCAGAGGGGAAGACTCAGCAGAAAGTTCACATTTATGAAATGGTACGCTCATCTTTTCTCATTTGTCTGGTCATCGGAGGGAATCCCTGTTCAATCGGGTGAGGTGAAAGCATTAGCAGGAGCCTTCTCACAGGCTCAGCCCTTGGTGAGACAACCTTCCAGAGCCAGGTTCCTCCACAGATTTGCCGTCTTCTGCATAAAGGGGCAGCCCATCAGTATAAAGCCATTGGGAGAATTCAAGTAGTCATGGGAGTGCGCTCACCTAGTCAGTCTTATCTCTCACGAGCTCAGACTTTCCACCCCAAGTCCACAAGCATAGACCAAGGTCCGAGTGAATAGAGTGGGTAATTCAAGGGAATGAGAAATGGCTTCTGTGTTCATTGACTGATGAATGGATAAAGAAGGTGTGGTATAGGAGTGCCTGGGTGGCTCAGTCAGTTAAGCGTCCAACTTCAGCTCAGGTGATGATCTCACAGTTTGTGAGTTCCAGCCCCACATCAGGCTCCATGTGGACAGCTCAGAGCCTGGAGCCTGCTTCAGATTCTGTGTCTCCCTCTCTCTCTCTCTGCCCCTCCCTGCTCGCACTCTGTCGCTCTCTCTCAAAAATAAGTAAAAACCATTAAAAATAAATAAATAAATAAGAAACAAAACAGAAGAATGTAGGGGAAGGGGGAAAAACAGAGGGAAGCAAACCATAAGAGACTCTTAACAGTAGAGAACAAACTGAGGGCTGCTGGAGGGAGGTGGGTAGAAGATGGGCTAAATGGGTGATGGGTATTAAGGAGGGCACTTGTGATGAGTGCTGGGTATTATATGTAAGTGATGAATCAGTAAATTCTACTCCTGAAACCAATATTACACTATATGTTAACTAACTAGAATTTAAATAAAAACTTGACACAAACAAAATGAACAGATTTTAACAAGTAATTAACAAGTAATTAAAATTAACAAGTAATACCTTTCTGAGCATAATCTTGGGGATGTTTTAGAGTCTTGTGTGTACGTATGTTTGTATGTCTCTGAATTGCAAACATTGGATAGTGACTTTCTATATGACCATCTTCATATGCTCTTTTCAAAAATGATTTTTGAGAATTTAAAACATTTTGAAAGAAAAATAACAACAAACAAATGGTCTCTGTTCTCCAAATTGCTGGTGGAGTAAAGGGAGGACAGAGGCTAGTGCAAACAAAAGGGGGGGGGCACGGGGGTATTATATGAGACAAACTGAGATATAGGCTTATTCATTCATTCATATACAAAAAAAGGTACTGAGGACCTACTATGTGCTTGACACCGTTTGAGGTGCTGGACCACAGCAGTGACTAAAATAGACAATGTCCCTGCCCTCGGGGAGCTCACATTTCTGTGGGAGCAGCAAACAATGAGCAGCTCAGTAAGGGAGCACATCATCTCAGGAAAATGCTATAAAGCAAAATAAGGCAGGGGACAGAGATGGTGTTGGATACAGATGGGGAGCTACTGCTTTGCAAAGGGGTGGTCAGTGAGGGCCTCACTGAGAAAGCACATTTGAGTAAAAACATGAAAGTAGACAGAGAAAACAAAGCGCAAAGGTCCTGAGACAGGTGTGTTCTTGGTGTGTTCAAGGAAGAGCCAGGAGGCCAGTGTGACTGGGCCCAGGTCAAGAAGAGGCTGGCAGATGATGGCTTCCGGGAGGGACCCAGAGGCCAGAGCCTGTAGCAGTCTGTAGCCTGTCTTGTAGGCAAGAAGGACCGTGGATTTCTTTCTGCATAGGGCAGGACGCCATTAGAGGGTTTGGGGTGGGGATTGACATATGCAAATTTTCATTTTATCAGGATCCCTCTGGCTGCTTTGTGAGAATAGCAAGAATGGATGCAGAGAGACAAGCTGGACTCAGCAGCAGAAAACAATGATAAGAAGTAGGATCATGGAAATGTTTGAAGGTAGAGACAAAGATTTGTTTATGGAGTGCATTAGGGCTGTGCAAGAGATATGGCAAGGACAAGGCCAGTGATTTTAGCCTGAGCGACTGACTGAATGCTGGTTTCTTTTCCTCTGATGAGAAGCAGGTTTAAGTGGGTGAAATCAAGACATCACTGGGTGCACATTGAATGTGAGGTGCCTCTTAGCATCCAAGAAAAGATCAGAGAGGGTGACTGTGTAGTCAAGCCAGGGATTCAACAAGAACAGCAGAGATAAATTTTAGGTCACCCGCACATTGATGCTCTTGATGTCATATGTCTGGATGAGATCACTGAAGGAGAGAGTGTAGAGAGAGCAGAGAAGCATGGGACCAAGGAGTCCAGTGTCTAGAGGACAGAAGGGTACGGTGGGTCTGGCAGAGATGACTGAGGACTGAAGCCAATGAGGTAGAGAAGGCTTGAACAAAGTGCTGTGAGATCAATCATGAGGGCAATTAATTCTGCTGGAGGTGGTTGGAGTGGAATATAAACCTTGAAGGATGAGACAATTGCAACAGTTGGGTGGGGGTGGGAGAAGGAAAGGTTGTCAGGACATGAAGGCGGAGAGTTAGGGCAGGGAGAACAGCAGGAAGACTGTGAGGAAAATGGCAGGATTTCCAAATAGGCTGCAACATGGAATGCACGGGAAGCTAAGAGAAGAGCCCAGAATAGTATTTTGGAACCAGATCCAAAGTGAACATAAAAGACTGTATGTGATGGGGAAGTGATGGCAAGTTATGCCCAAACTATGTCAGCAGCCATCAGAAAACATAGAAGCCGTATATTCCCAGTCTACTTGTTAGTATCCATGAGCAACCTGAGCTAACACTGGGGTGAATGTCGCCCACCACCCCCATCCCCACCATTTAACAACAGCCATTATGGCACTTATTTGTGGGATTCTGGCAAGTCTAAGCTCTTGAAAACATAAGGAAAAATCAAATTTTCAACTGTATGGAATGATTCAATTTTCTCTATGTGCACACATCCCTTCAACAAAACTAAGTTAAAGCCTCTTAAAAAATCCCGTGCATTTGCCTGATGGTTTTATCTCATGAAACAAACACATTTTGTTTCTTCTTTCCCTCAAATGTCTACATCGATTTTGCTGTACATTCATCTTATGTGGTATTTTGAAGACCCAATGATTGTCAGTTGTGCAATAGCTTTGGCCAAAAGTAATAATGTTCTGACCCATGAAAACACCTTGTTGGGTCCCTTGGGGGAAACAAAGGTTTATGGAACAATATCCCCAGGGAACTTAACATCCATTGGGGAAGAGAGCACGTGAAAGAAGGTGCAATCGGTGCTCTAGAAAGAAGAGCCTTAGAGTGGGGAGCGATCACAGACCAGGGGGATGGGAAAGGCAAGGAAACCGGAAGAACCAGCATCTGGAAAAGCGGGAGGGAATGATGGAAATAATGATAAAACCATTTGTTGACTGTTCATTCAGGTCAGAAATTGTGTTAAGTACTTTACAGGAAAAAAACATAAACCCTCAAACTACTCTGTGAGGTAAATACTATTTACCTTCATTTTAGACAAGAGCAGAACAGAAGGTTAAGTTCTTGCCTATAGATGTGTAGCCATAAGAAGGTGACACAGGTTTCTACTGCACATCTCTCTGAGCCCCAAACCCAAATCATTTACCCTCCAGCTTCCCACAGAACTGGCTGGAGCCAGTGCACATGTGGATGTAGGGAAGGAACGAGCAACTTGAAAGGATCTTTGGGGCCGGAGGGCCTTGGACATTGGCTCCTTCTTAAACCAGGAGATGAAACCATGAGCACTCAGCCACAGTGGTGTGGAGTAGAGACTAAAAATAAGCCCAAGGCAGAACGTCAGTGGACTAAAAACATTTTAAATGTCTATTTTAAATGTACAGAACCTCGAAAACAGGGCTGTCACTGACCCATACACAGCCTTTGTGTGAAATAAAAACACACATTCTCCCCTCCTCAAGACCACTATTTCCATCAGGAGAAAATCTTCAGACAGCACTAATTCAGTTAGAACGAGACTCTTTAGGGGCACCTGGGTGGCTCAATGGGTTGAGTGTCCAACTCTTGATTTCTCCTCAGGTCATGATCTCACAGTTCAAGAGATCAAGCCCTACATTGAGCTCAGTGCTGGCAGCTCAGAATCTGCTTGGGGTTCTCTTCCTCCCTCTCTCTCGCTGCCCCTCCCCCACTCATGCTCTCTCACTCTCTCAAAATAAATAAATAAACTTAAAAAAATAGTCTGTGGCCATGCCACCCTGAACGGCCCAATCTCATCTGATCTCGGAAGCAGGGGTGGGCCTGGTTAGTACTTGGATGGGAGAATATTGTGGTAATAAATACGCACCTCCATGATGTGAATGGCACGCCCTAGAGCACCCTCCTGTAGAGCGCAGCATTTGAAATCTGGTAAAATTTGCAAGCATGGGATTTTAACAAGATTTTTATTATCTGTTAAGATAATCACTTTGTCCACCCTGATTTCACTCTCCCTTGCCTATTGGGTAGTAGTGGAGTAGACATGAGCATTTGGGGATCAGGCTAATGGGGAGCTGAGTTGCAGACACATCAGTTGGGTTTAATAACACAATTATGTATGTGGTTCTCAGTCACTGCCACATATAGTAGGTTACTTCTGGCTGTTCTGGGATGGAAATGGCTTCCAGGAATACTCCTAGTACCCACTGTGCCCACTCACCTGGTATCCTGAAGCAAAGAGGCAGGGCCAGAAGTCATATTAAGATATGAGCATTTCCTAGGGGAACCTGGGTGGCTCAGTCAGACTTTGGCTCAGGTCATGATCTCATAGTTTGTGAGTTCAAGCCTTGCATTGGGCTCACTGCTGTCAGGACAGAGCCTACTTTGGATCCTCTGTCCCCCTCTCTCTCTGCCTCTCCTTCTCCTGCCCCTTCTCTCTCTTTCAAAAATAAATAAACATTTTAAAAATTTATATAAAAAAAGATATGAGAATGTCCCAGAATGCCAAGTATAAGAAGTATGTGGGAGGAAGGAGAAGCAAATTTTTTAACACACAGAACCAAAGCCAGAATTTGGAAAATTTTCCAAATCTTACAGCTAAGGAAAATGAGCCCTGACTTCGTGGCTCTTCACCCCACTGTCAAATGATTTTCCATCTTGGCACTTTCTGGATCCCTTGGTCTGAAAATTTTGCTTTTCTGAATTGAAGCAACTATTCATTGGCCTGGAGTCCAGTGTTAGAGCAAGGAGGATCACAAATATGAGGCGCCTTCAAGAAACATTCACAGACCTCCTCCATGCGCAAAGCCACTAGTCTCCTGAGAAAGGGTCATATGCAACTTCAATAAAATAAGAATAAGAGAAAAAAATCTTGTAGCTAATATATGGAATAGACTTGATATGAGATTTCCTCAATTTGACAATAATCCTAAAAATGAACATGATCTTAAGTGAATTTTGAATTTGAAAAAAACTTTTGGAAGGTATCAACTTTCCCCTGGTATGAGTAATGCTACAACATTCATCTTGGTTCACATGATTATTATTTAACAACATAGACATTTTGACCAGTAATAAAAGTATGGAACAGAGCAGGAAGTATAATTATTAGAAACAAAAAGAATGATTATTATCTATAGATGTCAAAATTATAAAACCAGACAATGTAAGAAGATCAACTGAAAATCTCCTAGAATTAAGAAAGGAAAGTAGCTAAATGACCATATTTTTTAAGTGTTTCAGTATAACAAAAATATATATTTGAACATACACAGTATAAGGGAAAAGAAGATTCTATTCACAGTAGTGACCTTAGCAAAAAATAAGAAAAACTCTAGCAATAAATATGAAGAAACCATAGGAAGAAAACAACAGAACTTCATTACAATTAATGATGAAAAATTTAAGTAGAGAAAGATATCTTGTTTTGGATGGAAGGTAGGTAGACTAAATATTCTAGAACAGTTAATGTTTCCAAATTAGCTTGTAGGCTGGTTGGAATTTCAACAAAAATGCAAGTAGGGTTCTCAAACCCATCTAGAAGAATGAATGTGTAAAGATAGCTGATTAAAGAAGATTTTTTAAAGTTTATTTATTTTTGAGAGAGAGAGAGCATGCACATGTGGGCATGATTTGGAGAGGGGTCCAGAGAAAGAGGGACAGAATATCTGAATTGGGCTCTGCACTGACAGCAGACAGCCTGACGTGGGGCTCAAACTCACGAACTGTGAGATCATGACCTTAACTGAAGTTGAATACTCAACCCACTGAGCCACTCAGATGTCCCAAGGGTAAATAATTTTTTAAAAGTAATGGCGGAGCTCTGCTTTCAGATATCAAAACACCTGAAGTGTGAAATTTATACAAGAAACAGTGAGACCAATGGAATAGATCTTTAAACAGACCTAGTGCATGGATGTTAATACATGACAAGGGAAACATCACACACTAACCCTACAAGAAACAAAGAAATTAAAGTTAAAACTTATTTTTACTAATCTGATTTGTAAAAATTAAAAAGAGAAATCAGGGCCCTGGTGTGGCTTAGTTGGTTAAGCGTCTGACTTGATTTCAGCTCCGGGCATGATCTCACCATACCTGAGATTGAGGACCACGTCAGGTTCTGTACTAAGTGTGGAGCCTGCCAAGATTCCCTCTCTCCTTACCCCGCTCCCAGCTCGTGTGCCCTCTCTCTCAAATTAAAAAAAAAAGGGCAGGGGGAATAGATAAAAGACATCAAATTTCATGTACGAGGGTCTTTTTTAAAATTTTTTTAACATTTTTATTTATTTTTGAGACAGAGAGAGACAGAGCATGAACGGGAGAGGGTCAGAGAGAGAGGGAGACACAGAATCCGAAACAGGCTCCAGGCTCTGAGCTGTCAGCACAGAGCCCGACACGGGACTCGAACCCATGGACCACGAGATCATGATCTGAGCCGAAGTCGGATGCTCAACCGACTGAGCCACCCAGGCGCCCCTGTATGAGGGTCTTCATCACAGTATGTTACCTAACACCAAGGAAGAAGCAAGCAACTAGGACGTAGATGTTGCATAGAGGACTGGCTAACTATATCATGGTATGACACACTACAGGCATTGCACATCTTTGAGGAAAACAAGTAAAACAATTTTCTACAAGTTTACTTTTATTTTTTAAGGTTTTTTAAATTTAAATTTTAGTTAATTAATATACAGTGCAATATCAGTTTCAGGAGTAGAATTTAGCGATTCATCACTTATGTACAATATCCAGTGCTCATCCCAACAAATGCCCTCCTTAATACCCATCAACCATCTAGCCCATCCATCACCCACCTCCCTCCATCGACCCTCAGTTTTCTCTCTGTAGTTAAGAGTCTCCTGTGGTCTGTTTCCCTTTCTTTTCTTTCCTCCCTTTCCAAATGTTCATCTGTTGTTTCTTAAATTCCACATATGAGTAGACGGAGCTAGAATATATTATGTTAAGCGAAATAAATCAATCAGAGAAAGCAAATATAAGATTTCACTCATGTGGAATACAAGTTTCTTTTTATTTTTTATTTATTTTTAGTTTTTAATTTTTTAAATTTATTTTGAGAAAGAGAGTGAGCGCATGTGAGAGTAGGGGAGGGGCAGAGAGAGAGGGAGAGAGAGAATCCCAAGCAGGTTCCATGCTGTCAGCCCAAAGCCTAACTCGGGGCTTGATCCCAAGAACTGAGAGATCATGACCTGAACCAAAATCAAGAGTCAGACGCTTAACTGACTGAGCCACCCAAGCTCCTCACAAGTTTCTTTTAAAGATGTATTCCCTGTGTTCAAGAAGATTTCGATTTTGCTATGGGGATAAGTTGTACTTATAAAAAGAGAAAATGACAGGTTAAACTCATATGTGGCTCAGGCTATAAATTCTATCAAGATTCCAGAAAAGGAGCATTCCTGAGCCCTGTGGCAATTTGCAGAAACCCGTGCGTGCACACACACACACACACACATTGTACATCTATAGGAGCTCAACTTCTCTCCCTGCTTGCACCATCCTAGGATTTTACCTTCATTCTGTGAGGGAAGCAGGGCTAGAGAGAAAAAGAAAACACATGGTCTTTCCATTAAATCCCTACCATACATGGCGCTCCATAGGCTCTAGCACAACCTCTGCCCTGCTGGGAAGCTCAGCCCTGGGATAGAACTAGAAGACAAGGATGAAGTTCTCATTACCTAGATAAGCAATTGAATTGAAGGCTGTACAGGTATTAAGAAACACAAGTCCTGTTAGAATCTGTCTGAAACAAGCTTAAAATGGAGACCAAACTTTGGAAAGCCAAGGGGTTGATCTAATGAATATATTCACTTCTAGTTTGGCTTTTCAAAGTTAAACCCAGTTAGTCTGGTTTTGTCTGGGTTTTTAAGCCTAACACCCGTGTCCAAGATTCAGTGATCCAAGTGAGAAAAACAAGAAAGATCTCTGATAATTGTTGGTTGAAGCCAACTAAATTAAAATGGATGAGGTCAGAATTTTTGCTTTTCTATAGTCGGAAGAATATATATATATGTGTGTGTATATATATATATATATATATATATATATATATATCCTGAACATTATTTGGATATTTCTACCTACTTGACTCAGCAGTGGTATCAAAACCACTCAGCTCTGATTCAGGTTCTGTCACCTCTAGCTCACCCCCAAAATAAACAGAAGGAACAGGATCTTGACCCAAAGAAGGCATAACTCCAACATCTTCATGGAGATTTTGGATCCACTTACCTAAATGACAAAGGAAAGGTGAATTCGTCCATCCATAGTCCCATCATGATTTGAAGAAGAAAAAATATGACAGGAGACATGCAATATATTTAATTCAACCATTTCTGCCTTCAAGGGGGTGAGAGAATTCATCGTGAATGAGGTTTTTGTGGAAAGGCCACGTTGAGGCACTTTCTTGCGTCTGTCATGTGTTCGGTCAGGATTAAGCTGACACAGGGAGAAGCCAATCTGTGCTGCATCATAAAAGTTGTCCTGCTTAGGTGGACAAACTTTTCTTCAGGGAACAGTAGGGCGAGGCCACAGCATGGACCAAACCCAATGTGGGAAGAGAGAATATATTAGTTTACTATTGCTACTTTAGAAATTACCACAAAATTCGTGGCTTAAAAACAACATAGATTTATTATATGGAGATTCTGCAGGTCACACATCTGACAGGGTCCCACTGGGCTAAAGTCAAGACGTCAGCAGGGCTGTACTGCTCACCAGAAGTTCTGGGTGAAAATCCATTTCTAGGCTTATTCAGGTTGTTGGCAGCATTCAGATCCATGAAGTTGTAGGAATGAAGGCCCCATTTTCTTGGTAGCTTTCAACCAGGGGTCATCGTCAGCTTTGAGAGGATTTCTTGGTTCCTGCCCTGCTATCTCCATCTTCAAAGCCAGAAATGGCCAAGCTCTACTCATGTGTCATATCTCTCTGATCTTTCTTCTTCCTTATCTGTCTTCTGCTGTCCCCTTCCCCCACATCTCCCTGACTCTAGCTGGAGAAATTTCTTTGCCTTCATGAGCTCAAGACTGAGCCAACTGGATAATCCAGGCCACAGTCTCTATTTTAAGGTTAGCTGATTAGTAAACTTGATTGTATCCTTAAAGCCCCTTCACAGCAGTACGTAGGTTAGTACTGCTTGATTGATTAAACAAAAAGAGGACAGTCATCTTGGGGTCCATCTTTAGAATCCTGCTTATCACAGGGGATTTGGTGGATGGAGTGGGCACCAGCAACATGGTAGCCATCCAGAGCCATGGGACTGCATTTGACCAACAGATTTCAAGAGCGGTGATGTCAGATATCCAAATTCATCCTGTTTCCTGCTCTTCGCTGTGACCCTCTGTTATCCACTATTGTTCACAGCCAGGTATAAAGTGCTGCCTTGGGCAACTGAGTAGGGGCTCTGTCCACACTCTGAGGTGTGTCCATTTACTATAAAGTAAGCACCACCTAGGGCTACCCCAAGCAGACATTCCTGAGATCTAACTATCATCATCATCACATCACCATCATCATAAACATAATTGTATCACTCACTTGCTTACTATTAGACATTATGTAGGTGCTTTACACTTGAAATTTACTAAATCTCTTTCCCTCTCTCTCTCTCTCTCTTTTGCAAATGAAGCACAAAGAAGTTAACCAAATTACCGAAGCTTACTAGCTAGCACAAGGCCAGCTGCAACTGGGTCACATGGTCACCATGTCTGTAAGGGGGACTGGGACATTGAGTATCTAGCAAAGGGGAGGAATATCCCTGTGATCAACATGGTCCAGTAGTTCTCAAGGTGTCTCGAGGGTCTCCCTTTCAGAGGTTCTGTGAGCCCTCCATTTGCAACCACATCTCTGTATGAGATTAAATTTTCAGCTAAAACAACATATCACACCAGACTGAATATAGAAGTAGATACAAGAATCCAGCTATCTTTTATTAAGCCAGATGTTAAAAAGGTTGACAAAAATGTAAAATAATGCTTCACCAGTTTTTTGTTTTGGAAAACATAGTTGTTTCATACTAACATATAATGGGATTATTATTATTTTTTAAATGAACAATAAATATTTTTTTTAATTCTCAGTTTTAATCTTTATATGTGAAACATTAATAGGTATATCCACATACACAGAAGGTCTTCAATGTCGTCAATAATTTTTAAGAGTGTAAAGAAGTCCTGAAATCTGTCCCATCGCCTTTTTTTGTGTGACTAAAGTTCTTAGGTGTTTTCTTTCTTTCTTTTTTTTTTTTTTAAACAAAGCTATGCCCATTCGTTTGTGTATTATCTATAGCTGCCTTTGCACTATCATGGCAGAAATGAGTAATTGTAATACAGTATGGCCACAAATCCTACAAGTTTTCTATCAGGCCCTTTAACAACAACAAAAAAATGCCAACCCTGACTTGGAAAATCATGATTCATCACCTGGGACTTGGCATATGACCATCGCGGACAAACTTGGGATCCCGTTACCTGGGAACAAGACAGACCCAACCACTGTCCTCATGAAGCTTATTTCCCTGTTGGGGTTCGGGAATGGAAGTATAAATGATAAATAAGTCAGTGCTGTATTGCTGGCAGCTAGGGTGGTGCCTAATGCAGTATGGACTCAGTAAATAACAAGTATTTACTGAAGATCTAACTGAATGAATACAGTAAACGTGTGTGCACGTGTGTGTGCTCACGCACACATGTGTATGTGTGTGAGAGAAAGACATGAACTATTTCACTGCTTAAATCGTTATGACTTTGTAATATGCTTTGCTATTTGTTAAATCAAAGCATTCCTTATTGCTCTTCTTTTTCAAAGTTGCCTTGACTACTTTTACATATATTTTCTTCCTCATGAACTTCAAGTGTTTTAAGTTTAATTTAAAAATTGCCTGGGGCGACTGCGTGACTCAGTCAGTTAAGTGGCCGACTTCGGCTCAGGTCATGATCTCGCGGGTTCGTGAGTTCCATCCCCACGTCGGGCTCGGTGCTGACAGCTCGGAGCCCAGAGCCTGCTTCGGATTCTGTGTCTCCCCCTCTCTCTCTCTGCCCCTCCCTTGCTTGTGCTCTGTCGCTCTCTGTCTCTCAAAAATGAATAAACATGAAAACAATTTTTTTAAATCCCTGAGACCATTTAACCAATCCTGTTTGCTGCTTAGGTGTTTTCCATTTTTTTCAAATGTAAATAATAAGAGATATATCCATCTCTTATTATTGCCTTAGGATATACCCGTAGAATTAGAGACACTGAATCAAATAGAATGTACATTGGTAAGGCCACTGATTCTGAAAGTCTACCAGGAAAGCTCTTTCAAATAGGCAGAAGCAACTTCAGGGTACGCTTACCTGCTGCTGGTGGAGAGAAATGTTCCACCCCAAGCAACATGTTCCTAGTGGGAGAATGCTTCCTCCGTGCCTGCTGTCATAACTGAGCATGATGAAATGGATTTATTTTGTCTTATTTCCAAACTTATATTTTTTTCTGTAGAAAATTTTATGAGGCCAATCAGAAATCATTTCCTCTAACTAGAAGCTTTCAGCCGTAGTGGACAAATACATTACGCTGTATTTGGACAATGGCAATGTACGTTAACGAGGAGAAGCTCCCCAGAAGAGATTCCTACTTAATTGTGCTTCTTGTCTCAGTATTTCCAGACATTTGACCAGGGTGCTGGGGAGCAGGGCACTGATCACCAGTTTGGGGAACACGTTTCAGGAAATACCTACGGGTTGTGCTGATTCTTGTCCTGAGAAGCTTGGAGTCAGTCAGCTGTGTGCTCTTGTCCAGCTCTGATGTGTGGAGTTTTCTACGCTGCCTTGGATTCCAGTCCCAACCCCTGCAAGCAGCAGTCTGTAAGTACTTTTACAGGCTCTGTCTAACTCTGAACCACTGTGAGGAGACTCTCCATTGCCGGATTCCATAATGATTTCTACAGCATTAACCTGATGGCACAATCTTTGCCTCCCCAGGGTGTGCCTGGTTCCCCATCTCCATGTTGGAATCCACAGAAGGCAATGTGTCTCAGGGACTCTCAAATATCAATGGCCTTTTTTGATGAACCAAGCTGTCAGGTGTATTTTAAATGGCTACTCTCCTTAAACCACACTGGCCCAGGGGAGTCTAACCTCTGCCTAGTGTTGATAGGCAAAATATTTAACGTCCAACATGGCCCAGCACTGACAGATCAGAATGGAGGCCAGCCCCAAACAACCGAACAGCCATTCTGGTGTTTCCGATTGGAAGACTTGCGTCCCACCACCTTCTGGCCCTTCCCTCACTCCTCTCTTTTGGGAGTTGAATATGGTTTCTCACTTATGAAACCACTATTTTCAGATTCTTTGCAGTTCATTACAAGAAAAAAGGCATCCTTCTGAAGATAATCCTACCCAGAAACACCCTTTGGAGAAGGCCTCAGAGCAGTGCGTGCTAATCTTCTCTGCCTCAGCTGGAAGGCACAACAGGGAGAAGATGCACAGGGCACAGAGATCACGTGGGGCAGGAGGCAACTGATGCGAATTTTCACAGCAGCTCCAGGCTTGATGGCTGAGTTTTAGGTGTGGGCTTGGCGAGGCTGTAGTCCTCAGTGGTTCAAACACTAATCTGGGTGTCCCTAGGAGATTATTTTGTAGATGTGATTAAAGTCTATAATCAGTGTAAGTAACCAAGATTATCCCAGATCACCTGGGTGGGCCTGATTCAATCAGTTGAAGGTCTTAAGAACTGAGGCTTTCCTGAAGAAGAGATTCTGCCTGTGGGCTGCAGCTTCAAAGCATGCCGGGGGGTTCTCATTGCCCTTCCTGAAAGCTGACCCCATGGACTTCAGACTTGTCTAGACAGCCCATGTACAGTCACAGAGGCCAAGTCCTTGCAATAAATCTATATTTATATCTCTGTCTGTACCTATATATCTCTATTTATTTCTGCAAGTAAAAGGACGGGTAAGACCAGAAGTCTTCCAGGCCAAGATTCACAGGTCTCCCTCATATCTTCTGTGTAACTGCTCTGAGCTCAGCGCTGTGTTATTGCAAGAATACAGTGGTGAATGAAGGGAAGGGCCCTCTCGAAGCTTGTAGTCTAGTAAGGGTTGCAGACATGTAACTGGGTGATTACACTTGAATACACAGGGACTTTGATGGGGTCTGAGCAGGCTGCTAAGGGGGCACCCAGGAGGGGCACCAAAGTCAAGCAAGAAGGATCAGGGAAGGTCTCATGCAGGACGTGATATATAATCCAAGACCAGGAGTCAGTCAAGTGAGGCTTGCAAGGGGGAGTGGGAAGAAAGTTCTAAACACAAGGAAAAATATGTACAAAGCCCATAGGAGCAAAAAGGAGCCAGAGATAGCCTGAGAACTTAACTCAGAGTACAAAGTATACAGATTGAAGAAGATCAATCATCCTCTTTTGCAAAGACTGTTCAGAGGTATACACTTTATCCTAAGTGGGACCCATTGAAACTTCTAAGCAGGACGGTGATGTGGTAGGATCTATACTTTAAAATCTCAGTCTGACAACAGCATGGTCAGAGATGCCAAGACAGGACAGAGAAAGAGGGATTGGAGGCAGCGCACAGCCATTCCTGGTCAAGGGCTCCCTCACCTCTAGGGCAGCCGAGGAAACAGACCTGGAGGCAGCTTATGAGCTGTTGAATGCCATTCCCCAGGGTGGCTCTGCATCTCTCAGCCAGCCCTTCCAGGCCATCCCTCCTCCTTTGGGTAGGCCGATATCCAAGAACCTCTCTGGGTTTTGCTAAGGCAACTAAAAGATACCTGGGAGAGAGACGGGGAGGGAGCCAGCATTTACTGAGTGTAGATGCTGTTTGCCAGGTACTCAGATTACGCCCTTTCTATAGCTTTCTTCCCTTCCATTCTCCCAGGAACCAGTGAATCCCTATCATCCCTCTCTCCGGGGGCAGGCAATCTGTTCAAGGGGACAAGTTAGACAGCTGGTGGTGCATCTGCCCTCAACCACGTTCTTTCCACTTCTGCAAGCATACCAATCACACCAGCGCGCTGTCTCCCAACGTGTCATTAGGGGGACCAGGCATGTGGCATCACAGCTGGAGCACGCGAGTGAGGATGGGCTTTCTTACTCCTCGGTGACGATCATCACAGCAGTGGACATTCCCGGGTGCTTAGTGTGGGCCAGACCCTTGCTGCTAAGAAGTTCTTATCCCCAGTTTGGAGACCTGAACCTGAAACACAGAGACGAGTATGCACTTAGTAAGTGACAGAGCCAACCGTGGGACCCAGGCTGCCCGAATCCAGCACCCACACTCTTAGCCACAGGACTACCTGCTCTGGGGAGCAGTTATGCCTGCAGGCCAGGGTTGGGTCCCAGGGAGAGGTAAGAATTTGCCTCGAATGAGAACTCCAGGCTTCATGCTTTTCTTCTGAAAGATTTCCTAAATTTGGGGATCATTCTTGGTTTGTGGTAGCTAGAACCCTTGTAGCTTTTATTGTCCTTGATGATGTGACCAACCTCCTCAGTCCAATTAATTCAAGTTTGAGGGTTGTTAGAGGAGACTTTAGACATTCCAAAGCATGACATTATTGCTGATGATTTATATTACAGTTTAGGGACTTCAGAGCAACACAGTAGGAGTAAGCAAATAACTGAACTATCCAGATATTTCTTCAACAGTCCCTGTTTGGTATTGGGGCATTTATTCAGTGCACCGGACACCTGTGGGACAAGGCAGGCTGAGGAGCCAGTGCAGGAAACCTAGAATAAGCTTTGTGTCCAACGTCAGGCCCCAAGCAGTAACAGCAGTCTCCAGGTCACATTCTTCCAAACAAAGAGTCGGTGTCTCCAAGAAAGGGTTGGGTGAGCATTTGGGAGCAGGAAGGCTCTTCAGTCCCCTCCTCACCTCCCAAAGGCCCGCGGTTGAACCTCAGGCTGGCCCCTCCTGGGAGGGCCTGGTGTTAATTATGATGCAATCCCCCAGCCATGCAGCCTCAGCAACAATTTCGGGAGTCAGGGTCCATGTGCAAGGCCATTAACACTAAACATGTTTTAATCCATAATTGTGTGAGATTTATTTAATTTAGGGGCTTTATTTATAGTTCGATTGGAATTGTAATGTATTTTCGGCCCTCCGCACCGGGATCTGTCAATTTTTACGGCGTCTTTTAATTGTGTTCTTCCAGGCCAGGTGCAAGCAGTTTTCCAAAGCAGGCTGATCGGAGAAGGCCTCCTGTTATGTGATGGGGGGGAGGGGGAGCGGCCCCACACAGACATGACCCTGTGCCACCATGATGGCAGAGACTCTGGGTCCTCAGTCCTCTGAGAGCCACAGCCCGCCGACTGCAGCTCCGTCACAGCTTGTGGGCTGAGAGGGAGCTTCTAGACATCTTGCCACTCACACCCTTCCACCCCTTTGTTCGTTCTTTTGTTTATTTAACAGGCATTTACTGAACACCTACTGTGTACCAAGCCCTGTGCTTAGTATACGAGTGTACAAATGAGTAAGATGGTGACCCAGCCTATATGGACCCTTTGTGGAGAACTGAGGGCCTCCAGAATTTGCTGAGCAACTACCCAGTGCCAGGCACTAAGCTCCACACTAGAGCGATAAAGAAGGACATGGCCTGGGCTTGCGGATTCAGGAGATTTGGTCAAAACTAATTTATCTGGGAGTAATTGGAATGACTATACGTTGGCTGGGAGCAGTATGGAGGAAAGCAAGTTCGTCAATATGGTGATTTGATCCAAGCACCTCTAGGTCTGTCTTGCTCTCTGAGCTGAATAACTTGTGCTCGGGAGCAGCGCTTTATTTAGTTAAACATGAATATTTCTTAGCCTTGTTTCTGTTCAAGTGTTGGTAATTCTCAAACACCATGGGGGTACTTTCGCAACCCTTTATGCATCTTTAAGCATTTTGTCTGTTTTTCTGAGTTATTTTCTTCCCAATCGTACATTGCCACAAGCTATGAGTATTGGAGGAAAGCACCAGAAATCGAAGTAAAAGAAAGCAGAGAAGCGAAATGAGACTCTGCCAGCTGGGAACACGCAGTGAGAAAAGACTAATTCAAATGAAGCTGGAGGAGAACGTAGCCCTAACCCCGTGGTAAGACCAGGCACTTGACAAAGCTGGGGTCCTTGCTCAGGTAGAACGGTGTCTGGCATGTGCGAGTTATCAATAAATAGTGAGTGAATAGATGATGAATGAATGTGGAAAAGGTAACACCTAGGGACAGTGCTTCACTGGTTAGAAGACAAACATGCTTGGCCAGGAAACAAAGGAAAAAACCTTACATTTTCTGAATACCTACCATGTGCCCGGCATTGTGCTAAGCGGTTTTAGGTATAAGTCAGCAAGTCCTCACAGCAGTGTGAGGTGACGTGTTATTCCCACCTTACAGAGGAGGACACGGAAGCTCAGGGCATTTAAATAATTTGCTCAGGGTCACTGCTGACAAGAGAAAGGCTTGTGGGGAGAAGCAGCAGTGTGAGCAGGAGGCCTCAAGGGAATGAATCAAGTCACTGTGTTCTGGAGGGCCCCACACCCGGAGGTAGGCAAAGCCCAGTCTCCAGAGAGTCTTTGATCCCTCAGATTCTAGAGGTTCTTTTTAGAGCCTAGATTCTTTTGAGAGACTTTTGCTTTCTTAGGTCCATAAAGATGGGTGAGAAGTCACTTACGAGACAAATGGAGAGTTAGTGGCAGTTAAGTCTTGATAGGTGGGTTGGAGCAAGTTCTGAAGGGCCTGAGTGCCATTCTCAGGGGAGTGAACTTTCTTGGTGAGGGGGCTGAGTTCTGAGGACCTGGGTACGTCACTGGCGGGTGGGAGTCTGGGAGAGCAGTGAAGAGCCTGCAGTGACGGTCCAAGCTCAAGTCAAGAGGAGTGCAAGGGAAAGAGAAGGTTATGTCAAGTGAAGGAAGAGAAGCAAGCACTGTCACTGATGTGATTCGGGGGACAAGGAGAAGATGGCATTGTGCTGGGCAGTCAACTGAATTAAGAAGTAGGAGGAAGAGAAGTGGGACCAGCATTCTAGTCCTAAAATGCCAGGAGGACATTCACACGTGGAAGATATCGAGCAGGCATGTGGAGAGGTGCGCCCGCAACACAAAGATGGCCTGTGGGCTAGCAATATACGTGTGAGAGCTGCTTCATAAAAGTAGGAGGTGAAAGTGTGAGGTTGGATAAAAATCTCCAAAGCAGAAAGGACAGGGAAAGCAAAGACAAGGAGATGCCCCTAAAGGCCACTGAGAGATAATGGAGGAAGGAGGCCAGGAAAGAAAACTCTCAAAGGAGTGAAGACAGGAAGTTTTGAGGATGATGCGGTCCGTGCCAGAAACCACAGCTGTCTAGGGGAGGAGAGGAAGAGACCACTCCATTAGGTGGTAGGGAGACACTGGCCATCTGTTAGAGAGACAAGGTGGCAAGTCAAGGGTTGAGGCAGTGAAGGTGGAAAAGTCAATGGATGAAATGTTGAGGAAGAAGAGGGAGGGCTGGACATCCAAGATGGATCCGCAAATTATGTCTGTGCCTTGGGTTAGTGAATACCCAATGCTACCCCCAAATTCTACCTGGTCTCTTCTGCAAAGCCTCAAAGGTAAATTCTCTTTGGAATTTGTTGGTTAACCTTTGTTTGACATAAGGATTCTTTTCAGTCTGTGAACTGAGTCCTAAGGACCGGAAGGTCATGAGTGGATGTGAATGAAATAGTGGAACCTTAAAACTTTGGGGCAAACCAGGATATTGTGTTGAAATTAATTCCCTTAGGAGAGGAAAAATAATTCTATAGCAAACAGGCACAATTATTTTGATTATATAACTAGAAAAATAATAGATTCCTTATTTTCATTAAATTTGTTAAAATAAAACATGTAACTAATTTTTTAGAAATAAACCCACTTAAAAACAAAGTTGATGCAGGGCACCTGGGTGGCTCCATCGGTTGAGCGTCCAACTTCAGCTCAAATTGGGATCTCACGGTTCACAAGTTCAAGCCCTGTGTCGGGTTCTGTGCTGACAGCTCAGATCTTGAAGCCTGCTTTGGATTCTGTGTCTCCCTCTCTCTCTGCTCCTCCACTGCTCATGCTGTGTCTCTCTGTCTCTCTCTCAAAAACAAATAAACCTTAAGATATATATATATATATATATATAATAAAGTTGATGCATATACACACATACACACATATGTACATATACACACATACATATACACGCTTTACAACTTCTTATTGTCTAAATCCGCCTGAGTGTTTTTCAAAAACCATTCTCTCCCAGTGGAAGTCTCCCCTGATCAATTTTAACATTCAGAGATTTTTTTTTAAAGGTACGATCAATATAAATAATCTCTCTAACATACACACAACAGAGATTGTGAAGAATTTGCTGATTTGGCCCCAAGGGTTCTACCCAAGCAAACTTTGTACTCTGATGGTGTTGTGGGGACCTTAGGGCAGTGCTTGGAAGAGCTGCAAGGTAAGTAAAACCTTGGAGAAGGGAGATGATTCTTTAAAAATTATATTTTTGGATGAATTGTATATATGAAGATGGACTTTTTAAAGGTGGTATCTTTTTAATTTAATTTAAATGTTTATTTATTTATTTTGAGAGAGAGAGTGAGCACAAGTGAGGGAGCAGCAGAGAGAAAGAGAAAGAGAGAGAGAGAGAGAGAGAGAGAGAGAATCCCAAACAGGCTCTGTGCTGTCAGTACAGAGCCCTGTCTGGGGCTCAGTCCTACAAACCGTGAGATCGTGACCTGAGCTGAAATCAAGAATTGGACACTTAACCGACTGAGCCACCCAGGTGCCCCTAATTTTTTATTTCTTCTTCTTCTTCTTCTTCTTCTTCTTCTTCTTCTAGTCCCTTTCTATGTTTGGGAAGTCTCCATCATAGGAAACTTGCATCTTGGTTACAACATTGTATCAGTCAGATTAAGCTAAGTAATGCCCTGGTAACAAATGACACCTTCCCCAATCTTAGTAACTACAAGGCCTTAATTCATGCTAATGCTGCATGTTAACCATGGCTCTGGCTCTGCTCCACATCATCTTCACTTCTTGTACCTAGACTGACACAGCAGCCCCAATCTAGAGCAGTGCTGTCCTTGAGGCAGAGGGAAAAGATAGGGCAGAGCTCACGCCGGCTCTTAATGCCTACACTTGGAAGTGATGCACATCATTTCTGCTCCTATTTCATTGGCTAAAATAAGTGACTTGGTCAGAGAGGCAGAGAAGTGTCATCCTTTCCCCAGGGTGGGGCAGCAAGTATTTGGAAACACAGATATAGTTATCTTAGGGAGAACCTTCTTTCCCACTATAAGACAAGAGTAGACTCACAGGAATGACCTAGGACTGGCTAATCAGATTCTCTCACTACACTCACTGAATGCAGAGCTGACCATGCAAAGGAGCAGGGTCAATGCAGAGGTCATTCTAGGTCAACAGGGCAGCAGCACTAGCTGTAGCAACCAAAGCCCAGTTCTGGCAACATCACCAGGTCCTCACAGGATTAATTCTGTGATAGGATTTTAGTTTAGTTGTTTGCCTATTATTATTATTATTATTTACCATCTTGCATTCCTGTCTGCTTCCTAGACTTAGTGATCCAGTCTTCTTTTTTTTTTTTTTTAATTTTCCTTTAATGTTTATTCATTTTTGAGAGAGACAGAGACAGAGAGACAGAGCGACAGAGTGTGAGTGGGTGAGGGCCAGAGAGAGCAGGAGGGACAGAATCTGAAACAGGCTCCAGGCTCCGAGCTATCAGCACAGAGCCTGATGCGGGGCTCAAAGCCACGAACCGTGAGATCATGACCTGAGGTGAAGTCCGACGCTTATCTGACTGAGCCACCCAGGTGCCCGAATGATCCAGTCTTCTTAGCAATTCTATGAGGCACCTGGCAGTATCTGATAGATATTTCTACATAAACAAGTCAGACTCTTTCTCTGTTGCCTCCAGTTAAGAACCTGACTGATACAGTAAGGTTTTTAGCCACCCCACCCCAAACATTTCTTCAATTCAGTTTCTACACCAGGGGTGACTGTTGCCCAAAGCCCTGTTCCCCCCACAACAAATGAAAGTCTGGCAAAGTATGAGGGCAACTTACACTAAAAGACTTTAGATAGGAAAGCCTGAGAGGGGCCCAGTTCAGTCATGGGTTCTGCGCACTCAGTAGATGGAGAGGTGCTGGATATCAAAAATTCCACGTGGGAAGGGCTTTGCTAGCAGGTGGGGAGCTGGGTAATCTTGAGATGGGAAGTGGATGGAAATGCAGTGAGGTTTCACTGGAGTGACCTCACGTTCTGGTTTGCTCAGGACAGTCCCAGGTTACTACTCTTGTGGATCTATTAATGCCTATCGACTACTTTTAGTGCCCTCTTCTTCCCTTCCCTTCCCTTCCCTTCCCTTCCCTTCCCTTCCCTTCTCCTCTCCTTCCCCCCTCCTGTGTTATTCTAAAATGTGTCCTAGCTTAGACAATAAATTACATGGACACTCCAGCCAGAATGGAAATGGTCCTGGACCAGAAGTCAGAAGATCTTTATTTTAATCACAATCTAGCACGAATGTGTGGAGCAACCAATAAACCTTCTGTAACTTAGCTTCCTCATCTATAAAGTGAGGGAGTTTTTATTTATTTAGTTTATTTTTTGAGAGAGAAAGAGAGAGGGAGAGAGAGAGAGAGAGCATATGAGCAAGTGGGGAGAGGGGCAGAGGGAGAGAGAGAGAGAAAGAGAGAGAGAGAGAGAGAGAGAGAGAGAGAGAATCCCAAGCAGGTTTCACGCTCAGCATGGACCCCAACATGGGGCTTGATCCTACGACCCTGGGATTGTGGCCTGAGCTGAAATCAAGAGTTGGACACTCAACTGACTGAGGCACCCAGGTGCCCCTAAAGTGGGGGACTTTTAAATCAGGGTTTTGCAGATCAGGTTCTGGTTTTTAAGAACTGCAAGGGCAGATGGAGGCGGCCAAAGGCGGAGAAGCTCTGACACTCCCAGAGAACCTCTGCTTCTATTTGTATCATGACTTGAAGTTGTACCTGACATTGTGATTATGGTAAGAAGTGTTCTGTGGTAAGATATAAACGTGTGTGTTTGCATACACGTGCGCGCGTGCACACACACACACACACACACACACATACTTCAACCTCGACCCTTCCCACTGTAGCACAAGTTTTCTTTCCTTTGCCACAAAACTTCCTAATACAGTCCACACTCATCCTCATCCCTGCACTTCTGTGGTCCAGAAAAGCTGTAGGGAGCAGTGTCTTTACCCATCTCTCTCTCTTGGCACTCATAGCCTCTGTCTGTCTGTCTTGGTCTTGCTCTCACTAGCTCTCTTTTTCTCTTCATCTTGGTTCTATTTTCCTCTCACATCCAGCTGCTCAATCTACTTTATGGTTTAAATAATTATTATCTTTGCTTTGTGCTAGACCTCCTCATACGTCACACCTGCTGGCCTATGAATGGGCTGCCTTTGCCTGGTCGAGTCTCTGGTCACTGTTTGGCAAAAGTCAACCTAACATGGCTTCCTTGTGTAGGGGCCGAGGGTGAAGCAGTTTTAACTAGCAAGGAAACACTGTGATATATATGTCGAAAACATGCCCTGTTTGCACCAAAGGATTAACAACTTCCCCGGTCACCAAATCCAATGAATGCTTTCCAATTTTCACCTTACTTGACTTCTCCAGAGTATTTCATATGGCCAAACACTCATGCTTCGGCACTTCTAACTTGCCTCCCTTCCTTACCACGAGTCTGGGTCTGTCCTTACCTGTCTTGCCCATCTCCCTGGCTGGACTCTCTTCTCCACTCACTGCCTACTTTGAAGAAGCAGTTCGTCCATGGACTTGCCAGTGTAGACATAACATCTGAGATGCTCTCCATACCTAAACTCTTGTTCCCCAGTGGTACTGTGGCCTGTGTGTGCACAAAGAACCAGCTGGAGGAAGTAGATAGGGATTTAAAAGTCTCAGTCAGCAACTGCATGGTGCTGAAGAACTCCAATGCCACGGGCAGGAATCGGGAGCTACTTGCTATGCTAGAGAGAAAGACCGGACCATTAAGATGACAAAAACTGCGTCGTCACGCCCACCCCCCACCCCCGGCCTGCCCTTCTCCATCACACGTTTTTGAAGTGTTCTCTAAGACGTGTCTATCAACGTGAAGGCTCTTAGTTAATTCCAGACCAATCCTTTCGATATTCACCTGGGGTACCTCCTGTCAAAATGTCCTGTGCTTCCCTTTCTGGGCCCTCTTCTATCAAAACACATTGCTATAAATAAGCCTGAGAGTATTTAAACCTTAAGGTGAATTTAAGTGCATGCATTTCCTCTGTAGGGTTTTCTTTTAAACCTCATCATTTGGATGTGAAGGATGCTGCCATGTTTTAAGGCCATAGCTGTAAAAACAGAGGGTGAATCCTGTAGAACCCAGGGGTGAGAGGGTGGGAGAGGCAGATTTCACTCCCTCTGAAATCAGATGACCAGGGGACCCACCTCTACTTCCTATTCTTTAAAACAAATGAATATAAAGAAAAATGGACCTTTCCTCTGTGGACAGTTCTATAAAATTCAGTACATACATGGATCTGTGTCCCCACATAGCAAACAAGACACAGGACAGTTTCTTCTCTCCCAAATGCCTTCCCACTACTCTCTGGAGCCATGACCTCCCCCAGCTAGGCCCTAGCAACCACTTGTCTATTCTCCGCTGCTGCAATTTTATTTTCCAGACCATATCCTATAAATAGAATCATACACAGGGCAGCCTTATGTCATAAGTGCCCTATGTATCACATCCACATACATTGAAAACAGCATCAGACAATGCTGTGGTTTTTCTTTCAATTATAAAACAATTAACAGGAGAAAAATAACATTATATTTGCCCATATTTTTATCATTTCTCCTGCCCATCTTCCTCCCTCCCTCCCTCCCTCCCTTCTTTCCTTCCTTCCTTCCTTCCTTCCTTCCTCCTTTCCATTCTCTCTTTCCTTTTTTGCTGAGATTCCAGTTTTCTTTTTGCGATCATTTCCCATCTTTCTAAGGAATTTCCTTTCATGGTTCTCTTGGAATGTGGACGCTGGAGAAAAAAATTGCGAATTCCTCCATCAGAGAATGTTTTTAATTCACCTTTATTGCTGAAGAGTATTTTTTCCTGGATTTAGAATTTTGAGTTGATATTTCTTTTCTTTCAGCACGTGCAAAATGTTATTCTACTTTCTTCGGGTTTTCTTGGTTTTTGATGAAAAAAGTCATTCCAATGGTTCCCCTATGTGTAACATACTGTTTTCCTCAGGGTTTTGGTTTTTTGTTTTTTGTTTTTTTTGAGATTTTCTTTTCTTTTTTTCTTAACCTGTAGAATCCAGTAATTTGACTTTGCTGCATCTGGGTGTTCATTTCTAATTTTTTAAAAAGCATTTATTTATTGTTGACAGAGACAGACTGAGCCTGAACGGGGGAGGGGTCAGAGAGAGAGGGAGACACAGAATCTGAAACAGGCTCCGGGCTCTGAGCTGTCAGCACAGAGTCCGACATGGGGCTCAGACACACGACCACCACATCATGACCTGAGCCAAAGTCAGAGGCTCAACGGACTGAGCCGCCCAGGCGCACCACTAAGTGTTCATTTCTTTGGCTTTATCACGTTTGGGTTTATTTTATTTATTTTATTTTTATTTTTTAATTTTTTTTTTCAACGTTTTATTTACTTTTGGGACAGAGAGAGACAGAGCATGAACGGGGGAGGGGCAGAGAGAGAGAGAGACACAGAATCAGAAACAGGCTCCAGGCTCTGAGCCATCAGCCCAGAGCCTGAGGCGGGGCTCGAACTCACAGACCGCGAGATCGTGACCTGGCTGAAGTCGGACGCTTACCGACTGCGCCACCCAGGCGCCCCTATCACGTTTGGGTTTAATAAGCCTCTTGAATCTGTAGGTTTATGTCTTTTTGCCAAATTGAGGAAGTTTTCAACCATTAGATTTTCAAATACGTTTTCCTCTCCATGATCTTTCTCGAACCTTCCAACCTGGCCTTTTCAGTCCTTTGTCCAGAGAGCCGAGGCTCTGGAGGGACTCTGCTCACCGGCAGGACCAAACCGTGGGAGGATAGATGGAGATAAAAGGGGTTTCCCCACCCTGGAGACAGCGGCTTCTATCAGGGGGCAGAGCTTCGGCTCCTGCAGGATCCGGTTGCTGCGGTTACTGCTCTTGACAAGCATTGCTTTGATTTGAGGCAGACACTTGGAAATGGAGGGAAAAAAGTCGGCAACTTCTCCCACTCTTTTTGAGCACTCACTGTTTCCTGCCCAACTTTTTGACCACAGGGCTTCTGGAGATCCATTTGTCCAGGTCTGATGCCCACTCACGGGGTTCAGATTTCCATGAGTGCAGGCCAACCAGGGCATACAGGAGGGGAACAAATGGCAAAATAAGGCCATTTTGGTGGCACTTTGAATCCCGGTCTTCCTTCTCAAAGCTTCTGTTACTATTTGCTTCTCAGAGCCCACAAATAGCTGATCCATGCATTCTCTCCAGGTGTGAGAGCAGCCTCCTTCACCTAATCATAAGGCTGGCTTTGACTTTGGTATTTAGCAAAGGGCTCCATCCACCAACCCTTATCCCCCATTTATTCTGCCATTGTGTATGGATCACCTACTAAGTACCACAAACTACAGGCTAGAGGAACAGCTCATCTTTAAGGTGTTTAGAATACAGTGCCCCCGTGTTCTACACAACCTCCTGGATTTCACCCATATACTGGCTCCCCACACACACACACACACCTGTGCGCACAGATCTATGAAAAGTGAGTGGGCTTTGCTGCTTCCTTGAAAAAGCAAGTCTGCATGTGAGCCCGAAACCATCCTCACATGTGAGCTCTGTGGGTGAGGCTCAGGGCTTCGGAGAGAGTCATATTTTTCAAACACACAGGTTTGTGGTTTCTGAAAGAACAGAAAGCAGAAAGCATAACATCTTGCAGGATTACTTTCTGCTGAAGACCAATTGATGGGACATCTGAAAATAATCAAATAAGTGTCTTGTTTTCAGCCTGCAAATGACTTTGTGAAACTTTGGAAGGAAATTCTCCACTTAAGGAAAAAAAAAACCCAAGAAAAATGGAAATTGAGATCATGAGGAAGAACAAAGATGGGGAATTATGAGAGTGCTTTGAATTGTTAATAGCATTTATATTTGTAAAAATGAATCTCTCTAAAAACCTGGAAGTGGACTAATAATTTTAAATCACCTCACATAGCACATACCTAAAACCCTGATAACCTCCAACTTCAATTGCTAATGACCATTTTCTGGAGCATTCCAAGGACCTGAAGTTGCTACACAATGTACAGAACTCTGGATTCAAAATTATTGAAGCCTTTGATATATATTTTTTTCCCTCATAAGCTTTTATATTTGGAAAGAAGTCAAGGTACAGTCCAACCCCAGAGGATCAAAATATATTGAACTGATTAAAAAAAAAAGGTATCAGCCAAGAAAACAGAAACTGAACCGAACATCATAATAAGGAAAATAAAGGAGGGCAAAGAAAAGGCTGAAGGTGGCGTGTATAAAAGACGAAGTCGAAGGAGAGGTTGCACCTCAGGAGGAAAAGGTCTGCTGGCCAAGGTAAGTCAAATTAAGGCAGGTTGATGAGGATAATTGGAGGCAAATGAAATTCAACGTCATCAAAAACCCGGGCTCAGACAAGGAGGGACTGGAGCAAAGAGAAACTTCCCTGAGGTTGCGCTGGTTAAGGGTGACTTAGAGTTCCTATAGCATTTCATTAATATACAAGTCAAGTGTTGCTAATATCCAGTGTGGATGACAGACAGTTGTTGTACTCTGCGAATTTCTGGTTTCTAATGATGCATTTGAGCTTTATTTTTTACAGCTGTCCTTGTCTTAATCCTTTACTTTTTTCTCCCCCGGGGTTTAATGGTTTCTAGTTATGTATCAGCATTTTAAGCAGCATGCCGCCCATCAGGCAGCACATGGTTTGCGAAGGTTATGGCATTTGGGTCGCCACTAGTTCTCTGGAAGGCCAAGTGCTCCTGTGAACAGCACAGCAAACTCTCTCGTAGGATTGGAACGCGGCAGCGCAGGACCAGGGCACACGCTAGGAATCTAACCAAATGCCTTTTGCAAACAGCAGCTCAATGAGGATTCCTGCCATGAGGCAAAATGCTTGGAAAGTTACTATGTGCTGGCATCACTGGGTTTGGGGTCAGCATGCTGAAACCGGGACTCATTATGTTCCTACCATGCCAACTCGGTGCAATTAGCCGAACACGATAATTTCCCGAAGCCATATGTTGATCTTTAGGGGAGGACAGGCTTTGTATGCCTGATGGCTCTGAGCTCTGACTGGCATGTCCCAGCTTCAAGCACATTTCTGTAAATCAGGGTAACACACACAGCAATCGAAGATGAGGTAGGAGAGCCAGCCTGGATAGAAACAGAAAACAGAGCAGGGCCGTGTACTTGTTGACTGTTGCAGTGAGTTGGTTTTCTTCTTCTTCTTTTTTTTTTTTTCAAGGAAGGTTTCAGAGAAAGGTCAAGGGAGCACCACTGTGTGCAAGGCTGTCCCTCCCTCCCTCGACAAAATAAAATCAATGGAAGGACCTAGAACACAATAAGTTATGTTCCAGGGCTGCGTGGACTGTATTCCCATTGGAGACCTATCAATGTGAACTAGCACTGTTGGGAAATCTCTTCAGCTAGCCCTGTTAATCAATACCTCTGTTCATTATACGTCTCTGATGAATATGGGTAATGATTGGGTGCCCGAGAGTCAGGTGACTAAAAATAACTGTGCCTTACTGAGGATCGATAGATTTTCCCCCCAGTATTACTTGAGGCAATTCAATATTCTCAGCCGCCCCTCCTGAGCCCCCACCAATGCGATCCTCCCTGGTCTTCATTGATAGATCAGCCCTGTCCGCAGAGCAGCTTTATTAAATTAGTAGCACTTAATCTACTGTCATATTGTCAACTGACACAGGGCAAACTAGCAGACAGCAAGCCTTCCAGTGGCTCAGGAGAGCAACTGGCCACAACCCAGGCAGTTTGATTAGCTTTGCGCCAAGAACTGTCTTCATGGGTGCCTCTTTGCTAAATGGGAGGATTTCTACCATTTAGTAACATTTAAAACAACTTTTTTTTTTTTAAAGAAGAAGTTGCTGTTTGAAGGAGAATTCTTGCCAATTACAGACATGTTGTGACAGATGAAAAGATCATAATTATGCTTGGATTCCCTGCAGGAGTGCATTAATACATCCGTGACATTTAATAACCACCTGCACCAATGGAGGTTGACTTCTCCAAAGTTGTTTAACCTTTCGTTTCTTCGCCCTTTCCCCCAAACCCACCTATGGGTGCTCAAAAGCAATCAAGAAGGGAGACCCCATCAAGGCTTGGTGGCTGGCACCCCTGCTGCTTTGCATGGGCCCCTCAGTCTGTGGTGTCCAAGGCTGGCTGGACAGTTCCTCACCATGGGCCTGATGACAGCCAGCAACCAGACGGGTATGAAGAGCCCATCCAGCCCCTTGCAAACCAGAGGCCTTGGGCAGGGGCCGGGGGGTGGGGGGGTGTGGTGGGCAGTGCGCTATAAAGTCTGGGTAGCTCACTTACTTGCTGATGGACCAGAGGAAATTGGTGAAGTGGGTGGAACTTACTGGGGAGATGGGCAAATCCAGCTCTAGGGATGGAGAACAGAAAATGCCAACTGGGAAAGGAGACTCCAGGAAAAATTAGTCTGGATTAGCCACATTTTTAGCTTGTAAAAGGTAGGGGTGATAGTAAATAATGCTGAGTCAAAAGCATCTTCTCTATGCTTCTTTCCATTGTCCCTCAAGCAGTATGACAGGGGGAGGAAATGTCACCGATTATGACATCTTTCCATCTGCTAGTTTTATTTCTAGATTATAACAAGCACAATCTGCAGAAAACCACTGCCCAGGGAATGTAAACTGAAACACAAGCATTTAGTCTGAAAAATATATATAGTCATCATCCTGTTGGCTGCTGTCCACAAATTTCAAAGGGCGGGGGAGGGAAGAAAATGTATCTGTAGAAAGCTAGGTTGCAAAGATATCTAAGTTCTTCCTTTGGTCTTTCTTTCCCTAAAAGAGCTTGGACAAAGGGCTTCGGGGAAAAGGAATTCTGGAGAGACAGAAAAGTCATCCCCCGAAGGATAGCTTTGGTGTGGAAGACTCCGGGCAGTGTTTGCTGGGCTCTGTCGGGACTGGCTAGAATCTTCGTAGCTCTGACTCAGCTTTGCCATCTGAGCAAGAGATGAGCTTGATCTGCCTAAGAAGTGTGTTCAATAATACCAGGATTCGGTCCAAATAGGACACTGACTCTGAGTTATACAACAAGTGTGCTTCAGTAGGGTGAATTACCGTGTGAGCTGAAGTGTTACTAAGTGTATTTTGTAAAGGTCTGTTGGCGTTTGCTGAGGTTTCTCCAAATCAAGAAGGTAAGAAGAGGTCAGTGACTGATAAATCTTTAATATAAAAATTGTACAAGAATTCTGATACAAATTACAAGAGGTATTTGGACAAAATATGAATAAAATTCCATTTACATCCCCAAACCCTTATGCATTTTATGCAAAAGACATACTGTAGACAGTTATAGTACAGAAAATACAACAAAGGAAGTAGTAAATAAAAAATTTTTAATTCCCTTAGACTACTAATCAAAACAAACCGAAAAGCAAAACAAAACAAAACAAAACAAAAACCTTGTTCAAGGTACATACAGTATTTATGAAGCTACCGACATCACGAGTATTATTACATCAGGGTGATGCAAGCTGTCCCCGTCCCTTGGTGCAGCTACCATTTGTGGTACAGACTTTGGTTCTGCGACAGGCTTTACTTAGCAGAAGAGACTGGTTTGATGCAGATGAGAACAACAGAAAAAAAACCCGCATAGACCCCCCCCCAAATTTGGGAGGGTGGGGGAGGGAAAGGACATACCTTGGTGAAAATTCCTTTTCCTCAAGATATTTCAATTCCCTTTGGCCACTCTTGCTGTCAAATATGCAGGTTGAGTCAAATGTTTTTGTTACTGAGACACAGCGGTGGGTTTGGGGTGAATTAGAAAGTTACGTGTTCTCCCAACTGTGTGAGGGATCTTGCTACTTCTAGAAAGACTGCTGCATGATCCACAAAGGAGAACAGAGAGCTTTCTTTCCCAGAGCCCCAACTTGCCTCCATCATTAAGGAAAGGCCCAGGTGGCCTCAGACCAAAGTCTTCTCTTGGTTCCTCGAATTTCCTCGACCCTCTGACTTCTACCTACCCACATTTAGCTCTCCTGCACTGTTTTTTTTTGTCTGTTTGTTTGTTTTTGTTTTTTTACTGGTACCGGTAGGAAAATGGTAAGATTTCTCTGCAGGGCAGCTGAACCAAAGTTTGCACAAGAAAGCGAGTGCACCATATATTATAAATCTTAGATAGTCATATCAGGTTAATACATAATACTAGAACATCTCATTCACTTAATTCATGTTATGTAAACCCTGGACAGGGTAGAACACACAAATGTTTCCAAAGCGATCAAAATCAGAATGAAGTGGGGAGTGTTCTACCTTCTTGTTTAAGAAAAGACTTTTTTTAAGGGGAGGGGGTGAGATCAGAAGAAGAGCAAAGGGCGGGAGTGGAAAGATAATGGAAAAGTCAGGGGAGATTAAGATAGGCAATGAGACGAACGGATTACTCTGTACAGAGACATGCAAAAACGCTCCAAATTGAGTACTAGATGAAAAAAAATAAACAATCAACCTTGGTTTATACATCTCAAGTGAACCTATTAACTCAGCACATTGTCTGGGAGTGCAGGAGCATCATACCTCATGAATCAGTGCTTCTCAGCGTTACTGCACTGATTCACAGGGGGGCGGGGGATGGTTTGTCTCCTAGCGTGGAAGGCAGCGAGGCTTCCACTGACACTGCACCAGGTCAGCTCACCTTGCAGGTGGCACTACCAACAGGGTGGGGTTTTCTCCCCCTTTTGGAAAACACTTGCAGGGCCAGGTGAGAGGGCCTCTCTCACTTATCCAGGGGTTCCCCAGAGTCACCTTTCTATCCTTGCGTTCCGCAACTGAAGTGGGCAGGGCCGGTTAATAATGGATCAATTCGCCATCTTTGTTGTGCATTATTTCAACATCACATTTGGCAACAGGAAGCCTTATAAAGTCTTGGTATAGCACTTAGATATTCTCTTTTCAACAAATATATTTTTATACTATCTACTCTCCATTTTTGTTAAAATACCTTTTTTTTCCTGCTCTTCCTTCCCTTCAAAGATTCTTTTTTAAAAATGAAACTTAAAAAAAGCATTAAGAAAATTAGAAATGTCCTCAAACATCCCTGTTATTTCAAGGGGAAAAGCTAATATTAGTTAAGCAGATTCTGTGCAATTTTGGCAATGGAGTTTTTAATTAATTTAAGATTCTATGATGATGTTTGATAAATGATTGTACTATATACATTTGGGGGAACTTAAAAAACATCAAGTCAACTGCTTTTTCTCTGACCCCAAGAATCCTTATTCAAAGTGCTTTTCTTCCCAGCCCTCAGACCAGTTAATGAAATTATTTCACACGAGTTTGTCAACAAGGACCTGTTAAGCTTTCTATCTTTGAGTCTGCGGCTTTTCTCTTTCCAAATGTTCACATCAAAATCACACCTGCATGAGTCTCGTTCAGTTGACAAATATATTTGCAATGTGACTGCAGCACCAACACCTTCTGTCAGACCTGCCGCCAGACGGCTGGAAGGAAGCGTGGGGTCCCCGGGTTCCGCAAGGAGGACGCGCGGATCGCATCGATCTTGCGCTTCACGTGGTCACTCACTAGCCACTTCTCAACCATCATTTTAGTAGATCAAAGGAGTTCACTATACCAAAATAGCAGCTAATACTTACACACAATTTGGGCTCAAGGTATTTTGGAATGCAGCATTTTCATGTGTTCCTATTTTGTACCTTTTGTCCCCACTTTATTTTGTAAAGCTCACTGTACTCGTAGTTACCAACATTCTCCTAACGTGGAGAATTTTACCTTTTACACATAGGGTAGTCCCTGTTTTCGTGATTAAAATAACAAGCCCCATGCTCCCCCCTCCCCGCCACTTTTTTTTTTAGATTGTCAGTCCAGTGTAACAAAACGAAGGTTAATCTGTCGTGTTACACTATGCATTCGGAGATTGTTGTCATTTCAAGATATGCGTGTACATTTAGACCAATGGTTGGCTGCCAAAGCTAAAACAACAACTTTTACCATCAGGCACAACCAGTCTGTTTCCAACATGTGCACTTTGTGAAGGGAAAGAAAAACATTTTAATGCTTTCCTTCTAGAATATGGAGTGATCTAATCTTCCCATGCCACTGCCTTGCGGGAAATGTTGCTCGAGTTATAGGGCGACACCCTATACCCTCCAATGAGTGGGCATGGAATTGCAATACTTAAGATTCTAAAGACACAAAGAATTCTGTCACAGGGTCTCTCTACTGACCCTTTATTTAAGAAGTCATCTTGTTACTGTCCACTTAACAGCTGGAGAGGGCATGGAGAGGCAGCCTTGGGCTCACCAAAGGTGCAGTTCAGTAGGCGTTTGCTTGTGTGTTGGGAGGGCAGAGAGGGAGGGAGAGAAGCAAGAAGTAAGAAGAGGAGAGGGAAAGAAGGAGGAAGGGAGGGGTGGAGAAAGAGTGAGGAAGAGAGACAGAAAGGGAGAGAGAGGGAGAACTGTGAACGTGTGTGTACATCAGGGAACTCAGTGGGAAAGCGGAGTCCTTGTACTCAATTTCCCCTTCACAAGGGATAAACAGGCAATTACGCATCCTTTTATATTTGATGGCCAAGTGCTGAACTGGAAAGCACACTATTAGTTTGTGTCCCTTCAGGGCCAGGGCAATAAGTAGCCAGGAGAGCTGGGGCTGAAGCAGAGAGGGTGTTGTCTGCTGTTAGTGTGACAGTCTTGTCAGCAGCATTCACATTACTGGAAGGTAATAAAGTGACAAGTAAGTTATTAGAAAGATATGAGGTGAAATTGAACTGAAGCTTCTCACTGCTCAGTCCCAGCTTTTTCCTTTCCTCTTCTGTAATGGTCCACTATTTGTTACAGACTGAGCCTTGTCTTGATACTCTATATAAAAAAGGTTTTTTTTTTTTTTTTTGCAGTAAAGGTCAAATGAATTTACGGTAACACTTTAGAGAATCTAGTTTTATAACAACTATAGTATGTTGCTTCAAAAATATATATAGCATTATAATGAACAGTAATGCTGATCCAATTTGGTGTACTTGTAAAAATGCTCATTAAAAAAAACATTATTAGGCATTTGGAGTTTTCAACAAATGCCAAAAGATGGTATTTCATGTCCAGTTATTGCCGCATGGGCACAAGCATCATCTTGTGCAAGATGTGGACAGAATGGGGATGATGAAAGGACACAAGGAAGGATGGATGTTCGGGCAGAGTGACGACAGACTAATTCACTGTCAGTTTTACAGCTGGATTTACGTAATACTAATCCAAAGTTACCATTTCTGGGGAGCAACTCTCCAACAGTAGGGAATAGGGAAATGAGTCTGAGACCCATCAGGTATGGTCTTAATATTAATATGAGCTAGACTAGTACACGGTTTAGCTTTGAGGAAAAACATGCGAACAGGAAAGCCACTTTTATGCTTCATAGGAAGATAAATGAGCTCACATTTTGATCAAGAAGTCTTTAGCTAAGTGGCAGTACAGTCATGGCTACAGGGGCAGGCAAAGTAATGATGGAGAAATGACATTTAAGAGCTCAGTTTGACCACTGGCTTTTTCTATACCCTGGGTGACCCATCACATCTTTTTGCTCTCCTAAGGGACGCCAGCATCACTTCCCACCCAAAAACAAAACCACAAACAAACAAAAAAAACCCCACAGCTGCCCTTGGCTCTTCTGACCCATAAGGATCCTCAGTTATTCCACAAGTTTTCTTCGCTTTCCCCTCTTCCTCAGACTGGGGTGCAGTGATGCACCTGTCACAGGGGGTTCTGCGGGGCAGTGCATCGAGATGCTCTCACCCACTGCTGGGAAAAATTGTACCAGACTTTTCTTTTGAACAAACACTTCCAGTTCATTATTTTCTTTCCCAGCTACGCTCAACCGGGGAAGGTTCCTATCCCCTACTCAGTATCCCTTGCTCTGCTTTTGGAAAAACTCATTCCCACCAGTCTTTTTTGGTACCTGCCTTTTATTGCCTTACACACTTAGACCCTTTCCATTAAAAATCAAAGAATGGGAAGAAATAGCAACATCCTCTAACTCGAAGTTTTTTTTTAAAATGGCATTTGTTCTAATTGCTTAAAAGTTAAGAAAAAGGGTGTGTCCATAGGATAAAAGAAAGGTTCTTCTGGATGACTGGTTTATGATAGATTAGTGTGTCTTATTACAGTTGAATTTTATTTACTCTGTTAACAGCCAATCTAATCCAACACAAACACACCAGGTACAAGTTGGGACTGCTCAGGTCAACACTTAGCAGTAAGTAGTGTGTCCACCTCAATCTGATTACTGGCTTCTTTATGTTTTAATGGCCCCTGTTCTCATTTTCCCGTTTGCTTGGTACACATCTGGGGTGTGTACATGGGAAGGGGAACAAAAGGTCACTTTTTATTTGGTGGCACTCTAGGGCATGGGTTCTCCTGAGTAAAATGGGGAGAATGCCTCCAGAACAGCCTATTCTTAGAACTGCTCTTTTTTAAGAGCAATGCATACACTAACAGGGCTATTAACCAGTTAAGTGTCTTTCTCCTCTTATTGGCAGGGCCTGGAAATTCATGACCAAAGAAATCACACTACAAGGACAGTGGCACCATTGTGCTAAATATGTTTTCAAAAAAGATGTTTGTCACGTTGAGAAGGAAAACATTAATACCTTCAAACCTTCAAAAGCCATCAGGCTGAATTGGACAGCTAGACTAAGATCTGAGATGCGTTACACTGGGTTCACTTATCTCAATACACTTCATAGCAGAACAAAGAATGTCAAGCTTTTTAATCACATTTTAAAAACCAAATTACTTATTATCTATCCTTTCTCTTGCTCTTTGTCATCCCCCTCCATAAGCATGCAGATATTCCCTAAAGCAGACTAAGCCTTTCTGATATGTACAAAAACATAGTTTAGAATGATCAAAACAGTAAGTTTCAACATCAGCTAGTGAACATGCACATTAATAATACTGCCTCATTTTCTACCTGTGACAAAACTGTGGTTAAAATTAATCAAATGGGAAAAAGCTGCTTCGATGAAAATCTGCATCGCTGTTAATTTTCAGCCAGCACAGGATGGATGCAGCTCGAAAGAAACAGTTTCACAAAAGAAAACTCCTATGAAGAAACAAACAAGTAGGAGCAGACAAAGATGATGGGCCCAGTGATTAAAATGCTTTCTCCTTCCTGTTTGCAAGTAAGCCTTGGGGTCACCATCTTAACTAGGTTTACAGTTAAGCCAAACATTGCACTCGGGCGCACACCCAAGAACAGGCAACACTTTGGGACGGGAACCTCTGTGCAGTTCATAATTTTACATTTCATGTACCGCTTCCGTCCACTCCCCCATCCCTTTTAAGCAATAATAGGCTTTATATTGGAAAGTGTTATTCACCCATTTAGAAGGCCACCATAACATCTGGGCACTTGAGGCACAAAAGTAGTAGCAAATAGGGGAGATACTTAAAAAGAGCCAGTTGCCCAGGACTCACTGCCATTACTCTGACAAAATGCAGGTGAACACATTCAAATTTCCAAGCGAGGGAAATTCTAGTTTGAGAATCTCATTACTTCTGGACTGTTCCAACTGGCTTTCCGCATTAGCCCAGTTTGTGGCAAGTAACAAACATTTGTTCTAAGCCTGGTTCATCTACTGATGTGACCTGCTGACAGCTATGGAATTCACTCACTAGGACTATTTGACCTTTTAGTTGACATTAAACAGACTAAACACTGATTCTGTACAAGATGAGTTCTAATATCTCAACCAACAGTGTAATTTTTAAAAATCACTGAAATAAAAATGTGTTATTTTCATAAAGCTAAGTGTAATTCAGCCTACCACAGTCCAACAGCTAGTGTTTCCATGATCTTTTGTTGGGATACTAAAAACATTTTTTTTCCACCCTTTTTGAATTGAATCATTTCGTAATGGGGCAACAGCACAACACAGAGAACGCTAAGAGGACCAAAATGTTTGCAAACAAACTTTCATTATTCTAGTTCAGTTTTTCACAAACATACTGTACATAGTCTTATATGGTATAAAACAAAGGAAAACATCTCTGTCTATTCAATTTAACACAACACCAAAATAAAGCAATTAAGACTTTGGGGAATTCAAAGGTACAAGAAAACAAAAATGGTTATTACTAATTCCTCAGCTTTTTACCGTAAACATTTGTCATTTAACAGACATAGTGTTTGATATGGTTTCTTTTGTACTGCAAATACTTTTGGTCTTTCCTCACTGGAGAACAAAGTGAATTAAATGAACCCCATAGTATCCTCTGAAGGAGATGAGAAGATGAAGCTTCTAGACAAGTCTAGCTTATCTTTAAGAATCTATTGTTTCTGAAATTTTTACAAATAAAAATACTGAATCCTCAACTAATGATGCTTATTTTTGGAAACAATAAATACTGTGAGGTACAATAAATCCTACAGGAATAATAATAACAACAGAAACATATTAACAGTTTCCTTTGGCAAATTTAACGGAAGTGAATGCTGATGTGAACATAGAAAAAATAATTACAAAACATATGAAAAATGGAAACAACATGCAAAGTTAAAACAAAGGGGGGCATTTCTAACTTTTAGACTGATGAGAGAAATGTTTGAGGCCACTAAATGCAGAAAAGAAATACATTCTCTTTTAAATTATTGTGTACTGTTAGACAAAATATTCCTTGTTTATCTGTCCCCCCCCCTCCCACCCCCACCTTAAAAAAAAAGGAAAAAAAAAACAACAAAACACAGTCTGCAGTGCACATCCTAATGGTTTTGGCTGCAGACTGAACTTGAGTAAATATCATCATTTAGTGAGTATGTTGTGGTAGCTGAGGGCTGCCCATGTGGTTAACCAGCTCAGGCAACATGTGTAAACATCGGAAACAAAACAAAACAAAACAAAAAAGGTTTGGAGAATCGCCTCCCCCTCTTTCTCACTCTCAATTGCTTGGTTTCAGGCTTGCTTTCATTTCTCTCTGACAAATCATGTGGGGAAACACAAAACACTCAACAGTGAGAGATCCTATTTTAAACCCCCCTTCGTCTGGCTTTTCAGAAAGGAGTGTTGCTCAATTCAAGTTCAGCACATGTTTTCAAAGCTTCCAAGTACTGCTGCTGTGAAATGTCTTTTGATTTTGTCTATCAGACAGGCCTGAATCATAGGACTACTGCAGAACTTGCAACAAATTACACAGCCATACAACAGACCAACCCAGTTCAGACTTTTGCTTTCTTTTTAAAGGAGAAGGGGTAGGTCCTGCAAATGAGTGTTCAACACTGTTACTGCATTCAGCTTTGTTCCATAGTGAGTAATTTGGGCTTTTGTATCCTGAAATATTATCCTGCCTCTGAAGAATAAATGCCTTGGCTGTTTCACACCACATAATTTTGTTTTCCTTTTATGTAACTTAACATATAAGCAAGAAGGATGCAATGTTGATTCTAATAACATTCGGCACTTGAAAGAATCACCAAGTGTTTTTTTTTTTTTTTTTAAAGCAGTTTTCTGGTGGCCGACAAATTGGCCTGTGGTTATGTTGAGTGACTAATTGTATTTTCTTTCCTGGAAACTTGTGCAAAGTTGGCAGTTTTGTGTTAACACTAATACTTTTGTTTGGCATTTGTGCCCTATACTGACCAGACCATTTTTATACAAGTGAATTTTTTTAAAAAAGACACTTACTTGAAGTATGGCAATAGTTTAAGGATAAAAAAGAAGCATGGATATTACACGTCCCCTTGTAGTGTATGAAAAAAAGTGCATGACTGGGTTTATGTACTAGTACAGGACATTTTAAAAAATCAGATCTGTGCTGTAAAGCATGCCAGCACCTCCTTATCACTCTATCTAGCAGGTAGTAAAAACAAGACCATGGTTTTTTTGTTGTTTTTTTTTTAAAGAAATGTGCATTAATGCTAACATAAATGAAAAGAGCTAGCCAGCAAACTATTTTTTTCCTGCATATCTAACAGCTGGATGTAACTGTAAAAATTAAACAAAAGAGTTAAACAACCATCAATACAATTGCTTTACATCATTGGCCTCTCAAGGCTAAATATTTACAGGTGAATCTGCCATGCTTTAATTGAAGATTCTCTCAAAACCTTAAAGTTCACAAAAGACAACTATTAGAAGTTCCTTTTTTGTTTCTTTTTTCTTTTTTTTTTCCCTTTTATTTTTTTGCAGGCAACAGTCATGGGTACAAGAAACTGTCCCTTTGCAGAGGACTAAGAATTCTTATTCTGTCAGAATTGGGCCGGTTGCACACTTTATGTGTGTGTGTGTATGTGTGTTTTAAGGGTACTTTGTTTTCACCCCCAAATTAAAGATCCCACCCCTTTCCCAAAACTATAAAGGAAAAAGAAAAACAATTTCAAAAGCACCTAGTGTTTATCTTTTTATATCTAAAGAAAAGAAAATGTGTGTGTGTGTGTGTGTGTGTGTGTGTGTATAAGTAGACACAGAGGCGTACATGTGTATACACACACACACACACACACACACACACACACACATACACCCAGGTACACAAGCACACACTGACTATGGCAGTTCAAACATGTAGGCCATCTGGTGAGAGCTGGCATTTGTAGTGTCCATTCTGAGACTAATCTACTGAAGTGAAGGGAATGTTTTTGTGGAGATTAGGGTTCTGACTGTGCCGATTTCGGCTTCGCACAGAGGAGAACATCATATTGCAACCAGGGACTTTGCACTTGTGCATTTCTCGCAAATGCACAGTTTTGTAGTGCACTCTCAGAGTCCCCTTGTTGCTGTACATTTTGTGGCAAATGTTGCACATAATCCCACCATTGCTCCCGGACAAGCTGTTGAACATCAGAGATCCTGAAACTTCAGCCCCTAGACTGCCAGGGAGGGCAGGGGCCTCGGCCTTGTGTGCTGACTCCCCACTGTCACTCGCCCCGTCAATGTCGTCGAGAAGAATACCCTCGTCGCTGCCTGCGTCGGATTCTCGGGAAGAATGGATGCTGCTGCTGGACTGGAGGCTGGAGGTGGTGCTCAGGTCAAGGACCATGTAGTCCTCCGCCATGCCTCTCCCGTACCCGTTCAGGTGGGAGTCTTCAGTCCCTGCGGGAGAGGAGGCGTCTTCCCTGACATCGAGCCCCAAGGGGTGCTGGGCACCATAGATCTTCATCAAAAATTCATCCCGGAGGCCCTTGCTAAGAGAGGGCTGCGCTGAGTCCAGGCCCATGTCATCGAGTTCTTTGGTCAACAGTTTGCGATGCAGGTTTATGTTGGCACTGTGTCTAGGAAAACAAGAGGGAAGGGGGGGGTAGGTGTAGAGGGAGTGGGGAGGGGTGAGAAAAAGGAGAACATTTTAAAATTGATTCAGCTTCCACCAGGCATCAAATAAGCACATTCATTGCTAATTACACCATTATAAAAGCAAACATTTCCCTACATCCTCAGGATTTTGGAGTAAGTGGTAGTGGGGAGTGCAATAAGGGGAACTTTTCATTAACATCATTTTCATAAGAGTAAAATTCTTCAATGGTAGGATGAATGCAAGCCCATGCACCTTTTTCTCAATGACAGTTCTCTTAGCTTTACTAGGTAGCAGCATCAGCTGCAGAGAATCTCATGGCAGAGATTTCAGAATATATTAAATAGGACAAAAGAATGGAAACTTTCTGCTGTCTAAACTGAATAATTTGAATTTACACCTAAAAAAAAAACCCCACAAAGCAAAACAAGCTCTTTTTGTCCTGTAGCACTTTATTTAGAGGTATAAAAAAGATCATTTTTTTAAAAAAGTAAATGGTCTAGATAATTTCGATTTAACTTCAAAAAATAATGAAATCTTTCCCCCTCACCTTCCTACACTTCAAGTTTTATGTAGGAAAAATTTAGTTTTACAGATTAGTAATTTGAAATAGGGTTACAGACTATCATAAGTCCCTTTCCTCAGAATAATGTGGGATCTCAACTTATCTAATAGGAAAATAGACTTAATTTTCAGAAACTGCTGCCTTTTAGAGTTGAACATGCTTTCATCAAGTAATTCGACTTTTAAAATGTAATCCTTTAAAACAAAACCTGAAAAACAGAAATTGTTTTTTAAAATAAAACCCACCCACCATTTAAAACATCACACTTAACAACAGAAAAAAACCAAAGAGACAAAAAAAAAACACCCACACAATAAATACCCCCCAAATTAAGCACAATATACAGTCCCTCTAACAACTGGAATCTGCACTTCTAAGACAAGCAAAACTTTTACTCTACTAAATGCTTTGCTTGTGCAAAAAAAAAGAAAAAATAGGATTTGTCCCACAGCATCCATAGATCCGGATGTCATGATTTACAAAGCCTGATATGTTATTATCTCTCTGAAAACATTGCCTTTGTATTTACACCCCCCATTTATTTTTAAAGTGCCCTTGGGCATATACCTCTCTCCACCTGCAATTCTCACATGTTTGACAAGTACCTAAATTGAAGGCTACCCTTCCAAAAAAAAAAATAAACCAATAAGTAAATACACAGATACATAAAAGCTTCTCGGGAATGGCGGAAGCTCTCCATCTTGAAGAAGTAATTGTGATAATAGAAATGACCTAGAATGGCCAGTATAACATTCAACAGACCTCCTGATTATAATTAAAATGTATGAAAGACCAAAATGAGTCACTCCATTTGGTGACAAGCATGGCTAATTTCTTAGAGATGGTTGAGAGGTATGTGCCTCAGAGACAAGAAAGGTAGGAAAGACTTCTCCACCTTTCCACACAAGACAATATTTAGCACTCTGGGTGTTAAGGGGCAGAGGGGCAGCAGCCCTCTCCACACTGCACTTAGGAAGGCTGAGCTTACCTTGTGATAATAAGATCAGCTTTCTAATCTTTTGCTAAATCGATCACAAAAGAAAGCAAGAATGAGAGACAGAGAAAAAGAGAGAGAAAGAGAGAGAGAGAGAAAACAAATTCACATTCTAGACATCTGGTTTAAAAAAACTTACACAATAAAATAGGGATTTAAAATGTTCTGATCACAAAATCATTTCTGTCATAAGCGATCATCTCATATGCGGTCTTGATGATTTTCAGATCAGCTGTACCATCCAAAAATCATGAATTGAATTGAGATAAACCAAATTCACAGCACCATCATCATCTATAAATGAGTTCTACTCAGATGCATGCAGTGTGCAAATACGTGAGTGATAAACAGAAGCTGTCCCCGCAGTCCCTGCTCTGACACTGTTGCTCCCGTTTCCTTGGTGTCAGATGGCAGATGACTCCAAGTGCAGGGTGCCAAATAAGCAAAGTGCAGGAAATGCCTACCCTGACATGCGGGTGTGACACCCCCCAGAGTTGTAAGAATGTGGAAACAGAGTTACACTACGTAAAATAACCCTGTCGATAAAACAATCTGCCAACCATAAGTGGCCCATGAAATCCTACCCCTGCTTATTATTTTTAACACCCTCCCCACTTTAATTTCACAAGCACACATTTTGCAATGATTGTAATCTAGAACTCTGTTGCTTCTCACACATCTGCAGTTACCACTTCCTAGATTCACTGCTGAGAAAACAGCAGCCAGACACACAGCAGTCACATCCAGACACACTGAATAAGAATAAATGAACATTAACAAAAGGACACACTGATCACCCAGATGGACACTTCTTTCCTAAGATGACTTGTGAATTACACATCTCTACTGATATGTTACCAGGAAGAGAAGTTTCTCTTCATTTCTCACTTACAGCAATAGAAATCTGTAATCTAATTAGATGATGTACCAGCCCTCAATATCTGTCAACCAAACGATGTGCAGAAATGTGTAGACTAGCTCTGGCACTCCGTTCAAGAGTGTCCCTTTTCCGCTGTCAGCAGTACTGTTGGCCTCTGCTAATATAATTACATTGACTTTTATTCAATTAAGAGCTATCCCTTGCTTAAAAAAAAAAGGCTACTTTATCAATTGATTCAGGTGTAATGCAATAATAAAGATGAACTCATGGCAGTGCATTAGCTCTGCTGTTCATAACTTCAGTACATGGGTTCATTCATGGTAGTCGATTTCCATTATGCAACCACAGTTCAAGAGAATTGATTCTTTTATGCTCATTTCTTAATCTATTTCATTTTTGTTTAATAATTGTCCTAAATATCATATGCAAAACACTTGAAGTGGGGATGGGAAGAACAGGGAAGAACAGGCTTTGGAAAGTCTGTTCATTCACTCTCATGATAGTGGGGTTCGAGATTTTCTAACAAACTCACACAGTATTACAAGGGCAGAAAAAGGAAAAGCGAGAGGAGAGAAAGAAGACAGACCTGTTCTTTAGAGAGTACTGATCCTGTCCCTCAAGAGGTTAGGTTCAGTCTCTACAGAGTAGACAAAAGGCAGCTTAACAAAGACCTATTGTTGGACTCTGGAATCAGTCGATCCAAACCATTAATTGTCATAAAACACTGTCCTCATGAGGAGATACAAAGACCTAGGGTTAACAGCAACTTGCAAGTTTATTTGGATCAGCAAAATTAAAAGGGCAAAAAGAAAGGGAAGATGGAAGAGACACAGAAAGAACTCATGCCTACCGATTGTCAGATGAAGAGAACAGGATCCTAAAATGGGAGGAAAGCCAGGAAGTGCTGGAAATAGGAGAAGGACCCCTAGTAGAGGAAGCAGTGTCCAAGGTGTATGTAGTAAGTGGAAGGAGGCATCTACGAAGGAACCAATTTTGTGCTCTCCAGAGACAGAGGTGGTTTTTCTAGAAACAGACTTATTGTGAATATTCATCTCCAGAAACGAGAAATAATCAATCATAAACAAAAATATATATTGTATTAGAACTCGTTATATAAGAACATACAGAGTATAAAAGTTCTTTCTACTTGCTTTGATTAGATAGGGATGCCTATATTCAGATACAAATTCCTCTTACAGAAAAAAAAAAGTCACTGGGATGGAGAGAGAAGATGAGTTCCTAGGTAGAAAGGGTAAGGATCTGGTCTTACTAGGTAGGGATCTGGTATTAATTAATGAGTACAGTAGCACTCACTAAGAGAGGAGTCCAAAATGTAGCCCCAAGATAGTCACTTTCAACAAGAACACAAATTAAATCTCATTCAATCTCCAGTCTCCTGCAGTAAAGGAGAATACTCTGCACATAGGAGACACTTGAAAGTACTTTTATTGGCCTTCAATCAATAATATGCACAAGTCTTAAAGAAGCTTTTCCCAAAATACATTGAGGAAAAGAAAACACAATGATCCCAAGACTGGAAGCACATAACTGAATATTTAAGAAAAGACACTGGTAATACAGCAAAGGGTAATTCTGACCCTATTAATACCACAGTGTGGTACATGGAAATGCTATATAATTAAGACATGAACTAGTCCTATAACTTGGGGTGTGCTTGGAATTACAACAGCTTCCTCTGAATCTCTGTACTCTTTACTATTCCCTCCACACTACGAGTTTACCAAACGCCTTTTGAAAACTAAGATTCTTCTTAAAAGCAAAAAGTAATGAAGCCTTGGGTAGGGGAGGTCATAAAACCAATATTAACTCCTTGACATGCTGAGTGGAAGTGCTGTAACTGGACTAAAGTGGATACCATTCCTTTTCTGTTTCTTTAATAAAAATTTTACTGATGTCAATTATATTTCAATTAAAAAAAAGAACACTACCATGCAACCACCAAAGACACTAAATTCATCAAACACAGTTAAGTAAATGCAAGTGAGAGAAAGTAAGTCTTGCTGGGCATTTCCTTTCTCATGTCCCTCTTGTTCTAATGCCCACTTAATGCAATGTTTGACTCATAAAAATTAAAGTTAAAAACATTTTAAAGAAAAAGTGTTTTGAGGTTTTAACATTGACTTTGATATATAGGGAAATAACTTTAAAAAAAATGTTCATGCCCAAATTAGAAAATCAGAATATAGTAGTCAAAATTGAATATAGTGAATTAAGCCATAGGTTACATGAGAAGTCCAATATCGAATCAGTTTTGAATAGAACCATTTTAAACTTAAACTAAATACTTGATTATTAATTAACTGCAATATTTTAGGTGAAATGGAATTGAGGCTCCATTTCAGATTAGGTTTTGTCTTTATTTTCTTGCTCACCTCTGCCACTCAACACACACACACACACACACACACACACACACACACTCTCTCTCTCTCTCTCTCTCAAATTATACTGTCCAGAATGTCAGTGACGTACACATAACAGATACCATATATATGGTGTGTGTGTGTGTGCGTGAGTGTGTGTGTGTGTGTGTGTGTGTGTGTGTATGTATACTTGTGTATGAATGCATATATGGGGGTAGAGAAGTAAATTTATAACCAATCTGGAAAAACCTAGCTGCCAGATTTGAATGTACTATGGGATATTGAATCAACAATACTCCTGAATAGAAACGTGCATCATCTATCCAAATCCACAGTAATTAAAAATTAAAACCTGTGCCTCTCATTAATTCTTTTCTGACCTGGATTGCTAGGACATTATTTGTTGGATTTAACTCTCCCAAATTTTTGTTTTAATGGTAGGAGGCTTACAGCTCTGTGAATTAAATGACATTTTTGATAGTATACATTTCTGCAAAACTAGTAGCTGTTCTATAGGATATTATTTAAAGATTCTCTCCAGAAGAGCTGAAAACCATCTCTAGTTCACAAACACATACAAAAACTGAATGTAAAATTTTAGTGAATGCTTAAAAAAACCCCAAAAGTAAAGAAGTACATATGAAATGCAAGAAATAAAAGCTAAGCAAATTCTTGCAAATTAAAAGTATGAAATTCAGTCACTTCAATCTCTTTCAATATAAAACAAATCATCCATACTGGTCACGCAGACAGTTCCCTCTACATTCAAATTATTCACTTGAAGATAAGCTCCCACCAAACTCTTTAGGGGTTTAGCTAATTTACTGCACAGATACGGCACGTCTGTTGTAATAACAGGTAGGATGTATTGGGGTCGACCATTTATCAGAATTAGACTTCTTTTCTCAATTCACAGTGAATTATGCTGCCTACATGACTCCCCTCTCTCAGAGCCCGCCATCCCCTCACGGCCCCTAATGTGGCAGGCAAACAAAATTGACAGTCTCATCTTGTCAACAAGGGGTGATTCTCCTGAGAAGCCATTTAACTTTGCCGAGGAAGCAATGTATTAATGTGCATGTCCCAGCAATGTTAATCATCTTCAAGCTTCCGACCTAACTTTGACGTGAACGAAATCACCAAATTTGTTTACTAAATGAATCGTAATATGCTAATAAGAAAGCATGACATATATGGAAAAGCCAAACAGATGGTTTGTTTACTCCACTTTGCAACTTTATAAATGTTGTAACTCTGAAGATGTTAGTGAGAATTATTGGTTTGTTGGCAGAGGCAAATGTGTCTTTCGCATACTAAATCTGGTGCTACAGTTAGAAAACAATTTGTCATTGCTGTGGAATGCATAAAAAATGTTAATGTAGTAATGGCATTTGGGAAGGCAGATTGGTAGATGGAAAATGTGTATGCTGGATGCTCAGGTTAAGTGTAGAACTGATATCCAACAGCCCTGTTCCCTAACCATTTTACTTGTGAGTTGCATCCGACAACATCAAGGCTTCTCCAGGGTGCTGACTGAATTCAATAGGTACCTGTTGCACTCTAACGTGACAGGAGCGTGCTGTATTGTGAAGAGGGTTATGTTTTCACAATATTTGGAAATTTCCTCAATCAGGCAGCTCATATGGTGCTCAGTTTACTACTACTGGTGGGTATGAAAAAGACCATGAACACCGGTATCTTTTAAGGAACTAAATGAAGCTGAGCTATAATTCTGAGTTTTATATATAAATATATTTTTACCTTGGATGAACTAACCCTCAAGTCTTCCAACCCTTGTGTTACAGTCTTTTATAAAGAGCTTAGAAGACATGTGTAAAATAACAGGAATGAATTTGTCTCTTGACACTCAAAACTTTCTGCCATTTAAAAAATAACATGTACAACATGAAACCTCAATTTCTTCTTGAGATCTTTTCCAAAGGAGATACTGCCTAAGACTAAATATTCAAAATGCGTTACATCATTAAAACGGTTAGTTTCAGATCTTTTAAAAAGATAGCACTAGGGATGTATGAGTTCCTCAAGGGAAGGGACAGAATTTCATAGATCATCAGTATTATTATTTAGGTATGGCCTCATCTAGAATTCTATATTGAAAATGAAAGTACTTAAGATACATGAACAAAAAGAATGCACAAATTCTAATTTATGCTTTTGGTTAAATGATGTTAAAACTACCAATGAAAACACGAAAACTTCAGTTAACTAAACCAGCAATACACCTATGATACTAAACATTTCAATTTTTAGAAACATTCAAATTTTTTTTTACCTTTTATTCCACAAGCATAGGGGAAAGCAGAATTTTATATTAAAAAGGTGCTTATTTCTCTCCATATTACGAACCACTCCCCCAACTTCTTAGTCTTACATACTGAGACTACCTCTAATCTTGTGGGATTCCCTGGTGTACCACCATGTAGTGCTGAAATTTTTACCCACCTACAAAAGAGAAATGAGAGAACAAAGTGATCTAAAGAAACCACTGAGTTCATCTTGCTGCCCCAGGATCACTTTGGAGCAAGAAACATTAGCAGCTATCCCAGCCTGGCGCTTATATCTCATTTGAAACATCTCCTCATTCCTGACCAACAAAGAAAATTTCAATAAAGTACTTTTACTGGTTTAACAACAGTGAGCTCCTGGGATTGTCAAAGTGCTAAGCCTTTTCCAAGGAGAGAAAAAATCAGCAGCTCAAATATAATTAACCTTCTATTCTCAACGCAAACTGCCACGCACAGGAGCTCTGCAGTCTATTAGCAAAGTTATAATGGCCAACAGGCAGAAGCAAAATTGGTCAAAAAGTTGGCTGCTGCTGTCATATTTTTGGAATTATGATTAATGGCACTAATAATGTGGATGATTACTGATATGTGTATCTCCAGCAGTTTATCATATCGCTCTGGCTGCCTACGTCCACAATAAACAGGATGCTATCATTTACCTCTTTATTGAAGGCAATCCTTCTCTTGAAGGAGCATATTCTAATTACTTCGTAATGTTTTATGTCTTAAACATTTTGCAGCTCTGGACCTTGCCAACTGCTTCATGTCTACCATTGATTAATTACTGAATGTTTAATCAAAATTTAGAACCTAATGTAGTCATTTATGAGCACACTGCAGTGCCAAAGTAGTTAGGCTTTGCTCCCAAGTTTAGAGAGTGTTGGGTTCAAAATCAAATCCCAGCTATACATGAGGATCCAAGAATTTCACCTTGGGTGCTCTGAGGTTGCCAATTCCATCTCTGCTGATGAATGGAAGGTAATCTAACTACACGGTAAACAGCATCTTTACTTACCCTCTCCCTACTGACTTCCCTCTCCTCTTTCCCTAATTCCCTAATCAACAGAGCACCACCATTGGCTGCTTTGGAGAACAAGAAGGTCCTCGTGAATACCCATCATGAGAACATAGTTTTGAAGTGGTTAAACAAGTGAAAAATAATTTGCTGGGACAAATACATGAGTTTTTTCTTAATGTGGATTTTTTATGGTACTGTCATACAACCATTCACCGTTGAAGTTAAGTGTTTTTTTAATACCATTACTGAACTGCTGAAATGGATGCTAATATAGCTTGGAGTGCTAATGTCAAGTCCTGGTAATAAAAAAGACAGACTGCTGAATGAAATAATTTCAAGTAAAAAATAGAACAAAAGTGCTCTCTCTCTTGCTCTCCACTTTTATTGAATTGGGACTGACTGAGCCAATTGCTTTAGAAGTCTGTAAAACACAATTACTAGTGAGCGAACTGACCCACCAGTGCCCCCTCAGTGACAGAGCAGACTAAAAAGGCAGCAGGGTCAGAGCGGCCCCCCTCAGCTGGCCATCAAAACGAAGAGGCTTCCTTCTGAATGTCTGTTGTTCTCATTGTCCAAATCTGTCTCCTTTTACTTACAAACCCTTGTTATTTCCCATCAATGTGATAAAGTAACTTCATACATTACTTTCCAAGATGAAGATGTCTATTCTGGCTATTAAGGATGATCTGTCTTTTGATATTCTTATTTATGTGGATGTTTATGTATAAACACACATATACATTATGTGGATGCATTTAGATTAGAACGTTAGCATAATTTTTGAATAGCTGGTAATAATTCAGATTGATATATGCTCTAGCAAAATTGAAGCATCACTTATATACGTTCAGCTAGAAACACTTGGCTTTTTCTTTTTCCCAAGGTAAAGTCAAAATAATTAGAGCAAGCAAGAAAAAGAATTAAACTAGAAGTGGGTAACATTTTTCCCCCTAGTTAATAAAAGAAGTAATAAACTCCATAAAGTACTAGAGTTAAGATCACTAACACTTCAGGCATAACAGCTTTTTACCAGGAATTTACAACTCCTGTTTTAATTCAAGCAGCTTGCATTGGGACATAAAATCTAGGTATTTTTTTTTAAAGTGTAGTTTTATGTTAAGTAACTGAAGAAAAATCATCCTTTCCTAAAAAGTATTCTTTCCTCTTCTTCCGCAGCCTGTTTCTTTCTCACACATGCATGTGCGCGCGCGCGCGCACACACACACACACACACACACACACACACACACACACACACACCTTGGCACTCAAGAATCAAAGTTACTAAATCCCTTTTTTATGACATTGTAATTTTTTGGCAAGTGTAAACTCCTTTCATATTCTGCCACGTTCGTTTATTTGAAGCTTGTGGGAGTCTTGCAGCAAAAACATTAAATTATTTAAATTATTTCTGAAGCTTTTAAAAGAAGAAAAATGCTTTCTAGCCAAAACTTCACTAAGAAATTTCAATACAGAAAGGAAAGTCTCCCTTCCTCTTAGCACAACAAATGATCACTCATAGTGAGAGATAGCTGGTAAGAAGGCTTTCACCTGAAAGAGAACCACCCTCATCAGTACCGATATGATCAACTGCTAATGTATGTGTGCAGTCTTACAATCTGCTTTCAGTGAGAATGGCCTATGTTTTGTAAGGAAAGATTATCTACAAAACAAGTATCTCGAATAATTATGTACAAGAATATTTATGACCAGTAAAGTCTCTCAGGGTGTCAAATAGATGGTGGCAGACCCAAGAGAGGAAGAAATCAGGAAGATGACCCTTTCCAAGTGCTGCCATCATGAAAAATACTGCCTGTGCACTCAGTATGTGCATTCTGTTCTAAGTGCAATTTTTGCCTGAATTTTCAAGATAATGTCGGCAAGAGTAATAGCTTGTTCCTTTTAAGGGAAATAAGGAGTATGTAGGAAGCATGTCTGTGTTGCAGCTATGTGTGTAGGAAGCTGTGTATCAATAAGAGATCTAATATAACTCTCATCAATAGAATGTGTAAGAATCTCTTTGTATCATGAAAAGGAAGTCATTCATCCACCATTAAGTGGTGTTGTCTATTTGGTGCTCAGTTTGGAAGACGGTGGAAGTGACTGGTGTAGTTCTTGGAGTGGAGGAGTTGAAAGGTCAGCAGAGGCTTAAATGAGCTTGTCTTACATCCAGCTGGGCCAGCAGGAGATCATTAGGAAGATCCGAGGCTCACTTTAGGCTTGTCAGAGTCTCTCCCCATGATACAAGGAGACCGTTTTGCTCATTGCTCTTCTCCCAGTGTATAAAAAGAACCCCAGAGACAGGAATGACACCGAAGTTTATCTTACTACCAAAGTTTCGCTTGAGGAGGGCACAACTAGCAATTACTCAGAAGGGGGATTTATTTTGTTTGTTTGCCTTTGATGGAAAGTAATGGAGATAAGTACAAAAGACCTATTGATCTGCTGGCTTCTACTGTGAAACCAAATAGAGTAAAGGGTGGGGGGGGAATCTCTTTCTTAATACTTAAGTGTCAGAGGACCTATACAACTTCATCTTAGACAAGATTTTTGGAAAAGGAGAGTTTCAGTTTGATTGGCAAACGTATAGTAAATGAAATGGCTGATGCCTTCAAATGTTCTCTTGTATTTGACGAAAATTAGTGCACTGTATTTGACAGCTAATTTTATTACGGTAAATAGACTAATAGTTAACTCAAACTGGTGCTAAGTGGCTCATTTCTTGAAGGTAGCGAAATCATGTGCATTTATTGAAAATCTCTCTTTAGAAAAGTTCTCTATAAGTTTCCATACATAGAGAATGATGGAAAAAATGGATGTTGCTGCTGAGAAGGTGACAACAGGAGGCAGGTAGCATGTTTTCACATCCTCACCTCTGTTGTTAATGTATGCAGTGGCTCATCAGAGGTAGCTCATGCTAATTTATTCCTGCACACCTGTATAGGGCTGGAAGTCAGGTAATCAGACAGGCAAAAACTATACATCTCTGCTTTTCAGCTACAGCTACCCAGAGGCCTATAGAGGAACAAATTTAGTTCTGGAGACATCAGCAGGTTTTAATAAACCAAATACAGATGTCTTCCTCCATACAAATCAAGAAGTTTACATGTTTAAATCTGGACTGATTTAACTAGCAATCAAAGAGAAGGTTCACACTTGGCACCAACAGTTGCCTCATATTTATTTATAAATCACCCTAAGCAAATATTATTTTGTTTTTAAATTTATTCACGGGGGCTGAATCATCTTTCCTACACCTTGAAGATTAAACATATATGCTTACCTTTCTAATAAAATTTAAGACAAACTTTGACAATTAGCTGCCACTATTCTCAGAAATGAGGAACAAAGATGGTAAAGATCATGTAAGATGTAAAACGAGATAAACAGTTCTTTCTAAGCAGATAATGTGGTTTCTGTGTACAAAGTCTTCATTTTAGCTGAGGGAATTTTAAAATTGCCAATCACTAAAACAGATATAAATAGATTTTAATGTATTAGCAAATGATAAGGAATTTCAGGGAAAAGGATAGAAGGGCATTTACTTGTTGTTGTTGTTGGTGGTGGTGTTTTAACAAAAATCAAATGTAGGGGCGCCTGGGTGGCTCAGTCGGTTAAGCGTCCAACTTCAGCTCAGGTCATGATCTCACAGTTCATGGGTTCAAGCCCCGCGTTGCGCTCAGTGCTGACAGCTCAGAGCCTGGACCCTGCTTCAGATTCTATGTCTCCCTCTCTCTCTGCCCCTCCCCGGCTCACACTCTGTCTCTCTCTCTCTCTCTCTCTCAAAAATAAATAAACATTTAAAAAATTTAAAAATAAAAACCAAATGTAACTTATAAAGGGCTTCCCTTATACATAGGTGATCCATGGCCATTCAGCCCTCCTAGGGATCAAAATTCAAGACAGATGATGAAAAATGAGCAAAGGTAAACTAGGCCTTGCTAATTCTGGCGATGACACTGTCTCCAGGAAAATTTCCTTTATGAAGACTAGGTTCTAAGCCAGTTAGTTATAATTTCTTCTTCCCAGGATGTTTTTTGTATGCATACTTCAAAACGGAGGGTCAGCTTCCTAATCCCTGAAGGAACACTATCTTAGTAGCAAAAAAGTCCAGGGATAAACAAGAAGGAAGGAAGAGTGTTTAGGGAGTGTCACATCTAATACTACACAGCATCACCAGTATATACTTATATACTTTAGCAATCACCTTATAGTAACATAGTTATTCACAGAGAAAATAATTTATATTTCACTTCTATAAACTCAGAAAAAAATTTATTCCAATAACACCTAGTGACTGGATAAACTGAACCTCGTGAATATAGCTTTCTGTCATTAGTGTGGAAGGGTCCTCTTTGCTTTTGAATTTATTACACTCACACTGAGTCACAACATTGTGCTTTGAGTCAGCCCTAACAAACCACACATACCTCCTCACTCCCCCCCCCCCGCCCACTGCTTCTCCTTTTGTATGACTTTAGACAAAGAATGTTCCTGCTTTTCAAAAAGGTTTCAAGTTCATCTTATAAAATCTAGAATGACCATAAGCAAAGACCTGGAAATCTCTAACTGCCAAATCTAAAACACAGTGTTTAACATCTTTCTACTTGTATCTTACTAATAACATGCCTATTTAGAGACCAAAAATGCAATCCCTCCTTGTATATAGTAGCCATTTTGGAAAAAGCCCAAGAAGACCTGCGTATCACACCTGTAAGGTGTTCTAAGCCCCAAGACAAGAAGACTGCTTTTACAAACAGAAGGAAGAGGGTTATTCTGTTAGTTTCATCAGTAGACATCCTGTAGCCTTGCACACTGCAGCCCCCACTCAAAATCCCCTCTAATGCTTTATTTGCACAAGGAAGACATTGTGGAGTCAAGGATGGATGAATCAAGGCTCTGGGGAAAGGAAAGAAATAGGCCTGAGGACAGCAGGATTAAAGGCAAGGAAGGGTTTCTGTTTGGGAAGGTCTGTTGGCTCAGAGAAAGGTAAGGAAATTTGTCTTAGCTTCATAGTGAATTGAAGAAGAAAAAAGTAGGGGCACAAAATTCCGAGGGCTCTCATGATTAACACAGCAAAAATGAAGAGAAACAGAAAGGTAAGTTTGAGGGGGTAGATCAGAGATGTGCTCCAAGAGGCTCTGTGAAACAGGAGATTAAATTCCAAGTCAACATTAGTGGAAGAAGTGACGGTAACAGGCTGATGTGGGAGTAATGTTTAAGTTCACTCTGCAGAGATGCCGGAAGAGGCAGGTACCCCAATAGCATCACTGTTTCTGATTATGTAGTGGTAGCTACGGTTGCATCATATGTTAATTCAAGTCGTAGACTCAACAAGGATGAATACTTTTTTTAAGGAAAAAAATGCTCAGATTAAAGTATCATAGGTTTTGTTAAGTTTTTTAACCTGTTATCAAAAAATGTGTGTATTCCTGAAAAGCAAAACTTCAAGTGAGAATCAAAAAACTTGGTATAGTATTTTTTTCAATTTGCTTTTCTTCATCTATCATGTGTTACAAAACTCCAGAATTATAAAGATTAACTGTGATGTGGTACTTCACCCAAATGAAATGAAATGCAGTGCCTGTCTTCTGAGGCTTGCAGTCTCCTGTGTGACTGAACACACACGGGAGAATATGTGTACTCTGCTTCCCTAGAATAACCCAGTTATCCCAGACACTATTCTAAATTTCCATACGGCTAGTCATCTGCCAAGCTCCTAATCTCTACAATAAAAATTGAGATTGAAATATTCTCCTGCTATTAATGAATGTTTTTCCTTAGACAAACCACCCTTTCAACAGTACCTCCTTCTACATTAGGACATAAAAACACAAGTGCTTGTGCTTTCTAGTGGTGTGACATAAATGAAAGCACCATGCTTTGGGGTGTTGTAGCCTTTTGGCCCCACAGCCATTTATGCGAGTGTTGTAACTTTCAGTATTTTCAGCAAACCAACTAAAACTGTGATAGAATTCATGCAAATAAGCTTAAATTTTGGCTTGTCTTCAAACACTCCATTTCCATAAATATTTTATGCAGGTCTTCATGAGTCTTTTATTTTTGTTAAAAAAAAAATCCAATGCATTAACCTCATTATCGCAAGTGCACTATTTCAAATATAAAAGAATGAGTATTACCCACAAACTTGGGGGTGGGAGGTTGTATACGGTACTCTATTTTATTATTCAAATTATGGAGATCTTATCTGTTGTATTCTTGTAGTGTCAATGATAACTCAGAACTGAAAAGAACTTTGTGACTAAACTTTTTATAGAACAAGGTAAATGGGACTGGGGAGAAGGGAAATCTTTTAAGAATATAGATTTCTCTTCAAAGCATATTTTGAGTTGTACAAAGAAAACCACTTATTTTCTCAGAAATTTTGCTTTTAATGGATTGGACCCCTTGCATTTCAGCACTATGGAAAATACTTTTTAAGTGTTATTTTTTAAAAAGATTAATCTTTTAAATGTGAAGACAAAACAGGGTATTCTGGAAGCAGGTCACTACTTTTCAGTGGTACTTTTATTGTATGTTACTTTGCCAAAGAATTCTAGTCAATTGATAAGTGCTAGAATTTGGGAGATGGCTATTTGGAAGCTTCCTTGTTTCTTCTACATATACCGATTTTTTCCCATCTAATGAAATTTTGCCTAAAATTATTTTTAAAAGACAACGTAAACCAAAAGCCACATTCAACATAATAGGAAGAATTAACTGGTGTGTGACTCTGGGTTGGGCTGGTGTATTATGTAAATGATCTGCTCATAAGCTTACTTCAAGTGCAGGATAACTGTGTTACCCCACCACTGACCACCTTGACACATTCCATTTATATTACATTTTCTTGAGGATTGAAAAAGAACATTGGAGGTTTAAGACCAGCTGCTTCTGTTTAAACCCAACTGTTTCAGAGCTGTAGCCACATAGCTAAGGTGTGATGTCATCTCAAAGCTGGACATAATATATTCTAACTGATCCTAAAAGTATATGCATGCCCCCCCCCTTCTGTGCATAATTCCCACGACAGACTATATTTTAGACATGTGCTCAAAGACACTGTGAAGTTAAAATAAAGAAACCCATACCACCATACCATTTCCCCACATTAATAATTATTTTGGTCCCATTTTCTTCTAATATTTTCGTGACTCTTAAAAGAATTCAAGGACATACTAAATACTCATGTAAGAATGATAACATTTCTGGTTATACCTACGGAGATGCAGGCTGTCTCGATGTCCTGGACCTATGGTTCTTTCCATCCGTAAATTTCTGTTTCTATATTGGATAAATATGTGTGTATGAAGATAATATATTGATTTAATTAAAAAGCCACAAGGCAAAGCAGAAATATATATAACAGAAGCTGCGGCTTCTAAGTGAAGCTTCATGAGGAAGCAGTGAACTGTGTACATAGTTAACTTATTCACACCTAGATGCATGGGGAAACATACATACACACATACACAGAGCACAGAGAAAAATGGCGTGCATTACTGGGTAAGATGGCATATGATTCTGCATGCTTAATCATAACAAGCATCAACTGCAACAATCCTCCATGAGCATGGCAGCTTGGTTATCTCATGGTCACTGTGGACAATCTTTACGGTGCATCAAAAACATCTAAGTTGGATTTTTTAATGTTAAGTCCAACATGACTGGCACCCTCCACCCCCAGCAGGAGCAGCCAATGGAGATTTACTGACCTGTCTCTGCTTCGGCGAGAGGGGAAGGCAGCATTGCAGCCAGCCACTGTGCAGACATGCATCTCTTTTAAGTGAACGTTCCTGTAGTGAAGCTTCACACTGTAGGAGCTTTTGAAACTCTTCTTGCACACGTAACAGATTTTGGGGTCTGGGCTAGAACACAGGTCACCTTCTGGGGAGAACTTTTGAGGGCTGCCGTAATTCAGAGACGATGTGAAACTTTCATGCAGGGCTGCCATGCTGGCCCCCCCACCATTGTATAGTCCATACTGGCTCATGTAAAACATGTCGTAAGT